>NC_086228.1:31893180-32210680 GCF_036321145.2 Pelmatolapia mariae | reverse complement strand
CAGAGCATTCTGTGAAAAGGTGGTCCGCCTGAATGTCAGTTCACAATCACCTCTAACAGTGGCTCGAGTCAGTCGAGACCCGGCAACACTGCTAGACTTTTGTTTAATAAAATCACTCATTGGTGGAGGCGCCAGACCATGTATAACTTTGTATATTAGACAGGCAGATTTAAATAATTTGAAATTAGTAAAATTTAGAAACTTGTATTTATCTAAAATTTGACAATGGTGATATGAAAAAGGGTTTTTATCTAATATTTTCAATGCTCTTTTGTAGCATACTTCGATTGGCCCAATAGCAGCAAAGCTACTTGGACCAACTTGTAATACAATATTCAATATGAGCCAGTATCATAGAGTGCAGGAATGTAATCGCTGCTGTGTCTGTTAACGATGTGCGGATATGTCTAAAGTTCTGTATATTAACATTTACAGTTTTCACTACTTTTTTAACTTGTTTTTTAAAGGATAATTTTGAGTCTAGTAGCACTCCCAAATACTTAAATTCCTCAACATTAATTAGTTCTTGTGCACCCAAGCAAACTTTTACTGCAGCCACGGTTGTTTTAGTTTTACTAAAAAACATTGATACGGTCTTTTTAAAATTAAGGCACAGGCATGAGTCATTCAGCCATTTTTGTAAATCATGTAATGCCAATGAAAGCTGATGGGCTGCATCATCAGCAGTTTTGGCTTGTGTAAAAATTACCGTATCATCAGCATACATGATCGTGTCCACATTTTTGCACACATTGGGCAAGTCATTTACATTAAGTGAAAATAACAGCGGGGCTAGAATTGAACCTTGAGGGACACCTTGCGTACAGTAAAGATAGGGTGACTTGCTATTCTTTATTTACATGCATTGCTTTCTATCTGATAGATAAGACTGTATCCATTTAACTGTGTGATTACTAAAGTTAAATGTTGACAGTCTAGACAAGAACTTAAGATGATTCACAGTGTCAAATGCACGATTGAAATCAAGAAAAACAGCCACAACATAACTGCTTTTGTCTAAGTAAGATTTCACTCTCTCAACAAAAACACAGACAGCCGTTTCAGTTGAATGAAGAGTGCGAAATCCGAATTGCATAGGGTGCAAACCCGGGTTGGAGTCATTAAGATGTTCGATGATAGAATTAGCAACCCACTTTTCTGCTATCCTTGAAAAGATAGGGAGTATGCTGATAGGTCGATAATTAGCAGGGTCTGATTTATCACCCGATTTATAAATTGGTGTAACTTTTGTAAATTAATAAGATGGGTCACAGGCACCAAAAGACAAGATTTATAATGCTTCAAGAAATTGGTATCAAATCCAAACTCATCCCTTGCTTTAGAACTTCTTAATTTAGAGATTATATTTTCTACTTCATTTTCTGTAATTTTCTGAATATTGAACTTTGAATCTTGAGAAGAAACACCCTCTTTGGTGTCGGTATTCCCAGTGAGGGACAACAATTTATATACTAGCAACTAAACCCATAAAGTAATCAGGAAAGTGTTTACTAAGGTCACAGATCCAGAGATCTGAAGGCTATTGCTGCATATATGTATATGTAAGTAGACTTGCTTTTGCAACCACAGGAGTCACTTTTCACTGGTCATTAGACAGGCTCTATGCTTACGGTGCTTTTGCCTTAGCTTCAGCTTTTAGACCCAGAATCTATTTCCAAGTATATATATTTTATATCCAATGTATGATGCAAAGTCAAACTTTTTGTTTTCTGATTCAGAGAATAGAGGCACAAAACTTCTTCACAAAGTTTGAACCCTTGAACTGCACAGTGAACAAAACTTGTCTGAATGGAGAAGTTAGAGCAATCTGGTGCAATAATGTTCAAGCGGTTTAAGTACATCGGGACAGTTCTGCTTTCTGTCGGCTGTTTCCTTGTATCTTCTAGCACTCATGCTCTTTCCAACAAATTCCATATGATGCAAGATGTCCTGGAATATAAAGAGTGAAGTAGAGGTGACGAAAACATATGTCGATTGAGAGTAGGGACGTAAGATGAGGGGAAAAGACAGAGCTTAAATTTACTAAGAAAGACAGAAGATACGGACGGGATAGGAAAAGGAGTAGCGCATGCAAACCCGAAAGCCTGTGCTGAGAGAGGAGGGGAAGGGTGTGTGTGTTGGGGGTGGGTAGTGTGTGTGTGTGTGGGGGGGGGGGCGGGGGGGGGGGGGGGGAGCAGTAAATCAGCCAGCCTCTTGTCAACACCTCCCACCAGCTCCCCCTCAGGGGCTTCTGAAGCCACTGAGCTGAGAATAACAAATGGCCGTCATTGGCCAGGCAAAAAGCTGTGATTATAATTATCACATCCCACACTGACCTTGCATAAACCTTAATCCTTCTCCAATGGAGCATTTAAATAGGCTGCCAACAGCGACAGAGATGAGGACCAGGGGAGGAAGGGGAGATGTGGGAAGGCAGGAGAAGGAGGGATGTGGGGAAGAGTGGAAAAAGGGAGCTGAGACAAATGTAAAGACAAGGAAGTGGAAAGGGAAAGAGGTTGAGAGTGGAAGAAGGAGGAGAAGGAGGAGATGAAACAGAGGAGGGACAAGAAAGAACAAGGGAGATGAAGCAGAGAGCGTGTGAGTGGTGTGGTTCGCCAGCACATCTGGAGGTTCAGCAGTTCAACACGAAGAGTAATGAGGAGGTGAGACTGGAAGTCAGTGAGCACAGGGAGAGAAAGCAGCGGGAGAACAGTCACAAGACTCACATGTGGAATGTCAAGTGATTCTGTACAACTTTGTTAACCACGGACAAATGGCAAATTACAGGATAAAATAAGCAGAAAAAACAAACCCATTTAAATTGGAGCAATTTCTTACTCTTTCCACATTGGATGTTTCTAACATCCAATGTTTCTAAATCATAAAAGAAATGTACACAAACTACACTTGCTAGAAAGTCAAAGAGGAACTTCTTTCATTTTGGAATTCCTGGATTTACAACTGCTAAATTTTCTGTGAAGTTATCTCAGCACAACATCAGATACAAAGCCCAGTATCGCCAATTAAAATACATTTGAAGCTGTATGGCACCACCTCTATTCTCAAACCTCCATTCTGAATAATTCTATATGCTGAACAAGAGGAACAAAGCATAAGAATTTATGCTATTGAAATTCAGATTTATAAAATGTAAGCAAATTCATGTGTGAGGTGACAAGGGGAACACAAACATTACTGGAATATGGTCACATTTCAGTGAAGATTCTACTTACCTAGTGATATGTTGCTCATAAACGAACCTTAAGAACAGATTCTTTGTAGCAAATGATCTTCAGCTGCTCCTACTCAGCCCTGCTGAAAATCCAGTCAGGCAATAGCAAGACTTTGCTTTGATGGCCGCACCATGAATACACACTAGAGTCATACCATTATATGAGAGAAGGAATAGCTACAGAACCTCTAAAACAATAGTAAGTGTAGGCAACTAGCCTTCAGCACAATATTCTGTATTAGGCAGCCATTCATTAACTAAATATGTAGGATTGCCTCACATTAATCTCTGTTTATGCTGCAAGTTGTAATATACTACTACAGGTATACAATTTAAATCGATGGTTAACAAGTTGTACCAGATATGTATGTGCGAGAGATACAGTACATGCAATACTTAGTGCAAGATGATAGTACGTGACAGTGTAGTTTCACTCAACAGTGTTTTGGTAAACACAAGCAACAGAATGGTGACGGTTTTTCTCGTAACAACACTGGGTGTCATTAATTACCAGTTTTCAGACGTTTTCTACAAGTTTTAAACCCATATTTTATTGGGAAGGTTGTCCCCCATGAATCCCCATCTTACCGTGGTGGTCTATGCACCCACTGATTTCAGAGGCT
The DNA here is from genome assembly GCF_036321145.2 of Pelmatolapia mariae. Lineage (NCBI taxonomy): Eukaryota > Metazoa > Chordata > Actinopteri > Cichliformes > Cichlidae > Pelmatolapia > Pelmatolapia mariae. Next base: position 32,206,825 of record NC_086228.1, on the reverse strand, counting down.
TTGTTATCAGAGGGAACCTCAGGGCTTAGGACTGTATATAGGTTAAGTGATGGATGGATGGAAGTGTTAAGAATGATTGCTAATCAGAGCAAAGAGTGAAGCTTAAGCTAGTATCAGGATGCTTGATATTTGACTAATTACAGATGTTTGACATTTCACTATTTACAGATCACATATCTATTGTCCAATCAGTATCAGGCATTAAGCATGTGTCGTTATTAATACAGTTTTTGAGTCAGTGTAATTTGTAAAACAAATAAAAGGGATCATTTAATGAGTAAAAAACAGAATGAAGGACAAGCATCCTTCCTGCAGACCTCTTATTCACTCTCTTTCTCTCTGGGTGGGTGCATGTGAGAAGGCGAGCCTCAGGGAGGTCAGAGGTCAAGTGGTTTGACCCTGAGGTCAATTGACTAGTGCTGGCCTCACTCCTACAACATTTTACACGTACTTTTTCATGACATAGAGACACACAAATGCACACAGGCACACATCACATTTGTATGAAGAGCTGAAAATGTGTTTAAAATGTAACAATAACAATATTTTAAGGCCAGTCTGGGTTAAAGACAACAGACTGAAAAAATTATCATCTAATAAGAATATTGTCATCCTAAACTAAACCATTTAAACATGTTTTTTAATGTTTCAGATTGAGTGATGATATAATGGAACACAGTCCTAATGAAATAATTACAAGCTTGTGTAAAAGTGTTACCTAACATAACCTATTCAATGTTTGTGTGGTTTCACAGTATGATGGCTTATGCATTTACTTTGCAAGCAAAATGTCACTGGTTCAATTCCAGACACTGACACAAATTTACCTGTGAGGCTATTTTAAGAATGCCATTCAGTGTAAAACTCTGTGGAGCTACCTGCTGTGGTGACCCCGTGTGACAAGGGAGCAGCTGGAAGTAGCTTTTTCTGATTTTTGAAAACATTTATGACAGATTTTACCCCACTTGTTAAAGGATAACTGTAGAATTTACGCACCATGATTAATGATGACCGCAACTTAACAGTCATTTACTAACTGTTTACACTGGCAATATAAATCATTTGAAAATGCTATGAAATACCCAGACTGCTTTGAGCTGATAGGAGGACAACAGCAACTCAAATGAGCTCTTGTTAGAACCAAGATTGAAGAAGAGCATCTATGAATGCACAACATGTGGATCCTTGCAGCAGATGGACTACAGCAGCAGAAGACCACATCAGAGTTAAAAACAGGAAACTGACGCTGCAAATGATAGTGGCTCATCAAAATTAGGTGCCTTAATCGTGAAATCAGCTCCCAGTTTGGATTCGGAAGAAATATCATTTCCCTTTTATGAAAATTATTGTTAAAACTGGATCAGACAACACTGAACCTTAACTTAGTTATGCTGCCATGGGGACTTTCCATGAGCATTTCTTCTCGACTCCCATGTGTTTACACACCACTACCGCATGTCAGTCTATTCCATTCAGTCTTTTCTCTCCAGTTTTGTGTGCTTTGTCATGTCTCCCTGTGCTCTCCCTACCATTTCCCTTCCACCTGGTCGCGGCGGATAGTTGCTCCTCCCTGAGCCTGGTTTTGCCAGAGGCCTCTTCCTCTGGCAAAAAAGGGAGTTTTTCCTTCCCACTGTCGCCAAGTCATTTTTTTCATAGGGAGTCATCTGATTGTTGCTGGATCTTTACTTCCCAAAATACAGTACCTTGAGGTATCTGTTAAATTGACACCATATAAATAAAACTGAATTGATATTGACATAAATGCATAAATAAAACACCAAATAAAATGACCTGTATGATAAACTGCTTAAAAAGTATGGGCTTCAGTTTTGATAAGTGATTTTTTTGTGTTTTATTTCAAGTTAATCTAGTTAGTATCTCAGTAAAACTAATTTGAACTGTACTATAAAATATATTCTCTCCCACAGCGACACACTGTGCCTGGAGACCACTTTTGTGAGTCGCTTTGTTACAAGACCAAGATCTTTGCAGTGATCAGCAGAACAATTATAATTTGAAAGTCTTATTATCGCAAAAAGAGTGAAGTGTTTGCTTCCCACGATCCTTTATTAAAACCTGTATTTCATTCCTTTTTGTTTATTATTGTGGTTATTACAGCAGCAGTAGTACAGTTAGTCATCCCACTTTCCACTGAATATCTATCTTTATGGAATTGATTCAGCAGAATAAACTAAACTGGATTTATTATTGTGATTCTGTGCAAGTGAGGAATTATAATAATACACAGATAGTGTAAAGCAGGCCTCGATTAAATTAACTAAGTGCTTTATATTACACTTACCCTCACATACACGCACACTACAATCTGTTAGCACAAACACACCTCCATACAAAACTTGCACATAAACATGCATGCACTCACAGATAGGGTTTTCTCATGGACAGAGTGTAGGCCACCGGCGCTGTGCTCCCAATCCATAAATCATAATATTTCAGCAAAAGCAGAATTTCATTTCCCTGCAGGCGTCTTATCAGGCTGAGGAGGGATATACAACCCATCACAATGCTCGTTTATTATCTCCATGAATAGGCTGTGGCAGGGTTACGGCTATAACCCACTGAGAGCAACCGGAGACTGGATTAGACTATTAACTGGAATAGCATATCAGGGCTAAGTCTTTTTCCTAAAGCATCAGTATCATGCTCCCCTCAAGATATTCACTATCCAGATGCAGCCATGGCCATAGTGGGAAGTCTCTTTCATTGGTCTATCATTATCTATTCTCTATTGACTTGCACAGCTGAGTGAATTGGGGTCCCTGCAAACCCATTCTGGCTCCAACCTGAAGCCTCGCCTTGTTAAAACACTACTGCACTGCTTTAGAGGCTTCATCACAGCCATTCCAGGGCATATTATTACATAGTACAACCTGCTGCAAATGGCAAAATTAAACCTGCTTCAAAAGGCTAAATTAAACTTATAAACACTGATGGACTGGGTACATCACTCATAGGCAGCCTTCTGTTTGATTAACTCATCATTATTCTGTTAAGTTAAGTAGAAAAGACTTAAACTTTGCTTCCTTTGCTGGATTGAAACATGAATATAATATAATATACTTGAAAATAATTTGATATATTATTTTGGGCTTTAAAGGTGAGTTATTGCACACAAACTGCCATGTTAAAATGCAAAATTAACAGTATGAAAAGGCAGTTTTGATTTCTATGTATATGTGGTCATGGTAGTGCAGTCACAAGAGAATTAGAAGAATGAAGATTGAAAATGCCACCTGGGGAATTGCACCACAGGAAATGTTGTTCTAATGAAGCGTAATTATATTACCAGTTAATCACAAAGCACACAGGCTCATTATTGACAAGGCAGAGGCATGGCAAGTTCATTCCAATAATGCGTTAAACGAATTGTATCAAAAACAAGACTGGAGCTGCAACAAAAAGGGACGTTGGAGAAAAAAAAGATGTACTTTTGCAAGATCTTACAAAAGTTTTGCAAGATCCTGAGAAAAACTTTTTTACCTGCATTTATCATACTGCCATCATTACCTGTGAAGCTGTCCAGAGTATTGCAGCTGGTTGTTCATGAATTCATCCAAGATCACCAGGTCAGAGTATACCTTGCAAAGAGTGTTTTCCCTGCCACAAAAAAATATCTTCAAATGTCTCTCACAAAGCACTGAGTTAATGCCTTTTTAGTTTAGGCCAAGTTTAAAGTAAAAATCTATTAATCTCTCTTCTGGGTGTTTGACTTCCATTGCTATGGTTATTTTCCAGGTGCAAGTAGTGACTTGAAAGTACATGGACTTAAATGAAAAACCTTTAAGAAACCTATGGCCTAAGAGGTTTATTCAAGATGTTTCAGTGCTTAAAATTCTAGTATCTTAATAGCCTTAGGAGCTACTGCAAGATATCTGTGGACCTCATGAAGACATCAGCCCTTGGTTTATAAAGCATTGTTCTGAAGCCTCGAGGTTAGCAATTTCACTGTTGCTGTGTTAACGCATGTGATCAAGGTTGCCAATCTGTGGGTAAATTCTTTGTCTTTTCTAACCATAAAACCTTCCTCCAAATAGCATCCAGAACACAAAACATCATTTTTGTTTACCTATTACATTAGAGAGTAATACAGATATTTCAATTAATTGCATGTGTAATTAATTATGATTAATTGTAGAATTAACACCATGAAATTGCTTTGAAATAAATAAATTAATCATCTTAATGTGTTAGTAGCACTCCTAAAATCAGAGTGTGAGGTCCTGCCAGACCTCGGTGCAGTGTTCAATACCGCTGACCATAATTTTTTATTACAGTGATTTCAGCACTCTGTGGGTACTGAAGGTACTGTGCTGCAGTGGTTTGTATCATAGCTATCTAAAAGACTCCAATTTGTTCATGTAAATGAACAAATTGGAGTCCTTCACACACTAAGGTTAATTATGGAGTTCCACAGGGTTAAGTGCTAGGACCAATTCTGTTTACATTATACATACTTCCTTTTCGTAGTTTCATTAGAAAGCATTGCATACATTTTCACTGGTATGCAGCTGTACTTTCTTGGAGTCATTTTTTACCAGAATATGTCATTTAATGTGCATATTAAACATATATGTAGGATTCTTTTCTTCGATTTGTGCAATATCTCTAAAATTAGAAACATCCTGTCTCAGAGTGATGCTGAAGAAATAGTTCACACATTTATTACTTCTAGGCTGGACTACTGTAATTCATTATTACCAGGATGTCCTTAAAATCCAAAATGCTGCAGCAAGAGTACTGACAGGGACTAGAAAGAGTTGTCTTCTTGGCCATATTGATTTCTCTTTTCAGTTAAATCCAAAATGAAACTTAAAATCTTTCTCCTCACAAACAAGGTACTGAATAATCATGCCCTATCTTACCTTAAAGACCTCACAGTACTGTATTATCACACCAGAGCATGTTGCTCTCAGACTGCTTTTTACTAAGTAGTAAAATGGTATCCAGATCCCTATAATCAATAAAAAGCTATTCTATTCTATTCTATCCTAGACTGCTGCTTCTTGTGTCATTTTGAGGCTTTGAGGCAAAGGCATGATGATAGACTGTTTCCCAGAAGGGCACCACTGATCCGACTTCAGCCCATGTCTTCCCAGTAGCAGCGGCTGTACCAGGCTTAGAAGCTAAGCTACACAAGAAGCCAGGAGTTGGACTTTGCTGTCATAAGTGAAGCCACACCATTGAAAGCATTTCACAGATAGTGTGAGCTTATCCTTCTTATCACCCTCTGCTGACAGCCTTAGGAGTCAGCAGACATGTAAAATCCACAAATCATTTCATTAAATGTTTTGAAGATGTTCAGGCCGTAGCACTCCACTCCACTAAGATGATATTATACGGTAAGAATGAATTAGCATCACAAGAATTTGTTAATCTTTTCCAGATTTCACCTCCTGCTGATTTTAACATTAGTTAGACATCAGTATGCTGAGATGGAAGTCAGCGGGCTGCTAATGGGCCATTTTCACAGAGCAGGACACACTTTTATCTTTTATTAATTAGATTCTTTTTATTTGACTTTTTTTATTTTCATTAAAGCACACACTACAGTAAGCATGTCTCTGTCTAGCTTTATGTGCATCTCTTCAAAGTGTATGTATAAGCTACGTTCTTATTTCATCTCATCTACCATATTATATTCTATGATCTTGAATCCGTAACATGCTTTAGGAGTATCAGCAACTTATTCTTCAACATATTATTTTATCCACCCACACCTCATATTGGTGTGTGAGATCCTGCTTTTGAATAATGTAAAGATCTCTTTTTATTTTTTGAACCAGATGTTACAACCTCCTGACCCTCTGAAAAAATACAGAGCTAAGGCACCTCTATAGTAGTCTATGGACAGGGCATGGTTACCCTAGTGAGTGCAGGAGTTATAGTTAGATAATGAATAAGTCTTCTGTAGTTACCAAAATGGTAAATGGCTACCAAAATGCTAAATAACAGCTTGAGTGTATGTTTTATACCAAGTCATACTTAATTTTTGGTAGACAATAACAGGTCTGCTTTTTGCGAGAAGTTCCCAGTTTTGGTACATGTGCTCACAAACTCTGTCTAAAAATAAATGTTTGGTGGCAGCAAATGATTAAATTATATTTTAAGGTCTCTACAAGCAAAGTGCAAAACACAAAAGCACAGGAAATAATTGAGAATCTGCTGGTGGAAAACACGTGTTTCATGCTACACTAACACTGACTTTAAAGGTTTTTCAAGTGGGACTGCTCTCATGTCTTCAAACTACCAAATTTAAATGTGTCAAAGCACCAACATCAAGAAGTTGGGGCAATAACAGAGGCATCTGAGAAAACATTACATTGTACCTCAGACTAAGAATATACACTGAATAGGAAAGTAAAAAGTAAAATTAACTGGTACTTTTTTGGTAGCACTTTTTACTACGTGCCACATTCACCCTTTCATACACAGATTCATACACAGATTCATACAGTGCTTTTAACCACCACACACTCACTCCAGTGGCTGTATTGTGGGCAATTAGAAGTTCACTATCTTGCCTAAGCACACGTCAGTACACAGACTGGAGGAGCCTGGGATCAAACCACCAACCTTCAAATTGATGAATGACCTAAGCTGGCAGTTCTTTGTTTCTTGTATATGTAGTGTGTTTCCTGCAGAGTGGCAAAAGTACATTCAGATATTTGTGTTGAAAAATACTGCAGTAAAATTCAATGTACTGATTTAAATTATTTACCAAAGTAAAAGTAAAAAGAGTACATGCTGTGAAATTTAGGAAGTAAAAGTAGCTCTTTGAAGGATATTTCTACCTGCTATTTTTGTGCAAACCTAACTAAACATTGTGTTATATTAATATAACAATAAAATAATGTTAGTGGACGGGAATACAAAACTGTTTTTTGACTTTGCTTCCATACCTAAACAAATGAGTGTAATCAGAGGTTAGAGTGAGATTCACCAGGTGGAGAAAACCCTGTTCACTCGTAGTGCTGTAGTGGCTCAACAAAGGGAAATGTACCAGAATTCACAGTAACTTCTAATAAGAGCTCTAGTAGAGTTTCTTTGATAAGCTGATATGTATTGCTGCTGCTGCTGCTGCTGCTGCTGCTGCTGCTGCTGCTGCTGCTGCTGCTGCTGCTGCTGCTGCTGCTGCTGCTGCTGCTGCTGCTGTTGCTCTGAGGTTTACTGCTCTTTCATGTAAGCAGGTGTTTCAGCTACTTTGGATAATTTCCATTCTCTGACCCGGCATTATACTCTTTATACTATGTTTATACTAAATAGTTGAGAGTTGGAATTATGCAAAATTCAGTGAATGAATATAATCACCAGTTCTTAACTCTTCTCAAGCTTAAATTAATCTCTGCTACCACTCATGTAACCTAAATCTGATCATGAAAATCACAGCCACTGCGCACCAGGCCGAAACAGTGCTTTACTGTAAATTCATCACAATACAACAAGATAACCTGTTTATCCTGCATTAAACTGCCTTGTATTTTCATGCAAACTTTAATTACCACGAAGTTAGTACACCTCAGTTTATTTGCAGTATAGTTGCAGGACAAACGGATCCAGTATCTAATTTTAAAATAGAGGACATGTAAGCTTTAAATTTCCAGTTTTTGAAAAGCAAATAAAACCTCCCATTTTCCTCTCCTGTCCTGCCTTTTTTATATCTTTCTGAGTGAAGTTATCTCACACTCTTTTCTCACCCTGGGAAATACACCAGCTGTAACTTTAGCAGCAGATACGCTGTGCAACAAACTGCACACAAACAATTTGTGTGTTTCCTGATCTTTGTTTAGCAAACATTGGCTTTGAAATTAACTACCACTTAAAAAATGTTACTCCCTTTATGCTACCTCCTCATCTGTAATGCCAGTTAGATGCTGAAGTACCACGACCACAACCTAATGCCATCTGCACCAAAACACATTTCTAGATCCTTCTGGCCCACTTTAACCCCTGAGTATGTCCCTACAAATGATGTATAAATGATATGTTTTTGCCTCTTTCATGTGATATGCCCTAGTGATGGATATACTAATAGGATTTTCTCTTATGTTGGTTATTGGTCCCTAATGTGTAGGCACACAGTTAAATTAAATTAAAACATGTTAAATCTAAAGTAACAAGCTTGTTTTGAAACTGTAAGGAGTAGAACAGATGTTTGTGTTAAAATGTAGGGAGTAAAACGTCGTTAAATACTTAAGGAAAGTATAGATACCTGAAAAAGTATTTGTACTTTGCCCCACTTCTGGTTTCGTCTAACAAAAAATATTGTTCCAGCATTGAGCGTTGTTTAAAAACATTCTGTTGAAAATGAACATATGTGAACTTTGATGGAGATGAAATCTCCCATTGGCCTGTACTGAGCTAACATACTGACTGGCTGTTCATCAGCCTAAGAGGAGGAGACATTTGTGACTCTGACAGCTGATTGGCTGTCTGAAAGTCATCAGAATGCAGCCATGCGTTGGATTGGCTGCACACCTCTCAGCCAAGCTGACATGCTAATGTCAGTGGAATAGACAGTGATAATGTCATTCCAGGTAGATAATGTATTTTGACTAGCTGAGATAGTGGGATTATTAGCATGATAATGAATCCAGACAATGAAAGCACAGTTAAAGAAGATGATCAACACTGACAAGTCAGCGATGAATAACTTTATTATTTTCTATTTTAATTTAACATTTTCCTATAATTTGTCTTCTTTAATCTAACCTTAAGCAGGCAGGTATTAAAGAATGAATTCTGATTCAGAATGACAGCTATGCTGTTACATTACAGCTGCTGGAATGACATATTGTTATACTATGTAAAGGAAATCTAAATGAAATGCAGCTATTCACCTTCTGTTTAGAACTGTATCTCTCTGTAAGATGAGCCATTGAGAAACACAGCTTTTTTTCACTGTTTGAAGTCTCAAAAAAAAATTGTGTCACAAATAAAACATCTGGGAAAATAGCCGTGTTTTAATTCAACTTATCCAAGGACCCACAAAAGAAGAAAATCTCGAGCAGGCATGTTTATCAGGCATTTGAACCATAAACATAAAGATAGACATCGACAAGAGGTGATTTCTGTGTCTGAACAATCATGAATATGCATTATCTCTAATGGCCAGCAGGGGTAGATACTCTGGAAGTAGAAAATAAATAAACTACAAGAAAATGATATCAACTCCTGACATCTATGGCCTCAGTGAACACCTTCCTGATAAGTTCATAGTTTTAAGTCCCCGTTGAATACATGATGTTCATAAAGGATAAGATGTCTTGTGCTTTTGCATCCTGACTTTGTTTCATTTCTTTTCTTTCTGTCTGTACTGGTCTCACTGGTTTCATCTGTTTCCTGAACATTTATATCCAGTCATCAGTTTACATATAGACTGTACACAAAAGATGGACACAGCCACGGTCACACGGAGACACACATGCCTGCTAATTACTTGTAATGACCAGGCTAATAAAACACTACAAATACACTCACGAAACTGAAGGACAAACTTCATGAATACTCTTTTTGCACTCAGCTGTGAAGATGTTTGTTTCTGCTGCGATACCATTGACCAGTTTAACATGGGAGTCTATGGGAACTCATCTGCTTCTGAAGTCAACTACAACCAGCTGACGTTTTTCAACATTCTTGGTTGCTACTTGCTTTTGTCACCTATCATTTGGTTTTTAATATTGTAATGCTTTAATGTTTTAGTGTTGTTGTCCAGTGTTGATTTAGTTATAATATAAAACATAAAATAGCATAGGGTTAGAACAAGGGTCATCACCACTGATGACTTCAAAGGGTTGAAAAAAAAATCACATAATTGTTTTCTTTGTTTTAACGATCACAACAAATCACATTATTTTAAAACAAAAACCATTTAGGAATACAAACATAATTACTGTCCAAAGATAGTAACTTATAATGAATAATGTACTACTGATGTTAATATAAAGTTTACAAACACGTCATTGCACAACTCCAAAGGATATGCGGCCAATAAATGAAAAAGCAAAGTTGCACAGAGTGAAAGCTGCTTCCATAATAGATTTTTTATGCAATTTTATACACCTGTCCTGTGGAAAGCTTTCACCTTCACAGTGTTATATGTTTCTTTTACATGCTGATTCAGTCCCCTAGCAGTGCGGCAGACAAGACTTAGCTCACATTTCGAACTGTTACAGTGTTGTAATGTGACGTCTGCGTTTGTGACGGTGGTCCGGATATGCTGCAGTGTTCGGCTGCTTGCATTCAGATGCAGATCTGCACTAATTAATTCTCATGTTAAAGGGAATTAAACATTATCCTGAAGAAAAGAGCATGCCGGTGTGAGTCGCTTTAATATGTAGACCAGATGAAACGAGAACTGTTTTTCTGTGATAGACATGCATTTATTCACATTTCCCCTAGCCAATTTCATTTCAATGTGAAATGAGGAGATGAGGTTAGGGGACGCAGAGAGGAGAGTTAGCTAATAGAAAACAATGATCGCTGTTTTATTCTCTGGAGGCTATTCTGCTGTTGTCAGTGCTCTCTCTTGCAAGCCGCACAATGCTTAGAGACAAAGAGAGAGATCAGTGGGGCCAAGTGCCTCTTCTAAAACACACGGCAGCTTATTAACCCCAACATGCACACACACACACAGACACACGGAGCATCACAGCGGGCTGCAAACCATATCAGGGAGTAATATATTGAGGTTATATTCAGGTTGTAATGGTGTTATTAAAGCAACAAGCTCAGGCTGAATAGAGAGAAAATCCTATTAAAATAATTATAGAGTCCTGGGATAGTAGTGAGAGTGAATGTGTGTGTGTGTGTGTGTGTGTGTGTGTGTGTGTGTGTGTGTGTGTGTGTGTGTGTGTGTGTGTGTGTGTGTGTGTGTGTAAGTTAAGAAAAGGAGAAAGCAAAACAGCTTGGCTCCATATGTTCAAATATAATAGCCTGTGTGTGTGTGTGTGTGTGTGTGTGTGTGTGTGCGTGCGTGTGTGTGTGTGTGTGTGTGTGTGTGTGCGCGCGTTTGCGTCCTTGGCTAATGTCTAGTAATTGACTCTGCTAATAGTGATTGCCAGCTAATTTTATTTTCGTCAGCTTTTAGCTTAATTAGAATGCATTGCTGCTATATTCACTCAACCTGGACCTCTTAGAAATAATTATTTCTACATCTAATTATAGAGTTATATTGTTACAAAAATTATAGTCCACTAGGTAGCATTAAAATCTAATTCAAAAATCTAGGTTTCTCTTTCTCTGCATTTCTTCTGTCAGTAGCTTTAGGTATAGTTTAAATATTAACACAGAACACTGAATGTTTGTATCGATAGCCTGTGTGGAAAAATACAACATTATTCTATTAATTAATACAAGTTATTTAATTTATGTGGGGCCTTTTCACCATAGACGTTCTTTCAAGGTGCTTTGTATGAAGACTCTATAATAGAAGAACAAGAGACCCACCAATCAGATTATCCCATATGAGCTCACATTTGCTGACAGTAAGGAAAAAGAACTCCCTTTGAACAGGAAGAAACCATGCCCAGGCAAGAGTATACACTTGTAGTGACTGTTTGAGGAATAGTGGGAAAAAAAATGTTTTTGTAATTCAAAACCAGAATTTTTTTTGATACTTTTGATGTTTTATACACATATATATATATATATATATATATATATATATGTGTGTGTGTGTGTATATATATTTTTATATATATATATATATATATATATATATATATATATATATATATATATATATATATATATATACTGAGTCGATGTCTCATTCATTCTTGGCATACTGATTGAAGTCATCCATGTACAAGAGGTGGCTGACGATTGCTCCGTTCCATAGTCGGTATCTGTAGCCAGTCTTGTCAATGACCTTTTCTCTGCCCCACTCATGTATTGAGCCGTGTGCCTATTCATCTTAGCCGCTATGGTGCCTGATAGGAGGTTCCATGTGATACTGAGGCAGGTTATTGGCTGGTATTTGGATAGGACCGGTCCCTTGTCCGGCCTTCAGTTAGCCATTCTGGGTGTCTGTCATCATGTCTCTCATTGACTAGCAGCTGGTTCATTTGTACTGCCAGACACTCATGGAGTGCAGTCAGCAGACGTGTGTAGGCAGCTGGATCGCCTAATGGTAAGACTACGCTTATAGACATGCCTATATACAGTATATAAGACCAGTTTACAATCACCTCCCAGAGAGCAAAGTTCCTCATGATTAACCTGTACCCCAACTTGCTAGTAATATACAACAAAACTGTAATTACAAAAAAAAAAATTCATTTCAGTTCAATTTTGTTCATACAGCGCCAAAACAGTTTATATTAAGGTAAGGTGAAGTAAAGACTGTACAATAATACAGAGAAAACAGAGAAAACCCCAACAATCAAATGACCCTCTATGAGCAAGTGCTCTGTGAAAGTGAAAAACTCCCTTTTAACAGCAAGAAACTTCCAGCAGAACCAGGCTCAGAGAGGGGCAGCCATCTGGGGTGATGGGAGGAAGACAAAAAAAGAAATTGTTGTTTAAGAGAGCCAGAAATAACTAATGATTAAATGCAGAGAGGTGTTTAAATACATAGTGAGCGGAAAAGGTGCCTAAAGAAGAAATACTCAGTACATCATGGAAAGCCCCCTGTGGCCTAGACCTATTGCAACATAATAAAAGGGACAATTCAGGGTCACCTGATCCAGCTCTAACCATATAGTTAGAGCTTATCAAAAAAGAAAATCTGAGGCCTAATCTTTAAAGTACGGAGGATGTCTGTCTCCAGAATCAAAACGTGCAGCTGTTTCCCAGTCCGAAAGCTGAAGGCTCTGCCTCCCATTCTACCTTGAAATATCCTAGCACCACAAGTAAGCCAGCAGTGTGAAAACAAAGTGCTCTATTGGGGTGATACGGTACTATGAGGTCTTATTCAAGATCTTGTATGTGAGGACCAGGGTTTTAAATTTCAGTTAGGATTTAACAGGGAGCCAGTATAGGAGAAATATGCTCTCTCTTTCTAGTCCCTGTCAGCAGGGGCGGATCTAGAGAAATTTTCTTAGGGTGGCATGAGGGTGGCAAAGAAACCAAATGGGGTGGCAAAATCAAAGCCTTTTTTTTTAAACACATATGCATGTGGTTACATATGGTTAAAATGATTCAAATGCAGAAAGTATACACGTTTTTCATATTGTAGCGGGCCAGGGCTGTTCGGGGTTGTTCTTACAGTTATGTTTGTTTATGTTGCCATGGTTACAAGTGACGCTCCCTCTGCGACTGTGTGTTTCCGGGTGAGAGAGCGCCTTTTTGTGTGTTGTTGTTGTTGCTGTGTATGTTGCCGCGCTGAGCGGTTGGCTAGCGGCAGTGTTCTCCAGTAAAAGTAAATAAACGGCTGTGCTTCCTGGCTAACACGGCGGAAAGCAAGACCGAACGAAACCTCTGTCTCCTCCTTGCCTGAGCTCGCCACATTGGTGTCAGAAGTGGGATAGCTCACCCTCGCCATAATGGAGAGAGACATTCGGAGGCTAGAGCAAGCTATCGAGGAGAACATTACCCGCTTGGGAAGCTGGCGATTGAAGAGAGAGGACGTGAGCGGCCATGTAAGTCCCCCGACGGGTCCCGATGGCGTGAGCGCACCGCGGCAGCAGCCCGCCACGACCGACGCTAGGGCAATGCTTGATGGGCTGCCTCCGTCGGCCGACACACCGGGCCCCCGACAGCGAGCAGTGATGCCTGCAACGCCAGCTAAGGTACCGAAATATAACGGGCTAACCCCGCTAGACCCCTACCTCTCACAAGTACGGCTAGCCGCGAGACATAATGGCTGGAGCGACGAGGAGGCTGCTACACACCTAGCGCTAGCATTGGAAGGAGATGCACTGCAGGTACTCCTTGACCTAGCCGCGTCAGAGCAGCATGAGCTCCAGGCCCTCACCATAGCACTCGAGAGGCGATTTGGGTAGCGGCACTCCACTGATCAGAGCAGGGAGCAGCTGACCAACCGGAGCCGTAGGCCGGGGGAGAGCCTGGGCACCTTTGCAGCGGATGTGTTGCTGTATGCTCGTCGTGGCTACCCAGAGTTCCCAGCAGCAGCCCGTGAGGAGCTTAGCCTGCATGCTTTCCTGCGAGGACTTTTTCCAGAGCGACTACGCCAACACGTCCGCCTGGCCATGCCTCAAACACTCCGTGAGGCACTCCTTGAGGCTGAAAGGGCCGAGCTGGTGCTCGCCTCTCCACCTAACCAGCAGGTGCCCCCCCCCAAACTACCCCCAAATCAGAGCCGCAGACTGCGACGGGGAGGGGGAGGTCGCGGAGATATGCCAGCTGCAGCCCTCAGTGCCCCGGAGGCGTCCTCGTCGACCCACCGACCGCTGTTACCGGTGCAATGAGCATGGCCACGTGGCGCGTGACTGCCCAGCACCTGCCCCGACGGCCAGAACTACGAAGCCTCAGGGAAACGGGGTGGGAGCGGTGTAGCGAGGGGACCACCGTCCCAGCTTCCTGTCCCCCTCCAAGGACGATGCACGGTGGTGGGCCGGGTTGGGCACCTCAAGGGACTCTACCTGAGCTGCTGTGTTGAGGGCCAGCCATGCCGGGCCCTGGTGGACACGGGGTCTACCATTTCCCTGATACGACCTGGAGTGCTCCCTGAAACGTCCGGGTCGTTGGTGAAGGGTTGGTCGCCCACCGACACCCAGCTGATGACAGTGACGGGGGAGAGAACTGATATGCGGGGGAAGAAACCGTTGCAGATCCGAGTGAAGGATCTGGAGCTGGTGCACGACTTCTGGCTTGCTGACATTCAAGACCAGTGCATCATCGGCCTTGATCTGCTGACCCGCTGGGGGGCCTGCGTCGACACCGCAAAGCGGGCTATCACTCTTGGCACAGAGACTCTCGCCCTCCAGTGCGGTCAAAAGCAGGGAGCGGAGGGGACCAGAGCCAGACGAGACAGGCGTCGGGCAGATGCCGCTCAGCAGATTTCGGGTGCCGGTGGCTCCGGGTCATCTCTACTCACCTCAGCCCCGGCCTCTCAGCCCAACAAATCTCCCTCGACCGAGACAACCGAGGCCGTTGGTGACCTGTGGCAGCGCAGCAGCGTAGGTCTCAATGGTGATCAGCGCCAGCGGTTGAGGTGCCTCCTGGACGAGAATGTGGATATCTTTGCCACCAGTGACAAAGACTGCAGGCAGACAGGGCTGGTCCAGCGCACCATCGACACCGGCTCTGCCCAACCCATCCGTCTGCGCCCACACCGGCTGCCCCTCTCAAAACGGCAGGTGGCGGAGGAAAAGATCCATGAGATGGCTGCGGCTGGGGTGATCGAGCCATCCAACAGCCCATGGGCGGCACCCGTGGTCCTGGTGGGGAAGAAGGATGGCAGCCCGAGGTTCTGCGTGGACTTCCGCCAGTCACCAAGAAGGACTCGTACCCACTTCCACGGATCGACGAGGCCCTAGATTACGTCAGCGGCTCCAGCTGGTTCAGCTCCCTCGACCTACGCAGCGGTTACTGGCAGGTGGAGCTAGCCCCCGAAGCAAGGCCTAAGACTGCATTCACCATTGGACAGGGGCTGTGGCAGTTCAGGGTCATGCCATTTGGGCTGTGCAATGCGCCAGCGACGTTTGAGAGGCTGATGGAGAGGGTGCTTGTGAACATCTCTCATAGCCGCTGTGTTGTGTACCTGGATGACCTGTTGGTACACGGTGGCGACTTCGACAGTGCACTGTCCCACCTGAGCGAGGTCTTCGGTGCCATCCGTCGAGCCGGGCTGCGGCTCAACCCTGCGAAGTGCCGGCTGTTGACGAGAGAGACTTTGTTCTTAGGCCATGTGATCAGCGCTCAGGGTATCGCCACCGATCCCGCAAAGGTGGCTGCGGTCCGGGATTGGCCGACTCCCTCGAACGTCAAAGAACTGCGGAGCTTCCTAGGCCTAGCCTCCTACTACCGTCGGTTCATCAAAGGGTTCGCGACGACAGCCAGCCCCCTCCACCGCTTGACCGACAAGGGCCAGCCGTTTGGCTGGGGTGATGCCTGCGCTGCGGCTTTCGCACAGCTGAAGGAGGCCCTCACCAGAGCCCCAGTCCTGGCCTACCCCGACGCCCGGCAACCTTTCATTGTGGACACTGACGCTAGCAATGTAGGAGTCGGGGCGGTCCTTTCCCAGCAGGACGAGGCCGGAGAACGAGTGGTGGCATACTTCAGCCGTGCTCTGGGGCGAGCCGAGAGGAACTACTGTGTGACCCGGCGGGAGCTGCTGGCCGTAGTGCTAGCGGTGCGGCACTTCCGGCCATATCTGCACGGCTGCCGGTTCCTCCTGCGCACTGACCATGCATCTCTGACTTGGCTCCTGAACTTCAAACACCCAGAAGGTCAGGTGGCCCGCTGGCTGGAGGTCCTTCAGGGCTACGACTTCGAGATCCAGCATCGGGCAGGTCGACAGCATGGCAACGCTGATGCCCTCTCCAGAAGGCCCTGCATGGCCGTCGAGTGCCGCTACTGTCTGCGACAGGAGGAGCGGGCCCAGGAGGCGCTGGGGGTGGCTACTGCTCAGGCCACAGCCAGCGGAGGGGGATGGCTCCCATTGACCACGCAGCAGCTGAAGCGGGAGCAGGAGGCCGATGCGACGTTGGTTCAGGTGGGGGCCTGGCTGGAGGCGGCGCAACGCCCCGACTGGACGGGGGTGTCGGGACAGGAGCCCGAAGTGAAGGCCTACTACTCCCAGTACAACAACCTGGAGACCCACGACGGCCTCCTGTACCGGAGATGGCGGGCCCCCGGGCAGGGCAGAGATCTCCTGCAGCTGTTGGTGCCTCGGTCGCTGCGGTCGCAGGTGCTCGAGCTCGTCCACGGCTCGGTGGGGGCCGGCCACTATGGGAATGCCAAAACTCTCCGCCGTCTCAGAGGACGGTTCTACTGGCCTGGCTGTCGACGGGATGTGGAACTTCATGTGCACTGCTGTGACACCTGCACGGCACAGAAGGGCCCAACTCAACGCTCCACTGCCCCCCTTCAGCAGTACCTGGTGGGGGCTCTGATGGAGCGAGTGGGAGTGGACGTCCTAGGGCCTTTCCCTGTTACGGAGTCAGGGAACCGGTACGTGTTGGTGGCCATGGATTATTTCACAAAGTGGCCGGAGGCCTACGCGGTGCCGGACCAGAGTGCATCGACGACGGCGGAGAAGCTGGTGGAGGAGATGTTCACCCGTTTTGGGGTCCCGGCTGAGCTCCACAGTGACCAGGGGCGTAACTTCGAATTGAAGGTTTTCGGGGAGATCTGTCGGCGGCTGGGGGTGGAGAAGACGAGAACCACACCGCTTCACCCGCAAAGCGACGGCTTGGTCGAGCGCTTTAACCGCACGCTGGCCACCCAGCTCGCCATTCTCACCAGCCGCCACCAGCGGGATTGGGTCCTTCTGCCCCTGGTCCTTTGGTCGTATCGGACTGCGGTTCAGGAGTCCAGCCAGTGCACACCTGCCGCTTTGATGTTTGGACGGGAGCTCCGGACGCCTGTGGATCTGGTGTTCGGGTCCCCCCCCGAGCCGGAGATTGACGGTGGGCCAGAGATGGACTACTACAGGAGGCTGAGGGAGCGGCTGCAGGTGGTTCATGACTACACCCGCCAGGCCCAGGCCAGCGCCGGAGTGCGACAGAAAAGAGCCTACGACACCAAGTGTCGGGGGAGGGTTTTCGCGCCTGGCGACAAGGTTTGGGTGTACTGCCCGGTTCGCAAGAGAGGAGTGTCCCCCAAACTCTGCAGTCACTGGCAAGGGCCGGCGGAGGTCGTGGAGCGGTTAACAGAAGTGGTGTACCGTATTTGCATGCCGGGCCCAGGGCGCATGGTGGTGTTGCACCAGGACAGACTCTCACCGTACCGACCGCTCGCTCCGGCAGATGCCAGGGCAGGGGATGCTGGTGTCACCCCGTGTTCTGATCCGAGTGACTTTTCCCCCGCCGGTCGGGATCGGCCGGTGCGCCAGAAGAAGACGCCTGGACATTTGCAGGACTTTGTGTTGGGTAATGGGGTTGTCGGGGACGACTGACCCCTTAGGTGGGGGCTATGTAGCGGGCCAGGGCTGTTCGGGGTTGTTCTTACAGTTATGTTTGTTTATGTTGCCATGGTTACAAGTGACGCTCCCTCTGCGACTGTGTGTTTCCGGGTGAGAGAGAGCGCCTTTTTGTGTGTTGTTGTTGTTGCTGTGTATGTTGCCGCGCTGAGCGGTTGGCTAGCGGCAGTGTTCTCCAGTAAAAGTAAATAAACGGCTGTGCTTCCTGGCCAACACGGCGGAAAGCAAGACCGAACGAAACCTCTGTCTCCTCCTTGCCTGAGCTTGCCACAATATAAATATAGTCTATAACTTAATTATTGTCTGTAGCCCACATAATTACACACTTTAGTTACATAAAACATGTGAGTTTTGATCCTATGTACTGTATAGCCTGTATAATAAATAAATATGTAGCCCAATAACTATAAAATCCAGAAAGGTACACAACATGGGATGGTTCATATACAAACACAAGTCTAACTTAAGTTTCACGCTGTTTTTTGTTAGAAAACAATCACATTGTTACTTGCTTAAATTACACAAAATGTCAGAAATCTGCACTGTCATGAACAAAAATTTAAACCTAATTTTTTATGATTTGTTGGATTAACCCACTGAGGTCTGAAATACAACAGCCATTTTTGACTCCTTATGAGTTTACGTTTGGATTTCACCCTCAAATTGTTTCATTTTATTTTTTCCCCCTTGCCTTGTTTGGTATCATTCTTTTCAGCTCAACTGAATTTAGTTGTTTTATCACTGACATACTGCATTAGTATTACTGATCTGAAATCACACAAAAAACTTAAAATCCTAGTAGTATTTTTTTATTGTAAAAAAGCCACAGACACGTTGAGTAAATTTTTATAACTTGAAATGCAAATATAAAAATGTACATTTTGTAAACAGATACAACTATTTATCTAAAAATGCAGCCAATACACCTGCCGTTTTTTTCATTTTCATTATCATAACTGTGGATTTACTGGCCTGTAATTAAAATCTAAAAACTTTGAAGTCCGAACTTTCAATGTGGGCTGAAATAGAGACTCAGCGTGGCTGCAGCTTGTTGCTATGTCAGCTTACATCAGTCATGTGATTTGGAGGTGCAGCCTGTCTGTGGACCCCACGGGTTAATAACACTCACCTTCCTTCCATTTCCAGAGTGTAACATCCAACCACCTGTGTGAAATCCGAAATTCCCATGGTGTTGTTCAAAATGTGCTCTGGCACAATCATAAACATGGCTTGCTACTGAAAACAAGAAAAAAGCCGGTCCTGCAATGGACTGAACCATTTGTTAATGGTGGAGGGGGGACACTATGCAATATATTCAGTTTTAGCATTTATATTCACTGTTGACTGTAACTACGCTCAAACTGTTAATGCTATCTTATTTTAATAAACAGCACTGTCATATGCAAAACTGGGGTGGCACTTGGGGTGGCAAGGGATCATTTTAGGGTGGCACTTGCCACCCTATGCCACCCTTCTAGATCCGCCCCTGCCTGTCAGTACTCTTGCTGCAGCACTTTAGATTAACTGAAAGGTTTCAGGGACTTTTTCGGACATCTTTATAATAACAAATTGCAGAAGTCCAGCCTAAGAGTAATAAATGGATGATCACTCTGGATGTTTCTAATTTTGAAAGTATTGCACAAATGGAAGAAACCAGCTCCTTAATATGTGCATTGAAGGACATATCCATAAAACGACTCCTCATAGTGTTACTGGAGGCAAAGGTAATGCCATCCAGAGTAAGCATCTGGTTAGATACCATATTTCTAAGATTTTTAGTGCAGTCTTTAAGACATTCCTGCAGTTTGACTAAATGGTGTGTGTTATTTGGCTTCATACATAGATGAAGATTGGTGTCATCTGCATAGCAGTGAAAATGTATGCTATGTCTTCTGATGATACTCCCTAAGGGAAGCATGTATGATGTAAACAGAACTGGTCCTAGCACTGAACCCTGTGGAACTCCATAAATAACCTCAGTGTGTGAAAAGGACTCTCCATTTACATGAACAAATTGAAGTCTATTACAGTTTTTTTCTATTGGTTTGGCGCAGTTTTCACAAGCAATTGGTACATTTCCAAAACTCTTAGTACTTATATCACAACAGATCATCAAAGGTGCACCTTTTTCAAGCATTTCAGCATATTTTCAATTGTGTTAGTACAATACACATCATGACAAAATATCCTTGACACTACACAAAATAAGTGTTTCATCTAAATAAATGTTTCGTTCACAGTTACTGCCTTTCATAATGTTATCACTATAAAATTTTGGATTTGCATCTCTTATTAGTCAGTTTAATACATTTGTCTGTCACTTAATTCAACTGATCTTAATGTTTAATCAATGAATCATTCATTATGTCCATGGATTTCCAACTTGACTGATTGTTGTCTGGTCATTTGTAAGTTACACATTGCTGCAAGAGCTTTCAATCTAGAAATGCTAATTGCTAATTGTTTCTCCCTGATGATCACAATTAGTTACCATATAAGTAGAACTGTGTTTGAGACTTTGCACTGTTCAAATATGGAGCAGGATAGACTCGTAGGGAGAGGAAACCTTCATCGGAGAGGTGGTGGTGCTCCTCGACAGAGAGGTGGTCTTCAGAGAAATGTAGGCAGAAGACAACGCACCATCATCTCTAATGAAGTCCGGGCCATCATTGTTGACCATGTGGTTAACAGAGGCTTTACCATGGCTGAGGCTGCCAGGTTGGTACAGCCTAATTTACAAGGGTCAACTGTCAGCTCTGTCATCAGAACTTTTCGCCAAGAAAACCGGTATGTCTGCTATAGCAACTTCACTTCTAAAATATAGTACTCTATTGATGAACAACATGTAATTGTCAGTTTACAGTAATGTAATTTGTAATACTTCAATATTGACAGTATATGATTGTCCTCAGAAATAACAGGAGACAACCTGGTGGTGGTTGCCCACGTGTTTTGACTGACCAGCAGGAGTTGGCTGTGGTGGAAATGGTCAGGGCAAGGAATGACATACGGCTGTCTGAAATCAAACAGGCTATTGAGAACAGCAATGACACCTTTGCCAATGTGCCATCAATTAGCCTTCCAACGATTGCCCGGCTTTTGAAGAAGAACCAGGTTTCCATGAAACAAATTTACTCGGTTCCTTTTGAGAGGAACAATGTCCGGGTGAAACAACTGCGTTCAGAATATATTCAGGTACAACGCTAAACTGGCATGCAATTACTGTAACAGTACTGACAACTATTAGTTGTAAAAAAAAAAGCTAACTAAATTATCATTTTAGAGGGTGATGGAGCTGGATGCTGCTGTGAATCATCACAAGTATATTTTCGTTGATGAGGCCAGTTTCAATCTGGCAAAAACTAGACGCAGAGGACGTAACCTTATTGGACAAAGGGCTACCATCCAAGTCCCTGGACAACGTGGGGGAAACATCTCAATGTGTGCAGCTATATCTGAAGATGGTGTGGTAGGCTGTAGACCAGTTCTAGGGTCATACAACACTGAACACCTGATAGTTTTTTTTAAATAAACTGGAGCAGGCCTGTCAGGGAGAAGACATCGTCTATGTTGTTGTGTGGGACAATGTCAGCTTCCACCATGCACAGCTGGTTCAGGAATGGTTTCAAACACATCCTCGCTTCATGACCCTCTATCTTCCACCATATTCCCCTTTCCTCAACCCAATTGAGGAATTCTTCTCTACATGGAGGTGGAAGGTGTATGATCGCCATCCCCATGAGCATGTCTCCCTTCTTCAAGCCATGTGTGAAGCTTGTGGTGATATAACTGCTGAGCAATGTCAAGCCTGGATTCGTCATGCCGGGAGATTTTTCCCACGGTGCCTGAACAACGAAGACATCCACTGTGATGTTGATGAAAATTTATGGCCCAATGTTAATGACCGGCTTGATTAATTGTGTAAAAGTGATAAGAATAAAATAAAATAAAAATATATTT
The DNA here is from genome assembly GCF_036321145.2 of Pelmatolapia mariae. Classification (NCBI taxonomy): domain Eukaryota; kingdom Metazoa; phylum Chordata; class Actinopteri; order Cichliformes; family Cichlidae; genus Pelmatolapia; species Pelmatolapia mariae. The sequence continues at coordinate 32,184,798 of NC_086228.1, read as the reverse complement.
TGCTTATGTAAATGACTTGTTCTGGGGACATCTCAGGCCCTCCAAGGTTTGGAGGCCTATCTCCCCCCACCACTTCCCCTGCCGGTGGCAGACGCCCTCAGACATCGATGCGTTGGTGGTTCTTTGTGTCCGGGGGTGGGCGTCCGGGTACACACTGGCTCACTCCTTGGTGGCTGCTTATCGGGGCCTGGAACCTGGGGCTCGCTCAGGCCACTTCGGGGGTGGGGTGCCCTCGGCCTCTCGGCCTGGGGCTCGGTCACTCAGGCACAGCTGGCTGCCGGCGGAGCTCACGGGCACGTCACTGCAACCCCCCCGGCTTCTGCTCCGCGGCTGCTGAGTGATCCCTCATCTGGGACTCTCCTCAGCTCTTTCTGGGACAGTGGCGCGGCTGCCCCTCTGTTGGTCTTCCTTGGTCTCTTGTGTTCTGGGGGCCTCTGGATGTCTGGAGTTTTGATCTCCTCCATACCTGCTTCATGCCCTGGAGGATGGGACTGTGGCCCCCCCACACCCTCTGGCAGATCATTACATTAAGGAACCTTTTAAATACAAGCGCGCTCATGCTCACAGGTGTACACACAGCTGATCACACACACAAACTACACCCTTTTTGGCTCCTACCTCAAAGCACACTGTGCGCTGTCGATCTTACGTGCTGCACAATAATGTTTAATATTAAGTATTTAGTGTTATATTCCCATATATCATTGTGATGTTGTTTATTCTATTACTCTCGTTTTCTTCTGCTTGTTTTCTTTTTTCTTTCCCAACAGGTGATCCAGTCGATCGATATATGTATTTTTTTGTCTGCTTATTTTGTTGGTTTTTGTTTTTTGCCCTTTATCCCCGTCCCTCTTCTTCGCTGTTTTTTTTTTTCTTCCCCCTCTTTCTTTCTCCCTTTTCTTTTCCCCTGTCCCGTATCTAGCAAGTAAAAAAAATAAATTAATTAATTAAATAAAATAAACAATAAAAGGTAAATCAAATGGACCATTACGGCAAGGCTGGGATGGTCCATTTGGTAAAGTAAATCCGTTGGGCATCTTTCTTCGCCTTTAGACAATAATTCTGATGGCAAAAGAACCAAACGGGACAGGTTTAAAAAAAAAAAAAAAAAAAAAAAATGACTTGTTTTTTTCCTCCCTTTTTCATGTGTGTGTGTGTGTGTGTGTATGTATGTATGTATATATATATATATATATACATATATATACATATATATATATATATATAATTTTTTTGGATGTCTGAACATAAGTGTAATATTTGCTGTGTAAAGTTTTACAGTTCAGTTACACTCATTCATCACCAAGGACAATTTGAAACGCTTACCTTGTATTATTTGCTCCTGAATGAAATGATTGGTAAAAGTACTACGTTGAAAAAAGATCTTACTGTTTTGTTTGGGTGATTAAAGCAAATGTTCTCAAAATATATCACAATGATCATGTGTTCTGAAACAATGATGAAGTGGAATGAAAATATGTGCAAATACAATGAAATCATGACATCAGATTTGAAAGAATGACTAGTGGTGTTACAAATGTGATCAAATGTGAGTTTTGTACTGAGAGATTTGAAAATGCACACTTTGGTTATGGAAATAGTACCAGACCTATTTAAAAAAACTGTAGATAGATATGATTCAAGTACCTTTAAAACCTACAGCGTGCTCTAATCCCTGTAATAGGATATTATGGTCGACAGTATCGAACGCTGCACTGAGGTCTAGCAGGACAAGCACAGAGATGAGTCCACTGTCAGAGGCCATAAGAAGATCATTTGTAACCTTCACAAAAGCTGTTTCTGTGCTGTGATGAGCTCTGAAACCTGACTGAAACTCTTCAAATAAGCCATTCCTCTGCAGATGATCTGTTAGCTGTTTGACAACTACTCTTTCAAAAATTTTGAGACAAAAGGTAAGTTGGAGATGGTCTATAATTAGCTAAGACAGTTGGGGCAAGTGAGGGCTACTGCCAGCTGTGGTATGTAGTTGATTAATAGAGATATGTTGATCATATTTAAGATTAAAGCATTAATTAATGCTTTAACTTCTTTGTGAGTCTTTCAGGAATGAGGTCTAAATGACACATTGATAGTTTGGAGGACATAATTATGCCAATTGGAGATAAAGAGTATAAATAAATATCAGTGGGATTGAAAGTAGCTGTAAATAATGTTACGCCTATGAGATGGTTATGAGTAATTGTTTTCTTTTTAAAATTTTTATTTTAGAAGAAATTTATGAAGTCCTCACTAATTAAGGTTAAAGAATGCTCCACAGTGCTCTGACCTATTGTCAGTGTGGCTACAGTGCTGAAGAGAAACCTAGGATTGTACTTTTTTCTTTAATCAGTGATGAATAGTAAGATGTTCTAGTTTTACGGAGGGCTTTCTCATAGACCAGCAAATTATTTTTCTAGCCTAAATGATGATCTTCTAAATTAGTGAGACCCCATTTCCTCTCCAGCTTACAAGTAATCTGTTTTAAGGTGGGGAGTTGGGAGTTACACCAGGGAGTCAAGCACAAGTGATCTGAGGCTTTGTTTTTCAGAGAAGGTGTAGTTTCCAGCGTCATATGCAGTGAAGATGAAAAATAATAACATGATTATCAATCTCTGTGGGAGTAGAGTTCAGGTAGCTGCTCTGCACTGTGTTAGGATATGGCATTGAAGTAGATAACAGTGGAGGAATTATACCCTTAAACTTAGTTACAGCACTTTTCACAAAGTCCAATCTGTAGTGGTCAGTATTTATCAAAAGTGGTCCAAGGAAAGAAGAGTGGTAAACCAGTGATGGGGTTTCCAAGGATCACTGATCCACATGGAGAGCGAAGGTCTGCTGTGGTCCGATCCAAAAGACGAGCTTCTGCACCACAAAAAGCCGAAAAAGGCAATGCTAGTTCTGAAAATAATACACAGTGTTTACTGTGTATGGGGCTGCATCGTTGCAGACCAGTCAGGGTGCCCATGTCCACTCTTGAGGATAAAAAAGTTTTTGGCAAATATGAGAAGATTTTTCCATTTGTGGATAATGGATTTGACTGTGGTTGGCCTTAGAAATGTCTTTGTAACCCTTTCCATACAGGATGATGCCAGTTACTTTATTTCTCAGCTGTTCTTGAGGGGTTTTTTAGAAGGTGCCACAATGTGTTGTTTTGGGGATCTTTTAACCTATTCACTTTGTCACACAGGTTCTATATAAGTGGTTTCTTGATTTAACAGGTTTGGCAGTAATCAGGCTAAAACTGAACTCAGGTTTCCAAAAAAATGTAGGTAATCACAGTTAATGCACCGAGATGTGAAAGACTCACTGCCAGTTGTTGCAAACGATTGCAGTTCTTGCCGCCAAGGGTCGTGAAACTAGTTACTAGGTTTAGCGGTCACTTAATTTTTCACATACGTATGCAATTATAATTTCAAAACTGTATATTATATATTTACTCTGATTATCTTTGTCTAATATTAAAATTGGTTTGATTATCTGAAACACTTAAGTGTGACAAATATGGAGAAAAAATGAATCAGGAAGGGGTCAAATAGTTTCACAGCACTGTAATTGCCTTGAGAAGAATTATCAGAATCAGAATACTTTATTAATCCCAGAGGAAATTTTTGAATCCCTTTTCTACAGGAGGTAGATCCATATAGAGAAATGGACTTTAAATTTACTGCTATCGCTAGAGTCAATAGTGGCATATAAAGCATGGGGAGTGGAAAGAGAGGGGTGAAGGAGGGAAGTGATCAGTGCATTATGGGAAGGCTCCAGTAGCCTGAGCTTAACATATCTCAGATAACTTGATTCAGTCCTAATAGACCTTTTTTATACATTTATTAGATGGAACCACTGGTGGAATAGTATGAAAGGTTTTAAGAACATAGTCATATGAAAAAATGCAACACTGCCCTTTTAGGTCCAGCAGGTGGGAAGGCGAAGGCGAAGACTTGCTGCTGGTGGCATTTGTGCACATGTGGTTTGCACTATAACCGCTATTTAGACACTCAGATCCAAATGTATCCAAGATATGACAATGGGCTGACCTCCCAGCCCATTGTTCCTTCAGTGGGCTGGTTTCAGTCATTATGCAAATGTACTGTTTATAAGATTTGGGGAAACCTGCAGTCAGCTGAGACTGAAGAAGTCACTTGGATGAGTGACGAAACGTTTCTCCCACAAAACGCTACGTCCAGATGAACAGATTCAACTTTTGGAGATATGACATTTTGTGCACAATAAATGGTCTGGTTCTTATATAGCGCTTTTCTACTCTCCCGGGGTACTCAAAGCGCTGTATACAACATGCCACATTCACAGACTCTAAACTGAGTGCTTTTTTCTAACAACATTCACACTCCGATGGATGCATCGGAGAGCAACTTGGGGTTAGTATCTTGCCCAAGGATACTTGACATGCAGACTGGAGGAGCCAGGGATCGAACCACCTTCCGATCAGTAGGTGACCTGCTCTACCTCCTGAGCTACAGCCACCCCAGATACAAAACAGGCTGATCATTACCTGGATACTCGGTGCATGTGTACACACTCATAGTACCAGTTTAAGCCACATCAACACCCTGAAACAGGAGCAGCCAAACCAGTCATGACAGCTCAATTTTGATCATTTCCATATTTTTCCTGCTGTCAAGGAAAATTAATATTCCATTTTATGACACTTATTGTCAGCAGTTACACAATAACTGCAAAACTAAGAATTTTCTCTGAATTTTTGCTATTATCATACTTATACTGTGAGCTATTAGATGAGAATTCATAAAAAATTATTTATTTTATTTATATTTTAGGTCCCTGCAATACAAGCAAATTGAAATAGAGAAGCGCAGACATGTGCTCTCTCTGTGAACTGTGAAAAGGATCTGGTGCAAATAGTCACAGTCTTGCCACTGAGCCTGTGATCACAATTTTAAATCCCTGACATGATTTTTTTTCTCCAGAGCAGATTAAAATATTGTGTTATCTTAATTTGGTAGCATGAACCAAATCATTTACAACACACTATAATCACTTTAAAACTGCTGTAATGAGCTCCACTGGGGAAATTAGGAGGGCTGATACGTATTATCTTGAAAGAAAATGTAAGCTCGTTGACACGGTGCTTTTGGAGGCTATGAGGGCACATTTACTTTCTGTTCAGGTCCCTTTTTTAATCCTGGTACATCTTCACATCTCTTACTTAGCCTGATCGGGTTTTCAGCGTACACTTTATATTTCTTTGACTCAAAAGAAATTGATGGACACAAACCTACTCTATGCTATTTTTAATTTTCAAGACCACATTAAATATTAGCAGTGGATATGCTTTCACATGCACATCAAATTAGTGAATTAACTCGATAGTAATATATACATGATGTATAACTCAAGAATATCAATTTCTGCCCCAAGCCTTGGTATCCAGCTGTCTGACAACTCAGAGGTTAGAAATGTTAAGGTGCCTGGGTCATCGACCCAGTGTTTTGTGTTTTTGGTTCTTTGATTTTGTTATTTCATTATATTCTAGCTTTGCTTTATGGGTTATAGGATTATTCTTAGTTTAGGTTCTCTGGGTGGGTTTTGTTAGAGTTTTAGTGTTCTGGTTTTCTGTCTGTGAGCCATAGTTGCAGTCTCCCCTGTCTGCTGTATCCCCGTGTCCAGTCAGTGTCTGTGTCTGCCCTGGTCCCACGTCTCTGTTCCCTCTGTTGTAGTGCCTGCCTGTGAGTCTGTGTCTGTAAGTTTAGTCTGTGTTATGTTTCCTGTTTTACTTTGAAGGTGCATGTCTTATGTTAATGTATCTGGTTTTGCTTCCCCTGTTTCGTTAGGCCTGATTTGCCCCAGCTGTGTTTCCCTCCTGTTACTCATTCCCTGATTGCTCCCGCTGTGTATATAAGCCCTGTGTTTTCATCTGTTCGTGTCGCGATCTACCCTCTTCCTGCTGTGTGTTCTGTCTGCGTAAGTTTATTTGCAAGTTTGTTACCTTTTGAGTTTAGCAATAAATCAGAGTTTGAGTTACTTTCCGCCTCCGAGTGTCTGCACATTGGGTCCTCCTACTACCACTCCTGCCTGCACACAGCCTTCACATGACAAGAAATTGAGATGTACAATACAAAACCTCTAAAATGTACATTTAAAATGAACAAGGCAATCCTGTAGAATTAATAAGACTATACACTTGGACATTTTATACAACACATACAATAAATAAACAACCATCATGACATGCTTGAAATATCTGTACTAATGCACTAATATGAAAGTGAAGGCATACTTTCTTTAGATTCAAAGGTTTTATCTTTCAGTTCATCTTGCTATAATACACAAAACCTCTAATTTGTCTGTCTGTCCACAAACTTCTACACAGCAGCAACCAAATCTGAAACACACGTACCTCTTAGGCTACTGAAGTTTCTTATCTTTATCACATATTATTCCAAGCAGCTACTTTCAACTGGTAGAAATTGTAGTGTTTATGAAATTATTGTTCAAGCAACAGGTTATTGTTTTTTTCCTAAATTGCAGAAACACTGTGTGAAAAACATACATGCATCCCATTATTCAACAGCTTGTAGCAACACTTTTAGCAGCAATAACTTGAAGTAATCATTCTCTGTATCAGTCTCTCACATCATGGAGAACTTTGTCCAACTCTTGGCAAAGTTGTCTCAGTTAACTGAGGTTTGCAGGAATTAATTTGTGTACAGCTCTCTTTAGGACTCTGGCAGAGCATTTCAGTTAAAGGGGACACGAAACGCTACAAATATGAAGGCTAATTTACATCATGGAAACCTAGGGTTGCCAACTGTCCTGTTTTAGCCAGGACAACCCGTATAATGAGCAAAATTCGTTTGTCCCTTATTCTAACTTAAATGTGGCCTGCATTGACCATTACGTGCAATATCACTTTTGACCAACAGATGGCACTCTTAGGTCAAATCAGATTCGGGATTTCTATCAGACAAGTGCTTGTGAAACCGCTCTGACCAAAGTGTTTAATGACATATGTCTGAATACAGACAGTGGAAAAATGTCAGTCTTAGTTTTACTGGATCTCAGTGCAGCATTTGATACAGTTGACCACAACATATTACTCAAACGACTGGAGAACTGGGCAGGTCTTTCAGGAACTGTACTAAACTGGTTCAAAACATACTTAGAAAACAGGAAATACTTTGTATCAATAGGTAACTTCACATCTGAGCAGACAAGTATCACATGTGGAGTTCCCCAAGGTTCCATCTTGGGACCCCTTCTGTTTAACATTTACATGCTCCCACTGGCACAGATTATAAAGAACAACAAAATAAACTATCATAGCTATGCAGATGACACACAAATATATATCACAATGTCACCAGGAGACCGAGGCCCTGTACAGGCTCTTGGTAAATGCATTGAGGAAATTAATGACTGGTTGTGCCACAATTTTCTCCAGCTAAACAAAAACAAAACTGAAGTAATAGTCTTTGGAGCCAAAGAAAAACGATTACAGGTCACCAGAGAACTTCAATCTATACACCTAAAAACCACAAACCAGGCGAGAAATTTGGGTGTAGTGATGGATGCAGACCTAAACTTAGAAAAACACATTAAGACAATAACAAAATCAGCTTACTATCACCTCAAGAATATTTCAAGGATAAAAGATCTGATGTCTCAACAGGACCTGGAAAAACTAGTCCATGCATTCATCTTTAGCAGGCTTGATTACTGTAACAGCATCTTTACAGGTCTACCTAAAAAATCAGTCAGACAACTACAGCTCATTCAGAACTCTGCTGCTCGAGTCCTCACTAAGACCAAAAAAGTGGACCACATCAGTTCAGCTTTGAGGTCTTTACACTGGCTGCCTGTCCGTCAGAGGATAGACTTTAAAGTTCTGATGCTGGTCTATAAAGCTCTGAATGGTTTAGGACCAAAATACATCAGTGACCTCCTGACCCAGTATGAACCTTCCAGATCCCTCAGGTCATCTGGATCCGGTTTTTTATCAGTTCCCAGAGTCAGAACCAGACACGGAGAAGCTGCATTCAGCTTTAATGCTCCATATATCTGGAACAAACTCCCAGAAAGCCTCAGATCAGCTGAAACACTCAGTTTATTTAAATCCAGGTTGAAGACTCACCTGTTCTCAGCTGCTTTTGAATAAAGCACCAAATCCACACTTTTAAGCTTAAATTTCAAAACTTACATTTTAACTACTGATTTTATCTACTGTTCTGATTTTATCTACTGTTTTGATTTTTGATTTTATATACTGTTTTGTTTGTTTGTTTGTTTGTTTGTTTGTTTGTTTGTTTGTTTGTGTTTGTTTGCTTGTCTTAATCAATTTCAAATCATGCTTTTTATTTGTTTTTGCTTTTTAATGTCTCTGTAAAGCACTTTGAATCAACTTGTTGTTGAATTGTGCTATATAAATAAACTTGCCTTGCCTTGTCTTGCCTTGCCTTGTGTCAGGTCACTTCTGTCGCTAGTTAGCTAACACAAACTAATGTAAGTCTACTAGCTGCAACCAACCAACCACATGACGTCATGTTCAATACTGACAGAAAATGGCGCTAAACATGTTTTTAAAACTTTAAGCACTTATTTCTTAAATCCAGCTTCACAGACTGTGTTACATCTATGTCAGTTTTTAAGCGCAAGGCTCAGTGGTGTAAATTAGCCTTTATATGTCTTGCATTTCATGTCCCCTTTAACCTGGTCCTTTGCAACGACTGCAAAATAAGCCCAAGTCATCACCCTTCTTTTGTGTGACTTCTTTTTTCGTGTCCTTTGACTGAGCGTCTGTTTGTTTTCCTTTCCTGTTTCCTTTATGTGTTCCTGTCTTCCCCCCCCCCCCCCATACTACTTTGGATTCATAAAGGTCAGGTGTTTTGTTCTCTTACCTGAGTTTCAGTCCTGCATTTGGATCCAGCCAGTCTACCTTGACTATAACTCTCTTCCTATGCAAGCAGTAACAGTGTTCTTGATCTTTCCCATTTTGTCATAGTTTTTGTTCATTAATGACATAGTGTAATATGTAATGTGTTGCTGTTCATTTAATTGTATTTATCTCACTTCAAGACCTTGTAACCACAATTTTTATTTATATAAAAATATAGTATTTTATTTATAATTTTTTATTGTGTCCTGATATGTCAAACTTTAGAATTCAGCAAGCTTTTACTTTCTTTTTCACATAACTATCTATACCCCAGTCTCTCTGTGCTTTAGCAGAGCATTTCAGCACTTCCTAATTTACAAGAAATTTGACAAAATTGCTCCATTCCATTATTCTGACTTGTTGGTGGCAAATGTGTTTGGTCTCAGTGTGCAGATGGTGTAGCAAAGAGGAGACAAATGTGTGTATTTAAGCTGCTGAGATTCTGTGTATAGGCACATGCACATGCAACAGTTTCTGTGTGTGGGTGCACTCTGATAGACATCAGGGAGCCAGATAGCTGAAGGCATTAGGAGAGGAGAGGAGGACATTAATCTAAAGAAAATTAAAATCTGGAGCGGTGCATTTAGGATGGAAAGCGACCGCTACTTCTGATAAGAAGTGGTTAAGGAGAGCACAGATTTAGATAAATAGGCAGGAGAGAGAAAAGAAGAAAGGAGGGAAAGCCAGAGAGAAGAAGAACAGGAGGTATAGAAGTGAGGAAAACTAGATTATGTGGAGTGTGCAGAAAAAGCTGGAGGTATGGAAGGAAGGAACAACCCAGAAATGAAAGGAGGGATGGAGTCAGGGACTGAGAGAAATGAGAGGAGGTAAGGTGAAAGCAAAAGAGAAAGGGGAAATAGAACGGAGTGTCCAACAAAATCACCAGGACCTGAGCAGGCTGCTAAAATGGCCTCAGTGTGAATCTGAGTGTGTGTGTGTGTGTGTGTGTGTGTGTGTGTGTGTGTGTGTGTGTGTGTGTGTGTGTGTGTGTGTGTGTGTGTGTGTGTGTGTGTGTGTGTGACCAGACCATACTCCAGATAACCTGATGTTATTGATGCTCAGGACCACAGAGCCACTGCTATCTACATGTGCTGCATAACACAGGCATACACACACACACACACACACACACACACACACACACACACACACACACACACACACACACACACAGTGAGTGATAGCAGTGCCACAGAGGTGGCTGTCTGAGGTTAGCAAAGCTGTGCTCAACAGAATGTTGTAGATTTAAGAGTGCGGCAAGTCGACAAGATGTGGAACAGATTTAAGTGCAGCCTGCAGCTTCTGCTGTCCACTGACACACTACACGACATTTTACATGTAGACGGGGAAAGATATGGCTCTGGCTTTTATAGAACCTTTATTTCATGTTATTTACTGACTAGATATATTGTTTTTATTTGCAACCAGAAGAAAAAGATGAGAAGTTGCTAATTTAGCCACAAATATGAAAATTATTTTTCATATGTATCATGGCTCTCATAATACTGTAAAGTTTAATATAATTACTGGGGCTTTTTTATACTATATATTGACACTGAAATTTAAAAAAAAAAGATGAAAGATCAGTAGGAATAAGATCCAAGCCAACCATACATCAGATACCCAGGAATAATGAGTTGGCCTGTGTAGGGGATCGATGCCACAGATTTCAAAAACTCCTCACAATACCATAGACGTCTCCACGTCTATGGTATTGTGAGCATACCTGGAAAAAGAGGTAGGGTGAGGATTAGAGCCACAATCCAGAAACATGAAGCATTTGCAAATACTTTAGGAAGATGGTCCCATGTCACGAGCTCCTCCAAGAATGCCTCAGACAGTTGAAGACAGATGAGGAAACATAACAGGGGAAATGATGGACAACCAAGCTCCTGCATGAATGTACCATCAACGGATAGAGGAAGTAGGTGGCATCACAAAATCCTACCTGTGACTAGTAAAGGAGAGCTAAAAGAACATCACATGGGTCTGAGCATGACAGCACAAAAACAGGCCCTAAGCACCAGCTCAATATAGGCAGGAGTCTACTCTATGGGACACAGGTTGCAGACTGTGCGTAGGTCCCCCCCCCCTGAGGACTATCCAACGCATAGTAGCAGGATGCAAATTGGGACCATGTACACTGAGAGGCACAGACAAGCGGCTGGTATAGTGTACAGGAACATCTGTGCTGAATATGGACTAGTACGGATGGACTACTACGTCTCTCACAGCTCAGCACACTCCTTTGACAAGAAAGGACTCAAAGATTAAATTCACTGAGCAATTACAAACCTTGCTAACTTCAATGGTATTTGTTAACTAGCTCTCTCCCACTTTGCAGATTCTCCTTGAATATCGCTATTAAAGTTAGCAATTGCCAAATTAACCACCTGTGCTTTATTCATCTTAATTCGGTTACAAATAAACCTTTCAAACTTTTCATTACTTGTATGTCTGTTCTTTGGATCCAGTCTCTGCAAAGCCACGATAATATCGCTTTTTAGAAGCGGTCATGCCAATAAAGTACCTTTGGATTGAATTTTAAGATAATATTATAATGCAGGAAGTAGTATTCTAATGCTGCTTTCAGAATAGTAAGGAAATAGACAGTCCCACAAACCATGCTTGAACTCAGTTTACAGCACCAGTCCTCTTTCATTTATGTTATCTTTTTGTGTTCTATGCAGTGGTTTAACTGACCCAGCTGGACAGTTTAGTGTCATTTGTGGTTTTAGAGGAAGTGATCATTGATTCATGTTCTAATTAGGCAGATTTTACCAGAGTTGGAAAAAGTACAGACATTCCCTACTTAAGTAAAAATACAGATACTTGTGTTAAAAATACTCCAGTAAAAGTTGAAGTACTGATTCAGTTTCTTTACTCAAGTAAAAGTAAAAAGTGTTCTTTGATCAGTGGTTGTTGATCAATGGTCATGAGAATTTGCATATGATGAAGGAACTGACCTCCCAGCCCATTGTTCCTTCAGTGGGCTGGTTTCAGTCATTGTGCAAATGTACTGTTTATAAGATTGGGGAAACCTGCAGTCAGCTGAGACTGAAGAAGTCACCTGGATGATGATGAAACGTTTCTCCCACAAAACGCTACGTCCAGATGAACAGAATCAACTTTTGGAGATTTACTCATCTGGATGATTGAGCATGCATCAAGACGTTTTTCTCACAAGAATCAGAAGAAAAAAAGGAAAATGAAAAATATTTCTGTTTTCTGTTGCCCACATTGTAGAGGGTGTCTTTGTCTCTAAACAGTAAAATGTGTACAGTCAGGGGTTAAAGTGGATTCAGCAGGTGGGGGAACCCTAAAATTGGTTGTAATGGTTAGGTGTGAGGAAAACAATCACATCTCACAATAATTACAATAATTTCACACAAATAGCTTGTTTTTTTTGCTGATGTTTGTTGAGCTGATAGAAACGTTACATGCGAAATTATCTGCCACTTCAAAATATCGCTCCCTTTATGTTCACTCATCTTCTGCAGTTAGCCAGATGCTGAAGTAGCAGGACTGCAACTTATGGACACCTGCAGTCATTCTTGTGTTGTGCCAAAAAAAAAAAGAAAGAAAGAAAGAAAGAAAATGCTGGCCCCTGACTATGGCACACGTCATCTCATTTTATGTGACATCCCCCCCGTGATTAATACAGCAACAGGACTGCCTCTGATGTCGTACTGTTTACGCTCACATTGGTTTGATGTTTGAAGACTTGCCGTGACGTGAAATAATAACATCCCACTAATCTGTTAAACCAGAAGTAACAAGCTCATTTTGAAAATGTAAGGAGTAGAAAGTATAGAACATAGATAGTACAATAACAACGTACTTCATTACTTCCCATCTCTGGGTTTTGCATACAGGTTTTGGGTGCCAAAATGTGCGATATTAATATCCTGTGTGAGTTAGCCTGCGAGTTGGCAGTCTGCAGATTGAGTTGAGCATTTTGTTGCCTCCAGCAGCAGACCTGAGCATCCTCGCTGCAGCTGTCTGACACCTATTTAACACCACAGTCAGTCTCCTGACCTTTTTATTCAGTAAGAAAAACCCTCCATTATGGATTGTGGAATCACTCAGGTACTCTAAATGTCTGTCTGTCAGGTGGCCTGACAACTTTAGGCCACACACACACAAACACACACAAAGACTAGCAGCCACTGGCCAGTCAATCACTCAGAACAAAGCTTGGAAGCCCAGAGTCAAACCTGGTAGACCATGTGAAAGAGTGATAGTCTGTGAGGCTGTGTGTGCATTTCAGTGTGTCAGAGTGATGACTGCAGCTGTAGCAAAAGAATGGCCATCAATAGGGCTGAAATGAGCCAAACATCCATGAGTTAAATTGTATTATGTGAATCATCCATAGTGTCCATAGGGCAGAAAACGTGTGAGTTTGTCATTTGTACATTAGAGTGGGTCTTGGTCACCTCACATCATAAAATATCAAGCACGATAGACCGGGAAGCAATAACACATCTGTGATGTCTCTCAGTTACAAAAGGCAAGATTTTTAAGATCATAATTCCCTTATCTAAAAATGTGGCCACAAAAACTCATGTTGTGCAGTCTGGACCTGAAGTTAGACTAACCATCATGTTGTGCACATAAACCATTATACATACAATAGCAATGGAAACTGCATTGCATCATGTCTCTTGGCCACTTTGTTTGTTTGTCAAAAATGTTAGTTTCCTCCAATGAAAACACTGCTCTAAATTTTGACAAAATATATTTCACAGCAAGTCAGCCATGAAGAGGTAGGCCACCTAAAATCACACAGCAAGGTCAACAGATGCTGAGGTGCATGGTGCGCATGTTCTCTGAAGGGACAAAACACACTTCTCCATCCAGCAATCTGATGGAAGTCAGAACGGTACTTCTTAGGGATGGGAATCGAGAATCGACAACTGAGGTACAAGGAGTATGAATGCTAGCTTTACTATCTCGATGATAGAAGTTCAGTTCCTTAAAATGTTTAGTCTGCTTGCCTGTCAGTTCCACTCTTCAGCTCCACTTGCACTTCGTGTGCCAGAGGAGGAAAATAGCAGCGTGGATATGGACATTACTTTTATTCTTATTATTCTTTTATGCTTATTCCAATAAAAAGGATAAGAGTTCAGTGGTAAAGTGCAAACTGTGTCCAGAACACATCTGCATTATACTGCTAACACAACTTCAGCTCTTTGCAAGGATCTGAATGCTAATGCTAAGCTGTCCAAGAACCCAAAGTGATGTTAAAGTTGAGTGACTGCTGACCCTAGCCAACAGCCAAATCCTGAACTTCACCAGGCAACAAACTGTTTCAAACTGTTAGTGCTTCTCAAGTAGAATCACTGTTGGGATAACTTTAAGGTCTCTTTGTGCTGGTTTTCATCTTTGCTTCCTGTTCATCCCTAAATACTAAGTCCTCATTAGGATAGGAATTTGTGTTGGTGTATGGGACTGTGGCTGATAGAGCTCCATTGTGAAACTTATCATTATGAGACAGTGTGTTTCAGCTTGTTTTACGGAGAAATGTAACAAGTAGTGTGGCAAATTACTTTACTGGGAGAAATTAAGTAATGTACTGTATTACCTTTAGGAAAAGTCTTCTGTGTAATATGTGTAATACATTAGCTTTTTTGAGTAAGGACCTCGACACTGTGGATTTGACCATTTGACCACACAGCATGCACAAATGTAATGTCTTTGATATGCTGCATAGCCACGGTGGACAAAGTGGACAAAGCAAGGTCCATAAAGACATGGAAGAATGAGTTTGATTTAAAAGAAGTTGACTGGCCTGCACAGAGTCCTGACCTCGACCCGACAGAACACCTTTGGAATGAAATTGAATAAGAGACTTCAAGTCAGACGTCAGTGTCTGACCTCACAAATGTGCACACTCCTAAACCTTTCCCAGAAGTCAAAGCTGTTATAGCTGCAAAGGATGGGCTAACATCATATTAAACCCTATGGATTAAGAATGGGGTTTCACTCAAGTTCATATCTGTGTGACAATAGAGTGTATCTGCATTCTTGTGTTTAGCCCAGGTCACTGTGCTGATCTGAAAGTTTGCTTATTATGAGCTGTGAGTGAGTGAAGCAACAGGAAGCTAAATGTAGAGGAGCTGCAGGACAGGATGAAATATATGTGTGTGTGTGTGTGTGTGTGCGTGCGTGCGTGCGTGCGTGCGTGCGTGCGTGTGTGTGTGTGTGCGTGAGATGAAGTGTGTTTAGCAGATAATTTGTGGTGTGCAGGTGATTTCCAGTGATAGGGTTAAGGTTGGCTAGCTTTCCATTAGCCTGGACATCATTCAGTCACCTTCACTTTCACCCTTCCTCAGGCCATACATTAACATTCACTCCATCTCTGTGTGTGTGTGTGTGTGTGTGTGTGTGTGTGTGTGTGTGTGTGTGTGTGTGTGTGTGTGTGAGTGTGAGTGTGAGAGAGAGAGAGAGAGAGATAGAAAAAGACACAGAGAGAGAAAGTGTAAGTATTAATCTCCTCAATATTGTCTCCATGAAATTGACATTTGACAGTAATTGTGTAGCGACAGCAATCCGGTCCTCCCTGTGCTGTGATTGGATGAGGATATTACACACACATACTATGATCAGTCACACTTCCTGCCAGTTAACAGCACAAATATAACAGCAAAACAAATTCACACAGTCTTAAACTGGATGGAGAGATGGGTAGATTTGGATTATCTCAACACCATGAAACAGACAAAACAAGACATTTATTAGATCTGAATTAGACCTTTATTAGAGGTCTTTTATTAGAGAAAGCTTTTTATACTGAAACCTTTGCAGCGCTGTTCTGGTTCTATCAGTGCTTCTCACACAAGTCTGACACTAAAATAATTTAATAGAATTGTAAATGAGATTTTAATTTGCTTTCTTGCCAAGTGTTACAGAATATCTGCATCCTAAATATGAAGCCCCAGCACTTAGCTTAATGGCTGAATGCAACAGAAACAGAGAGCCTGGCTCTGCCCGAAGGTAAATCTTCTAATTCTGTGACACATCAAAATGTTGTTTTTTTCATCCAAGCATCTGATTAGGAACTCACGCTGACATAAATTACTGATATTTCTCTTGTATTCATGTAGCCAACAATTCATGTACAGATTTCTGTAATGTGAACAGTAACATACTATAATAGCAACAGCAAGAAACCGTAATAGGTTTATACAATAATTTATTGTAAAAGGAAAAGGATTGTGGGAAAATATGGGCCCACTACTGCTATTCTTCTTCACTGTAATTCCATTTTACAGCATTAAAACCCGACCCTGAAAAAAAAAAAAAAAACAAAGCCAGAGATTTCTTTTAAAATTCAAATTTTAGCGGAGCAATTGAAGTGGCAGCAAAAAGACAGTAGATACATATATCATAATTGTTATACACATATCATTATTATTATTGATTTATGTGTATGTGAGACATTTTTAAATGCATTTTTTTCTGGCTTGACCACTTCAGCTCTATAGTGGTATATATCTATCTATTTAAATAGATAGGCTGTTAGTGGAGCTGGTCTATTGTAATAGAGACAGTTCAGCTGGTAAATGATCTATGATCCCAAAGTAAGAACAGTAAAATAAAGATTAGCTCATTAGACAAACAAATGTGTGTAAAATGTATATTCTCCTCTGCCTCTTCTGATATCATTTGCTAATTAGAGCTCCCATTGCTCCATGTTAGCAGCAATCTAACATGAGTGTAGAGTTTTGTGCTGTAGATGCAGTCCTTCACCGAACCGGAGTGATTTTTTTTCTGAAGCTAGCCAAATGGTCATATTTGGGTCATAAAGGTGAAAAGTGGTGAGTAACTAAATATCAACCAGATGAAAGATGACCACATAAAACATTAGATGTTTACCGTCATTGATTGGTTGGATAATTAGGGAGCGATGCCTCATAATTAAGGAGGCTCAGAAGGGAAGGTAGTAGCGAGCTGCTCTGCAGAGTGAAGTAACAGGAAGAGGGAACAAGCTCCAACGGTTATTTAGAGGTATGTAAATCATGGATTCATTCAACAGCAGGATAGCTCCAGGTAACATTGACGCTGTGAATGGCCTCCTGTTTATTTTTATATAGTTTAACTATATAGTTTATAGTTATATGGATTTTTTATTTTTATTTCATTTCCTTTTATTTTATTTGTTTACTTTTTGCAGTAAAAAGTGTTTACAGTACGGATCAGTAACTAGCATGCATATGCTATATGAAGTTTACTAATGACTTCATATAAATCATTTACTCTTCATTTGTCAGGGAAAACCTAACTGCACTTTGGTACAGCCATGACAGGGTCAGCAGAAACACAACTGCTACTTTGTTAGATGTTTATGTAGGCCAGCTGAGGAAGATGCCGTCCTTATCCTGACAACCTGAGCATGAAAATACACCATATTGTTTCAACAGGGTGACAGGACAGGTTCCTTTTGCTTATTTGTTTTCTAAGTAGGGTTGATGAAGTGTTTGTGTAAATATAGTGGTTTTGTTTGTATAAAAGGTCATTTCTGGCAAAACACCAATGCCGACAATTAGCCCTCCATTGCCTGTGTCTGTCTCTCTGTTTCCTTCCACCTCTAAGCACCTTGGACAGGACCTACAGCCATTCCATCTCTGATTAAACCTAATAATTAGCTCTGTGTGTGTGTGTGTGTGTGTGTGTGTGTGTGTGTGTGTGTGTGTGAGTGATTTTTATCATGGTTTTGAGGACATCCTATTCTTCTCCAATCATCTGCCCATTCCCTGTGGGCAGAGACTAATTAAAATCAATAGTCTCCTCAGACTGACACTGAAGATTCAGCTACGATGAAGCAATGCAACCGAAAGACAACAATCTTCAAATAACTCTGCTTTCCTAGGATGTGTCTTTTAAAAGGGGGATAAAGTCAAGGAAAACATGCTTTAATACATTCACCACTGACAGATGAAACCAGTTACTTGTAATTCAAAAACCAGAGAGTGTCAATGTTGATTAACGCTGGTCTTGACAGTGAAGTCTTTTTCAGCCTGGCAAGGTGAGGGGAGAAAGGAGGAGGAGGCAGGGGGTAAAAGGTCACAGAGACATTGTTGACCTAAAGATGTGCTTGCAGAGATACACAAAAACCCTTTTCTGTGCATACAACAGATATGTCACTACAGTGCCTCAGAGACTGACTGTACAGTACATTTGACAATGCAAGCTAATATGTCCCCAGTAGAATTGGCTTATGTTGTTTATGTTTATTTATGTTCTATGAGACTGTGGTGGTTAGCAGCTCTCAGGCCAGCTAACTGTGGGTGCATAGTGCCTCAAATACGTACAACGACACCAAATGCGTAGAAGGACAAGTGTATTCATGTAGACACAAATTTATTCAGGTTTGCAGTGTATGACTTTTAAAAGTAATAGGCAGTACGATTCAAAGGCTTGGCACACATTTTCATTTCTAAGCACGACACCCACTTCTGTCAGTGAAGTCAGATGACATACACATATTAGTTAAACTGCAGTAATGTCTTAAACACATAAAGACCAAGATGACTTCTAATTTTCTGCTTCTAAGTACAGATTAAAACTGAGGTTTATGGTGCACGGTCTTAAAGATCTTAGAAATATGGCTAACCAGAATCTTACTCTGGATGAGGCGACTCCTGTTGTGATTTGGCGCTATATAAATAAAATGTAATTAAAATAAAATATAAGAAGAAACTAAGAAAAGACTGCAAATGTTTAGCATTTAAAAACACATTTTGTTCAATTAAAAAGATATATAGTACTGAAGATACAGTATACTGGGCTAGAAGGCATGTCAAATTTAGCTTAGGAGACTGGATTTGCCCAAAAGAAATGCTATTTAATTGTTTCCAATTCCCCAGGTGTGGGTCAGCTCCATCCACTACTTACCTGAAACAGAGACACAGGCCAGCCCAGTGTCTGTCACAGATGGAATTATTACATCTGTGACAGATTTGCTTGATGTGACAAAGGTTAGTTTCCTCATGGTTCCACGCAGATCTGAGGTTTTCCTCAAACATCGTTTGTGACTTTTTTTGTTTGTTTTTTACTGAAGCAGTTTGGTAGGTGGAAGCAGCTGAAAGTAGGTAAGCTGGATGTAACTGATAATGGATAATGGATAAAAAGCATAGCAATAGTATAGTTTTTAAATCTGAACATCCACCAGGTCTTCAATGAACCACTCAGTGAACTATGCTTGTATAGCATTTTAGCCACATGCAATGCAAGCAGATGTTATCTTAGATTCTTGCATTACAAATAGGTGAAAATTAACTCCAGAGGGTAAGTGTGAACTCTTTAACTAACACTAAACAGGTCACTAGTGACATGGTCATTATCACAGTGAAAAATAATGAATAGATGACGTCAGGATTTCAGATATGAACTATTGATAAAACTGTAACTCTGTAACCATTTGGAGGTATTTACTAAACATTTAAGAACTAAAGTGAGTAATAGGGACTGCAATATCACCTATTAAGCATGAATAGAAGTGTGTTGTGGCCTCTTGCACTGTGTATGTATAACTGATGTGTTAATAGTGGGATGGGTGTAGGTGATAGCAGTGTAGCAGTGTTTAGTCCCATCCCACATATTAGCAAATGCTTTCTATCCATCCATCACAGTGTGCCCGAAACACACCACCAAATAGACACATTCATCAAAGCCTCTGAAGATCACAACACGCACACAGAGACACACACACAATTGAGATACACACACATCATCTCAGCCAGATCTATGCCTCTGTGGGCGCAGCCAGCACAGTTTCTCTCTCTGTCTCACACACACATACACACTCTTGCTCTCTCTCTCTCTCTCTCTAATAGTGTTGTGGTTGACGGAGTTGTGTGTGATGAATTGTATGTCTCTTCCAGACTTCTCAAAGTAAATTTTCTAAAGACTGCTACCCATTGGAGGGGAGAGGCGATGATAGGAGACTGGTCAGTGTGTGTGTGTGTGTGTGTGTGTGTGTGTGTGTGTGTGTGTGTGTGTGTGTGTGTGTGTGTGTGAGAGAGAGAGAGAGAGAGAGAGGAGAGAGAGTTAGAAGGGAGGTCAGTATCACTCAGTAAAGCCTTTGTCTAGTGAGTTGCCACAGAAACTCTCATTCACACTATTTTTTGTTACCAAGGCCTTATGGCAGCGCAGGAGTCATGGTCAAAGGGCTTTTTGTAAGAACAGGAGTGATGCAGTTTACAAATTAACAGATAAAAGAGTAAAAAACATCCTTACACTGCAAAATTAAAGGCTTCATACGATAAAAAATAAACTAAATATCTTCATAGGTGCCAAAAGTCTTAACTGAGCAGGTCTCTACCCGGGATTTAGGTCAGATCACCAAGTCTTGAATATTTGGCCTGATCAATAATTGTAATTTTTTACACCAGTTCAAAACCTAACTATGCTCTGTTCTCTCCCTCTGAGTCTAAGAAACAATTCTTGTCCATATTCAAAACCTCCCCTAAAGGCTTCAGTGATTATTATACCGTATACTAAGACATATAAACAGCACCATGGAAACCTCTCTCTGTGCCAGGCTTTGTCTTAGTTCTGCACCTGAAACCTCAAAATCTCAAAACCCCTATTTTGAGATTTAGAGAAATCATTATTGTGCTACAGTGGGCTGCTAACTGCCAATCAAATTTTAAACCAAGGCGATTCCTTCTTTTAAAGAGTGGTTGGTTCGCTTAGTAGAAATCAGTTCATTTGAATTTTATTCATATAGCACCAAATCAGCCAACTGCTCCCAAAAAAACCCACACTGTGGAAGAGAGCCAGAGATCAACAACTAATAAGAATCACTCAGTGCATCTTGGGAAGCTGACAACAGCCCAGACCTATTGCAGTGTAACTAAGTGAAGGTTCAGGGTCACCTGATCAAACACTGATAGTATGAATAAGACCTTTAAGTAATTTATCTTGTTGTACAGCAGAGCTAATTGTGAAGTCAGCTGAAGGGTTACATTGATGCTCATAATTCACGTTGTTAGGAGTGAGCGTGACTGCGTCATAATTGTGAACAAACCCAGTTTGACCCAAAGCCTCCGTTGAAGAGTCGAGATTAGACAGTTCCAGGTAACTAGATGGCGAGCTAACCTGCTCAGACTGCTATGAAGACCCCTGAGACAGAAACCTGCACAACTGCAGATTTCATTTTCCAATTCAGCGTTGAAGAACAGACAGTTCATAACTGAGTTCAGTGTCAGTTGTCCTGCCGTTCCTACTACTTATGACATTGGTCCAGTGGTAGCTTTCTTATTCTTACTGATTAAATATAATTATTATTACACATGGGTGATGGACAACTAGTCTTGAACTCTCCCTCAACAACATCGCTTAAGCCCGTCGAACAAAACAAACCAAAACAAACCAAAACAAGCAAGCATTTTATCAATTAACTCATAGTTGACATTTTTACACAAAAAAACCTAAAATGAGGGCGTGGGCCCAGCAAGTGAAATCTAAAATGCTTCAAAATGTGCAGAAAGAGAGCTGACGCACCACCACTCTGACAAAAGCTTTTCTTCCTGTCTTTGTATAGACATTGGGGTGCCTCAAGTGGCAGAGCAGTACTGATGGGATTTCCGGCTCTTTTTAGAGAACCGGCTCTTTCGGCTCGGCTCACTAAAAAGAGCCGGCTCTTTCGGTCCGAACCGGCTCTTCAGGTTGTTTTGTTGCTTTAATTAATTTATTATTAACAATAATATAAAATTATGCACAAAAGGAATTACTAATGTAAAAAAAAGTGGTTTTATTTATATATGTTTATATATAAATATATACGGTGACCTCTAGAGACAAATCACGTACAAACTCCAAAACACATTTCTAGCTGTCAGGGCTCTGTGTGCGGGTAGGCGGAGAGGAGGATCCAAGCGCAGGACTCGAACACTGAATTGTAACTCAAAAACCTCAGCTTTATTGCTGGCATGAAAAACAAAACATAAACTGAGCCATGGTACTGAACACTGAAACACACAGGCATAATCTGATGGTACGACGCGACACCGAGCACAGGAAAACACAGGGCTTATATACACAGGGGAGTAATGAGGGAATGGGCAACAGGAGGGAGACACAGCTGGGAGAGATCAGGGCTAACGAGACAGGGGGAACAAAGCTGCACACACTAACATAAGACAAAGACTTTCACAATAAAACAGGAAACATGAATCACAACTCAGAGACACGGACTCAACACAGAGAGACAGACAGAAAATGACACATGGAACTGAACTATAAATGAAACCACAAATCCTAAAACATGGATCACAGAAACATGAAACTCTAATAATAATAATCATCATCATCATCACAACAAGAGAATGAGAAAACAATCCAAAACACCAAGATAACTGAAACACAAAGTACCAGAGAAACATAAAGAATAATCCATCATTCAAAATAAAACCAAACCATAACCACTCAAAATACTGGGTCCAACTGACCCAGAACCGTGACACTAGCGTTAACTAAACTTCAAAAAAGAGCTACCTAGATCACTTAAATTACACAATTGAAAGCATATGTGTATGGTTTGTGTATTTATACACAAGCACTCATATATATTCAAATAATAATAAAAAAATGTTCATTTACCTGTTACTACCACACACCAAATCCGGTCCTTGGTACTTGCTGGCTTGTGTAGCCACTAGGTAACAAAAGCTCAACACTGTGCCTAGCATCCTGGAGCACTTCTGTTGTGCTTCTGAGTTTTTACGTGTTTTGGAGTTTTTACGTGCTTCAGAGTTCGTACATGTTTTGGAGTTTGTGTCTCTATGGGCAGTGTTGGGAAGGTTACTTTTAAAATGTATTCCATTACAGATTACAGAATACATGCCCCAAAATGTATTCTGTAACGTATTCCGTTACGTTACTCAATGACAGTAACGTATTCTGAATACTTTGGATTACTTAATATATTATCATGCTTTTTACAACTACGTGAATGTACTATTGCTGTGTGATTTATTACTATTACTGAAGGTCCGCGGCTCCGAACCGTAGTAAAGGGACCTCTGACTAATACGGCGGGTTCCGTGTTGGGCTCGCAGCCGAAAAATAGCTTTACTTTGTTGTCTGGGTCAACTTTGCTAGCGAGAGACAGAGAGAGGCGTTGAAAGGCTGCTCCAACG
The DNA here is from genome assembly GCF_036321145.2 of Pelmatolapia mariae. Lineage (NCBI taxonomy): Eukaryota > Metazoa > Chordata > Actinopteri > Cichliformes > Cichlidae > Pelmatolapia > Pelmatolapia mariae. Next base: position 32,161,740 of record NC_086228.1, on the reverse strand, counting down.
GAACTTATTGTTTCGGAGGAAAACACGAACACAGCGTACAGTCGAGTCTTAATAGCTTACTTACAACTGGGCTCGTCAGGCACTCTTCTTGGCTGCAGTGGTTATTATTATATTTACATGCTTCCAGCTCCCGTTTTTGCTCAATGACAGCTCGCACTTTTCCACTCTCCTTTTTCTCCCTCCTCTTGCTCACAGACGTGTATGGCAGTCCATTCTCCCTGCAGCACGGACTACACTGCCCATGAGGCTACATTCTTTAGGGCTATGCCTGTAGCATTCTGCCTATTAGCTTAGCACAACAACAACAACAAAAAGGCGCTCTCTCACCCAGGAAACACGCAGAGAGAGAGCGTCACCCTGTAACCATGGCAACCGTAACGCTTCCGCCTGGAACAACAGAACATAGCTGTCAAACAAAACCCAAACAGTCCTGACCCGCCACAATATGAAACAGGAAAGTACCGCCGTGTAATCCATTTATTTCAACAAAGTAACTGTATTCTAAATACCACCTTTTTAAACGGTAACTGTAACGGAATACAGTTACTCATATTTTGTATTCTAAATGCGTAACGGCGGTACATGTATTCCGTTACTCCCCAACACTGTCTATGGGCCACCGTAAATATACTTTTGTATATTCACTCCACATAAAATGTAATAAATAAATCATATAATACAAAAACCAACTATTCACAGTTCAACTTTTAACTATTTAAATTTTCAGCTTTTTCCTTTTAAACAAACAAACAAACAAACACAAAACACTGCAAACCACAACACAATTAAATATAAATTAAAATATGAAAACAAAAAGAAGATGCATATTCTCTGTCATATGGGCCTGCATGGATAAACTTCTGAATCCTTTATCATCCGCAACTGAAAATAGTTGTGGATGATTACTATACCTTTCTAATGTGACCTTGTTGTCCCTGGCTCTCTTTCTCTTTCTTTCCCTCCCGCTCTGTTCCTGTGCTACTGAGAGTGTAACTACCACCCCTCTTCCCAGCACAAAGCACAAGGCTCGTGTGCGGAGTGAAGCGGAAAAAAAGTGCGAGAGAGAGGGTGAGAGAAGGGAAAAAAAACACCCCACGGCTCGCGTCGTTCACGTCAAAGATCCGGCTCTAAGAGCCATTTCCTTCGCGACCGACACATCACTACAGAGCAGGTCACCTAAATATCGGAAGATTGTTGGTTTAATCCCCGTCTGCATGCCAAATGTCCTTTGGCAAGACACTAACCCCACATTTGGAGTGTGTGAATGCTAGAACGGAAGCGCATGGAAAAGCGTGCTGGAGTGAATGGGTGAATGAGGTAAGTTTTGTAAAGTGCTTTGAGAGTAGGGTAGAAAAGGTTTGTAAGAACCAATCCATTTACCATATATATTAGTGGATAAGTATACACGTAGGGTCTTTACCTTACAATATTAAGTTGTTGCGATTTGGTGCTACAGTGGCTTGCAAAAGTATTCGGCCCCCTTGAACTTTTCCACATTTTGTCACATTACAGCCACAAACATGAATCAATTTTATTGGAATTCCACGTGAAAGACCAATACAAAGTGGTGTACACGTGAGAAGTGGAACAAAAATCATACATGATTCCAAACATTTTTTACAAATAAATAACTGAAAAATGGGGTGTGCGTAATTATTCAGCCCCCTTTGGTCTGAGTGCAGTCAGTTGCCCATAGACATTGCCTGATGAGTGCTAATGACTAAATAGAGTGCACCTGTGTGTAATCTAATGTCAGTACAAATACAGCTGCTCTGTGATGGCCTCAGAGGTTGTCTAGGAGAATATTGGGAGCAACAACACCATGAAGTCCAAAGAACACACCAGACAGGTCAGGGATAAAGTTATTGAGAAATTTACAGCAGGCTTAGGCTACAAAAAGATTTCCCAAGCCTTGAACATCCCACGGAACACCTTTATGGAAGAGTGGCAAGAAGAAAGCCATTGTTAACAGAAAACCATAAGAAGTCCCGTTTGCAGTTTGCCACAAGCCATGTGGGGGACACAGCAAACATGTGGAAGAAGGTGCTCTGGTCAGATGAGACCAAAATGCAAAACGCTATGTGTGGCGGAAAACTAACACTGCACATCGCTCTGAACACACCATCCCCACTGTCAAATATGGTGGTGGCAGCATCATGCTCTGGGGGTGCTTCTCTTCAGCAGGGACAGGGAAGCTGGTCAGAGTTGATGGGAAGATGGATGGAGCCAAATACAGGGCCATCTTGGAAGAAAACCTCTTGGAGTCTGCAAAAGACTTGAGACTGGGGCAGACGTTCACCTTCCAGCAGGACAACGACCCTAAACATAAAGCCAGGGCAACAATGGAATGGTTTAAAACAAAACATATCCATGTGTTAGAATGGCCCAGTCAAAGTCCAGATCTAAATCCAATCCAGAATCTGTGGCAAGATCTGAAAACTGCTGTTCACAAACGCTGTCCATCTAATCTGACTGAGCTGGAGCTGTTTTGCAAAGAAGAATGGGCAAGGATTTCAGTCTGTAGATGTGCAAAGCTGGTAGAGACTTACCCTAAAAGACTGGCAGCTGGAATTGCAGCAAAAGGTGGTTCTACAAAGTATTGACTCAGGGGGCTGAATAATTACGCACACCCCACTTTGCAGTTATTTATTTGTGAAAAATGTTTGGAATCATGTGTGATTTTCGTTCCACTTCTCACGTGTACACCACTTTGTATTGGTCTTTCACGTGGAATTCCAATAAAATTGATTCATGTTTGTGGCTGTAATGTGACAAAATGTGGAAAAGTTCAAGGGGGCCGAATACTTTTGCAAGCCACTGTATATAAATAAACCAGTGATTTACACACAGTTTTAATGTTAAATGACCTTCCACTTTATCTTCACTTTTATTATCCATTTTATTCCACAGGAGGGCTGGAGCCATCCTAGCCATCATAGAGCTAGAGGTGGGGTACAGTACCCTGGACAGTCTGTCACAGGGCTAACACAGAGAGACAGACAATCAATCACTCATTTTCACACATATGGACAATTTAGATTCCCCAGTTAACTTCACCCCACTAATTGCATGTCTTTGGACTGTGGGAGAAAGCTGGAGTATCCAGCAAACACAGGGAGAACATGCACTCCACACAGAAAGGCCCCAGCCAGACTGTGGAGTTAACTTCTTGCTGTGAGGCACCAGTGCTAACCATTGTGCCACCGTCACTTTTATTAACCAGTGATAAATATACAATTTTTGCCGACAGAAAAGCACCTTGTTTTCCAGAAACCACAACCAAAGTAGAGCATTACATCACACAAATGAGTGTTGGCTTTAAAATTAGTTATTGTCTTATGATCTGATAAATGACAAAAGAAGGAATGCGTAGAGAAAAGGAAAAAGCAAAGGTAAAGGTAAAAGGAAGGAAGGAAGAGAGGTAACTGATGTTAGAGTGGGAGGATTGACAGAAACTCTTCTTCTTCACTTTATATTCCATTAGTGCAGGTAGGCTGTCTTGCACTTGCGTGTATTTGTGACAAAGTGCTGACATTATCTCCCTCTGACAAAAACCCCTCGGGCAATTTCTAGAAATTATTTTAACAATGGAGCACGCCAAATGTCAGCATTTGCTAATTATGTTTATGCTAATTGTTAATTAGTGTCTTAATGGGATGATCTTAATTAACAAAAGGTTTGAGGCTGCCACTTCCAATGGGGCTGCCATAAAGGAGATGTAATTGCTCCACAGTGCTCGATGAACATGGATTTATTGGGCATTTTGACTGCAGTGTTTAATTCTATGATGGATAGAATTGCTGGATTGAGCAAAGGAAATATGGAGTGAGGAGGCCTAACAGTGTAGCATATATACAGGTACACAGCAAAGTCACAGCAAAGCTTGGCCACACTTTGGCCCCATTATATAAAGATGCCACTATGGCATTTTTCATTGGTCTGTTTGTTTGTTTTAAGCAAGAAGTCATCATATTTGTATGAGAGGTTGATGTCATCAGGTAATCCTTGCATGTTTGGGTAGCAAGCTTCATCCTTCCAAACTGTATGAGTCCAACACAGCAATATCTGATCATTAGCGCTCACCAAAACATGAGCACAAATTTCTCGCTCTGTATCTTCTAGGAGGCGCTGAACATACATTTTAACACTGTAAAGTTGTGCAATTTAACACACTTTGCTAATCATCTCATTTTTTGGAGCCAACCTCATGTGAACAATAGAAGAACTGCATTTTTTGGCACTTGCCAGCTTGAGTGGCTTGAGCAGCCATCCACAGAATATCCTGACAGGCCAAGAAAGTGGGCTGATGGCTCAATGAGATTAAAAGACAGCTGTGTGGTAGTTATCCTGTCTGGCAGGCTGCAGTCCACATAGTATGAACTGTATTAGTGTCAGTTTTGTGTAATTTCTCATTTATTTGTAAAGTTTGATTCTAGTCATGGGCTATGCTCTCTTGGTGTTACAATTCAAGTTCTTGAGAAAAAGAAAAAATGAGCATAGTGAGCGAATTAATGATTAAAAAGAAACAGTGCATAATGGGAAGCCCCCAGCAAAATAGACCTATTATAGTAAAACTAAAGGAGGATTCAGGGTCATCTTATCCAGCCATAACTATATGTTTTATCAGGAAGGAAAGTGTTAAGCCTAATTTTAAACGTAAAGAGGGTCTCTGTGTCCTGAATCCAAACTGGGAGCTGGGTCCACAAAAGAGGGGCCTGAAAGCTGAAGCCTCCCAGTCTACTTTTAGATATCCTAGCAACCACAAGCAAACCACAAGTAGTCTTTTGTTATTGTTCAATATTTCATTACAACACTTCAAGTTCTAGTGTAGTAGCAGGTGCAGGAGCTTGTAAGTGCCCTTGTTCCTCGTTGATGTAAAACAGTCACTATCACACCGTCACAGTTCAGAAGCTGGTCTGCCTAAAACCAAAGCATAAAGATGTTGTTTGTGTGTGCTAAGTTGTAGCAGCCTTGCAGCCTGCAGTCTGTATGTATGTAACAGTGAAATGAGTACTGAAGTGTAATGATACCACGTAGTCATGATCTCACTGTTGCATTTTAAAAGGTGATTTTTAAAAAAAACAACAAAAAACAATAGCATAAAGCTACGCTGCTATGTAGCTACAAGTGTCACATCTAAGATGTACTAGTTTCATGCTGTAGGGTTGTTGCTACATTACACAACTGTTGTGTTGATGTGAAGCAAAAGAAGCATCTGTCTCCATATATTCCAATATCAACTAGGACTTGCATGAACAATGGTTCCATAATGTATGGTACTGGTGATGTCACGATCCAGGGCTCAATTCTGACAAGCCCCTCCCCTGGTGGAACTCTGGGTGAGGGGCCAGCTTCCCTGATTTAGGTGAAGGATACTTTGAACTGGACTTAGTCTGACCCTTCAACCAGGATTAACGGGCTTTTTGCAATGCTATTCTGGATTCCCTTTTAGATATAAGAAGATCTCAGTCATTCTGGAGGTAGTCAGGGAAGAGCACCAGTTCTTCCACATTAAAAGTTGCCAGCTGTGTCCCCAAGGCAAGGTTTGTCACGCTTGTCCCTGGAGGGAGACCCAGAATATGGTAGGGAGATTACATCTGTTGGAGCGTTAGCAAACGATTCTTTGACCATAGAGAATCTGTGAGAAATACGAAAGAAAATAAAAAATACAGAGTGGTTGAAGGCTGCTATCGAAGCCACCTTGGCTTAAAATCAAAGCAGTGCTGACAAATTAAGAACTTCTTTACAATTACCTAATTTTTTGAGACTCTTAGTGATTCTTACTGTTGAACAAGCTCAGCATCATAAACAGATGTGTTTAATTTCCCATTGAGTCGTGTACATGTACATGGCCAGTATGACTCTGCAGTGATAGACGTGAGGCTTGTGTTTTACTATGTGCATGCAGTGGTGGTGCTGGGGTCATAAACAGCAGAGTGGATACATTGTGTTGTGGAGATAAAAGATTCCAGTGGACAGATCAATAGGCCATATCAGCCTGCTGTTAAATTACTGATAACACTATTTGCTTTATTTGCTTTTTTTTTTCTGTTGCTGCGCACATGCCACATTTCTCTGCCTGGAGGTCTTGTGTTATACTGGACAGATGTGCATGTGTGTGTGTGTGTGTGTGTGTGTGTGTGTGTGTGTGTGTGTGTGTGTGTGTGTGTGTGTGTGTGTGTGTGTGTGTGTGTGTACAAGTATTTTTTCATAACCTCACAATGACAATAGTATGACAAATAGTGTTTTTCTTGGTCTGAACTTTACATAACTATTATTTTTTACTGTGATTGAGTTATTAATTGCATCTTCTGAAACTGTAGTTTTGTAGTTTTAATTATACATGATACTGTACAAAAGATTAATTGGATGGAAGTGCAGAGGTCAGAGGATTTAGAACTTGTCTTTAAACTCTCTGGTTTAACAAAATTTTGAATACAGACAAATACAATTGAAATGAAATTCAAAGTCACAAAAATGAAGAAAATGCGATTTTTATTCAACTTTCAACCTGCACTGACCAAATATTACAAGTTGACACACAAAAGCTAAAATATCAGTAGTTTGTCTTGCCCAAATAGAACAAAATCATGGACTTTCCAGATGATACTATGAGTATAACTTCATTAAATAAGTGTGTATTTTTTGTGTATTTTTTAACTTCAATGCCTACTGCACGGAAGAGTCTGATAGCTTTTTTTTATATGCTTTATTTTGCAGTATTGTGGAAATCAACTTTATGCCATCCAGAAATTGTCACTAGTTGTGGTTTGCATGGTGAAGTTTTAGTCCGTGTTCAAATATTGGATGGCATTAAGTTTTTTGTTTTGTTTTTTTTTTTCTTTGGGGGGGGGGGTTATGTATTAGTCCCAAATTACAGACTTATTATGGACTTATTTTGATAGGAAACCATTGAAAATTTCAGGCTTTTATCTTTAATAGTGTTTGAAATATTCGATTTCAGTGTGCAAATAAAACACAGGAAGAAAATCAACAGACCATTTTCCAAAAAAAAAAAATTTATATAGTAAGGTAGAATTTCACAGCACTCATATATAGATATTTGTTCAAACTTTGGACAATAACATATTTATGCAAATTAGATATAGACGAGCAAAAAAAAAATTGATGCATCGGATGACCCTACAGTCATTGATGCAAACTGCTGTGAAGTTCAGCAGTGTGTTCCTGATAAAAATAAATACTGGAACACTTGGCTTCAGTGATTTAAGTGATACTGAAGGATAACATTTGCAGCTTTATTATTAGGTGCTAAAGCACAGCATGGTACATTTGCTAGAACATTTAATTCTAACATTTAAGTCAATTGCAACTTTTGTGGATATGTACAAGCCTTCTTCTTACTTTAGATAGAGTAGACACTCTGTGTGTGTGTGTGTGTGTGTGTGTGTGTGTGTGTGTGTGTGTGTGTGTGTGTGTGTGTGTGTGTGTGTGTGTGTGTGTGTGTGTGTGTGTGTGTCTGTGTTGGAACAGTTATTTAGTTCCCTGCTGAGTCTGTAACAATACTGATGGTTATCAGTTTAATTGAGTGGCATAAGAGAAGGTGTTACGTCTCATTTTGCTCTGTTCTTTAAACAGACTTGTCTTTGTGTTTTATTTGGCTTCAGCAAGTTTACGCTCTCATTCACCACAGGTGCCAGCAGTACAACTGATTCTGGTTTTAAAAAGTAGAAGTACTTTGTCTGTTTTCAAGACCTCAATCCACTTACTTCCTCCGAGTTCACTTTTAAGCTAAAGAGAAAAACTGTTTCATTTTGTCTTTAACCCTGCTCTGATGCCTTTTCTCTCTTCCCTGCAGCAAATTTTGTTGTGACAGATCAGCAGTTTTTATTTGTCATTTAACAGACATAATCCTTTACCTATAGATGGAATACAAATATACATCAGGTCATTTTTACTGATTTATTGTTGTGGAGTTCAAAGCTGGTAATCAGCACCTTGGACAGCACCAATGGTGACAGTGCTGAAACCATAGGCTGCTTATAAAAGATGGAGGCAGCCAGTGCAATGTCTCCCGCTGGGAGGAAGCATGTTGAACAACTCTGAATTTAAAAATCAACTCTGAGATCTGCAACTCTGAGTTTCCAGTTCCCAAACAGCTGATCCTAGTTCAGTCAACTCTGAGTATGTTCAGCCCAAGTTAAGTGCATGCATGTGATACTAAGTCATCACCAACTGAGCTCCAATACCACAATCACTATAGTAACAGATAAATAAAGAGCACATTCTCCACTGGGCCAAACAACATGTGTTAATGTGGACCATAATGTTTATCTTCTATCTAAACTGTGAAGAAAAAAAAGAGCTATTTTAATCCGCCCGGCTCATTCTGTCATTTTGTTGGCGGCTGGAAAAGGGGGCTCTTTGGAATCTGAATTGAATTGAATTGAAAGCCTTGATTGTTATTATACACAGTATAAAGAGATTTAAAACACCACTATTAAGGTGCACAAGTGCTTAGCACGTTATAAAAAACTATAAAATAATATAACTATACACATAATAAAAATACATAATATAAATACACAGTACGAGGTGACATAGACAGACAGCCAGAGAATGATGACACAGTCGGTCAGTTCAGATATTTCAGAGCAAATTACTTTTGTGCAAGTTTGAGTTAAGTATGGTGATAGCTTTGGAGAAGAAGCTGTCCCTGAGTCTGTTTGTTCTGGCCCGTATGGATCTGAAGTGCCTGCTAGTAGGTTAAAAGGATAGTAGATGGAATCTCACCTAATGGTGAGGGCCCACATTGGCAGGTGGAGCACTGACTGGAGTATCTGATGGTGGCTTTTAGCAAGTCAAAATTTGAAAAGAACTAGGATGTACCCCACAAACAACACATGTAGTTCCAGATGAAACGGCATGAGAAGTCAGCAAGGGCTAGTTACTAACAGGTGAACTGGGCTAGTAATAATAATAATAATAATAATAATAATAATAATAATAATAATAATAATAATAATAATAATAATGAAGCTAGCCCAGAGACATTTTAAATAAGGAGGGGACAAGATAAGCCATGATAAACAGATCCAAAATGGATCAGTTTGGATTCATCATGCTGTGCAAGTGGACACTGACCAGAACACAGTTTGCTGATCCATCATGGAGCCTCACATATGCTACCTTCAAGTGGTTTGGGTTCTGGGTATCACTCAAATCCAAAGCTGTTTAGAGAACTCAAAAAGAGGTCAAGTAAACCAAAACCCAACCAAGGCTAACTTAACATAACTAACCTGTTTACTTGTTAACACACAAGGCTACCCTACCAGGCACAAAAAGAGGATGCTTTCACAAACAATATATACATCTAGAAACTCTAATATAACATAAATCAACAAACAACTTGATCAACCAAGATCAGCTTATTATATAAAGATACAAATATTATTCCCCCAAAAGAAAAAACATCCCATCCATTCTCTTTCACTTGCCCTAATCAGGGTCATGAGGAATGGTGGGGTACACTCTAGACTGGTCACCAATCATAGGCAGGGGTAACACAGAGAGACAGACAATCAATCACACTCACACGTATGGGTAATTTAGAATCACCAACTAACCTAAGCCCGGTAAAAAACAAATTATTTTACAAATGTTGAACTCTTCTTTTTTCTGCTTGCTTGTATAAAAGGTCCTCTCACTCAGTTAACTAGCTCTTTGGAGCTCGGGAGAACTGTTTGCTAAAAGCGTGCACCAATATTATAATATATATATCAAATCATGATTGTGTATCATCTTATTTAAATGAAAACTAACTAGATAAAGTAATAAATAAAAATACTAAAACTCACAGTCTGACCTACAAATGACTGATCATTGATTAACATGTTATGTATCTGAAGCTTTATGCAGATAGGTTTATTTAAACAGTGCTACAGTATGCTACAGTAGTCAGAATATTTGTTTTCTTTTGTTTTGTTGTTTTATGTATTATTGTGGGGTCTTTGCTAAGAAATATTAAGCTCCTTGAGGCAACTGTTGTTGTGATTTGGCACAACTTGAATAGGGCACTGAGTTCTCTCTGTCTTTTGTGCTAGTCATCAAATGGGGTCTCACAGCATTAACTAGAACAACAGAATAATTACATAAAATTATTACATCGTTTTTTCATTTGGCATTATTACTGGACCAGAAACAGAACCTGCATTGGTAAGCACATGCTAGCTGAGTGTTTCCAGACTTTGGATCAGTGTCACATGGGGGGGGGGGGATTGTTGTTTTTTGTTTGGTGTTTTTGTTGTTTTTTTTAATTAAAGTGATAGTTGTTTATAGTTACCAGCCTGACGACTAGAAACTACTGCTCAGTTAGCATTTTATTCTCCTTTAACATTCAGAGTTGTTACCACATAGTAAAAAGAGGATTTCAAAATGCGTATGGAGTTTATATCACTTGGTGTTATAATTGTCAGAGAATCTGACTTAATTATCCAAGCTGCAGCTCGTCGGATTGGAACATCTTGTCCTAATAATGAGTAGTGGAAGTGTTTCTCACACTGTGATTGGATGTGACAGGAACAAGACAGCTGATGACAATGGAGGCAATAAGTGGGCAGACACGAAATAGAAATTAGGAATGTTTTTTGTGAAGAGCACTTTTGGTCCTACATTTCAAAGTACTACATAGTACTACATAGTATTTTTCAATACTAAGTATTGAAAAAGCACACATCCTGCTAGGATCTCAAAGCAGAATGCACGTTTTCAGAAGGAAATGTGAGGAAATATTACATTCAGAGGAACATTGTGTGTTTTATCACATACATAATGTGACAACTTCCTCAAACTGGTCGTTTTAACTTCCGTGTTCTTACCTGGACATGACTACAAGATTAACAGAATCTGCTTGTGCTCACAGAAGAAACTTCAACTTTGTAAATCAGCACCAACAGCCTTTAAAATTTCCAAAAAGACCTGGCAGAAAAAGACTGTGAGGGAGAAAAATACAGTAAAAGCCTTGTCAATATCTCGGTTTACATCTAGATTTAAAAAAAAAAAAACTATATTGGTTCCTGTATACAGACAAACTATACCAAAAGGGGCAGAATCACCTTTTTTGTTGAGAAAGCTAAGGTCTCTTGACATCTGCAGTAAGTTGTTGAACATGTTCTGTCAGTCTGTGGTGGCAAGTGTGCTGTTCTGTGCTGCAGTCTGCTCGGGAGGCAGCATCAGAAACAAGGATGCAAGGAGACTGGACAAGCTAGTGAGGAATTCTGGCTCTGTAATTGGAGCCAGACTGCTGGTGAAGAGATGCACATTAAAAACCCAAACCCTGGAACCAGATTCACTCTGTGCTAAATTTTATTGCTATGAAACAAAAGTGATGAAATGAAAGTCTTGAAACAAAATATATATCATAGATTGCACATGAAAAATGGTCACTGTGATGTAAGTTTCGCAGTCCATAGATGATGTGTGGGTGCATCAGACAGACACAGATGGCTGCTGATATGTGCTGAATAAAATAAATAAATAAAGCCTGTTCCACTTTGCAAGCAAGAACCTAAATGTTTTTCTACTTAAAGGAAAGTCATATATGCATTAACAGTCTAGAGGTCCAATTTAGAGAGACAGACTGTGTTGGTACCCACCACTGATGTCCCAAAAAGACTTCAAATTTTCCTTTTAGAAGAAGCCTCAAATAAGTGGTGACTTTGATAACCTAGAAAGGATCCCATCATTGCTGCAATGAGCACAAGCTGCTTTGGAGAGCTTCCATTATTTAGTGAGCTGCTCTTTCCTCTTTTAACTCCCTATGCAGTGAATGGTACCATTGTCATTAGCCTTTTGTCTTCTTTTTCCCATAGTTCATACTCTTCTATATCTCCTCTCTGTTTAACTTTCCGTAGCTATCTGGTCCAAGTTAACAGCTTGCAAAAGCAGTCTTGTACAAAGACCAGTTTTGGTGTCTATCGATGATTTCCCTTAATAAAAGTTTTGAATGTTTTTTTTTTAACCGTTGGATTTTATTATGGCTTAAAAGCATAGCTGTGTGGCCCCTTTGATTGACAAATATGCTGACATAGGGAGCTGTAGCTGTATCCCGTCTGCTATCTGCTACTCAACTGGACTTTTTAACTATGTTTGTGCTGTTGGTGCCTTTGGAGCATTTTAATGGGACTATCTGACAGATATTGCCTTGAGGTACAGACTATCCAAGAGCTTTGGAGTTTCACTTTTCATTTGTCATTTAATTTTATTTTTGCTTGATTCTATTAATCTGCCACTCAGCACTAATAGCAGACTATGCAGCGGATGTGTTTGAAGTACTTGATGTGTTTCTGGACAACTTAGAACTCTCCTTTACTGAAAAAATGGTTTGTCATTACTAGAGACATCTCAGTGCAGAAAGATTGAGATAAGATATTTCAATAACTGGTAATTCCATATCTCCACAGTCTGGTTCTGAACTCGGTTCTGCAAGATGACAACTCATACCCCCATAGTGTGGGTTTATCAGAGACTACCTAAGAAATTTGGGAGAGGAGGTTAGAATGGCCTGCCTGCAGTCCTGACCAGCAGTTTGTGACCAAGCTGGTGACCAGCACGAGTATGAGGTGCCAGGCTTTTGTGGTTCAATTCAATTTGATTTTATTTATACAGCACCAAATCACAACAACAGTCACCTCAAGGCTCTTTATATTGTAAGGTAGACCTTACAATAATACATACAGAGATAAACCTCAAAATTATATATGACCCCCTATGAGCAAGCACTTTGGCGACAGTGCGAAGGAAAAACTCCCTTTTAACAGGAAGAAACCTCTGGCAGAACCAGGCTCAGGAAGGGGCGGGGCCATCTGCCGCTACCGGTTGGGGGTTGTGGTTGTGTATGCTACTGAGGCCTGTCTGTTCAATGAATACATTGCTGAGCTGCAAACATGCCTTTTTAATTCAGACTTCAGTCATCCAATCTAATGACAGTAAAAGAGTCAACAGCAGAATAAGCTGTTTGTCATTATCAGAGGAGATCTGGCAAGTTTTTCATGGGCACAACCCACCTACTCAACTCTGCTGCTCAACCCCTTAATGCATTTTCTTTAGAAATGTTGGACCATTTGAGGGCAAATAAACAACCATTCCAGTGGTATAAGACCAAACGCAGATTCCCTTACATTTTGTACTGTGTGTAATACATAATGCTTAAATATAACAAAATAAAGAAATAACAAATAATATTCATGCAGAATCCTGAAAAAAATGCTACACTTACAAGTGCATATAAATACTTCTCACAGTGATCCTGCAACAATGTGCCCTTCATTAGCTGAAGGACTGTGAAGGGACTCTGGTGAAGAGAAGGTTTCCCTCTGTGTCCTTATAAATGTTGTCAAGTGGCCAGCTATGACCTGATTAGCTGGCCAAGGTGTGTGTGTGTGTGTGTGTGTGTGTGTGTGTGTGTGTGTGTGTGTGTGTGTGTGTGTGTGTGTGTGTGTACGGGTTCGTACTATCCTGGTGGGGACCAAAATCTGACTTTTACTATCCTGGTGGGGACTTTCTGCACCGTGGGGACCAAAATCCAGGTCCCCTCGGGGTTGAAAGCAATTTTCACACTCAAAATGCGGTTTTACTGTCAGGGTTACAATTAGGTTATGGTTAGGTTTAGGGTAAGGGTTAGGGTTAGGCATTCATTTTTAATGGTTAGGGTTAGGGTAAGGGGCTAGGGAAAGCATTATGTCAATGGGATGTCCCCACGAGGATAGCAAACCAGACATGTATGTGTGTGTGTGTGTGTGTGTGTGTGCGTGTCCTCCCAGCAGTAAAGCGCATTTTATTGGAGTTAACACTAAGGTCAAATAAAGCAGATTTATTTCTATGGATTACTAGCACTCTGCTAGCCAGTCCATAAAACAGAAACCAATCACTGACACACACACACTCACTCACACGAAGGACTGTGCGGCAGAGATATCATTGCTACTGTGTGAAAGAGCCACTATGAGAATAAAGTGTTATGTTTAGCCATTTTAGCCCTGAAGACCCACAAAGACCTTAAAGTGATTCCAGCTTTTTAAAGTAGGACAGCCTCTCTCATCACCTCACAACCTTTTCATTTTTACTCTTCTGCTAGTACACACTGTCAGTGTTTTGTGCAGAAATCCATTTGCAAGTCATTTTCATGGCTTTTTTATGTGTTACTTCAATACAGTGCAACACTGTGGACACTGGAGTTGGATGTTTGCTGATATATGATGATTAGGGTAGAATCATATTTTTAATAACCACTTATTGCTAAAGACTTTCAGATTTTCTGAGTTTCTGAAGGATATGAAAAAACAAGTGGGTAAGATTATTATTATTAGGTTGAATCAAACAGGTCTGAAAAATTAAAAGCACTTTTTCTTTTTTACTAATATCCCATTAATGCAGCATCACGGGCACAGAGGTAGGTTGCAACAAACCAAGTGACACAAAATGAATATGGGACATGTCCATTTTCAGGTCAGGAGCTATAGGATTGCTGTATAGCAGCTGTGCAGCTGTAATGAATGATTAATTGATTTTCAATTAAGAGCCGCTAAAATGGTACTTCTAAACTTTGAGTTGCATCAGCTTCCAGATTTTTCTTTCTTTGTCAAGAGCACGATAGCTCATAAAAATTGATCTGCTGGTCATCTATGCATGTGCATGTGTGGTCAGCAGTTTGAATGTCTTTGTTATAGCAAGCACAACTACAAAAAGCCTCATACCCAGAGACTAGAAATATTATTGGGACTAGTCCCAAAATATTATTGGGACTAGTCCCAATAATATTTCTAGGAATTATTCCTAGGAATAAAAGGAATAAAAGGAATAAAAGCCTTGAGGCCATCCTAGTGGGTTTATACATTAAGAGACAACCTTTTTTAGTGATCTTGTAAAAGAAAAGTTGTCTCGGACATCGTGGACATCTGGCATGCTATGTAGGGAACTGATGGACTATTCAGACCACGATTGTGATCTTATTAATCTGATTTAGCAAGCACGCTTTTCGACAAATATGGAGACTCCATGGTTAAGAGAATGTGAAGGCATAGTATCAGTACTTTTAAAAAGTCTTGATCATTGAGCCAAAGTTACTTATGCCATGTTCATGCTATATGAAATATGTAATAGAAATCCAAGAGAAGCTCAATAGGTTTTATTTTCAGTCATCCTACCACCTTCTGATTTCATTCTTTGCTACAATACCAGAGCTTTTTCACTTAAATATTAAATAACATTGTTTTAGGACTGGGTATTAACAGACAGTGTGTTATAGTGCAAAGTATTCAATGATAGACAGTGTCTTTGGCTAAACTAACTGCTTGAGAACACACAGAGAGAGAGAGAGAGAGAGAGAGAGAGAGATCACTGAGCTGTGACTTCCACCAATAAAAACTCATCTGGCCCCACAGCTTCACTCCAGCCGTGGGGTTTCCACAGGGATCACTAAAATGACCTTCAGTCAGGTGGGGAAGCAAGGGTGAAGTCACCCTTCTGTCAATCTGAATCTGCCCATCAGTCCATTCATCCATACTTTGAAATAATTTAATTTAAAAAACGTTTCCAAAATTCAGAAATGACAACATGAAAAACCTACAGAATAATGAGCAATATAATATGAATAACATGAATGTAGGTTTTTTTTGTGGGGGGGGGGGGGGGGGGGGGGGGTTTAAGTTCACCAGAACTGAATTTTTTGGAGTCGCTGATTTCAGTCTTGGTTACGCTTGTTCAGCATGAATATGTCACAAATAATGCTGAATTTCACAACTGACTCAGTTTGAAAAAATAACATCCACTGTATTATTTTCCATCCATCATGATTTTTTTTAGATTTTTGATAGAATAAGCCAGCCAGAGGAGTCAGAGTTTACACTGTGAGCACAGCAAACATCCAAACCTGCCCATAAGGCCTCTGGATGAATATATAGATCACTAGAACAGTGCTTTTATTGTGAAGGGACAAATACAATTAAACCTCTAACAGTTGATTCCTGCAGGTTTATAGATAGTTTTATACCATCAGGGATAAGAAGATTCCCCAAGAGTTTCACTGCAAACAAGCAAGATTATAGGCAAATATATGTTTGTTTGCTTGGATTTCTTTGTTATGTTTTGTTTTTTGATTGTCTATTTATTTAAAAGCTAAACATATCTTTCTTTCTGCTAAAAACTCACAGTTTGAAGTCTCAGACCAAAGCCAAGATAACCAGGTAGATATGATCACTGTTGTTTTCTCGGTATGCCTCATGACACTGAACTTAATATATAAAGTCAGGAGAGAGAGAAAAAAAACCCAAAACACATTCCTGAAATGCAGTCACGTCCTTAATCTACTTGGACTCTGTCATCTCTCTTCTCTTTTTTCTAAACACATATATATATCAGCATTTTATGTTATAGCTTTATTTTACCGATTACAATATTACCTTTGTAGATTGTTGCTACACTGTTTCAATCCTGTCATTATAAAAGAGTGGTGGAATTGAAATAAATTAAATATAAATGGATAAAGGTGAGAAAATAGGGTAGGAGACAGGCAGAGAGACACAGAGGGAGACAGAGAGTTTAATGATTCCAGATGAGCTGAGTGGTCTGCCTGACAACTGAAATGAACAGGAATCAATAGTGAGAGCGTCTGTCTGCAGCAGATAAGACACACACTCACAATGTTGACTATTAAAGACGACAGCTTGAGATATTACACTATTAGTTATGCTATTTTTAATCAGCTATCATATTTAATTAATTCTTCAGGTCAGATTCTATCTGAGTGTATAACAGCGAGGTGTGTATGGTGCGAGGATTCTGCCTCTGTGTGTGAGTGGAGGATGGGGGGCTTTTACCCCTGTAATGGGGAAGAGGAGGAGGGCTAATCTAAAACACAGAACCTTGAAAAGACACAAAATAAAAAAATGGGAGGAATAGAGGAAGCGAAGAGATGGATAGTAGAAGTATAGCAGCAGAAATAAAGAGAAGATGGGGAAAAAATTCACTGAAGCTATATCTATAACACTAATAAATAAAGCTGTACTGCTCAAGGTTTTGAAATCCAGTGGATTTGGACAGGTGTCAGGTTTGTTGATAGTAGACAGATTTTGTCAGCACACTTTATTCTTACATTTTTGAAACCTGTTTTAAAGTATTACTGTTTTTTGT
The DNA here is from genome assembly GCF_036321145.2 of Pelmatolapia mariae. NCBI lineage: Eukaryota > Metazoa > Chordata > Actinopteri > Cichliformes > Cichlidae > Pelmatolapia > Pelmatolapia mariae. The sequence continues at coordinate 32,144,592 of NC_086228.1, read as the reverse complement.
CAGGCCTTTCAAGCTTTGAGAGGCCTCATTTAGATAGTGATAATGTAAACTCACAAGTGTGACTACACTGCATATAGCAGCTCTGATCACTGACACTAACAGATACAATTATTCTGACTGATATTACGATCAACAATAATCAAATTAGTGCAGCAAATCTCAAATCCAGTCTGGTGGCTCTACGCTGAAAGACCAGCTCCATGAACATTATGTTTATGCAGAGCCAAAGCCAGTGGACACAGTGGAAGGAGGGAGAGATGAAAGTTGTGGGTGTGATGAAAGCCTCCGTGTCACACCACACCTTGCTCTGACCAGCCACCGGCATGAGATCAGGCAGCTCAAGCTGCTAATTATAGTAATTATGATTCATTACCGGCTGAGATTAATTTAATAAAGAGGAGGCTGAGCAGAGCTCATTAACCTTCATTAGAATAATTATAGACACAAGACACACACATGCTCACATACACATGCGTGCTGACTGTTAATCGGGAAGGGGAGTTCTCCCATAGCATCTGTTGGCCCACACTGTGGAAAGTGGGACTACCACTGTATGTGTGTGTTTTCTGTTCGTACTGTCATAGTGAGAAGCAAATTTCATCATAGCAATAATAAACTCAGACAGAAAGGACACATATTTTGCAAATTTTGCAAATACTACTATACACAACTCAAATTGATATGGTTATTCTTTTTTGCTGTTTCTCTGGCTTCTTCCTCTCTGAATACAATGGAGCAGCACTACAAATTGCATTAAAGAGATATTAGGGTCAAAGGCCAGAACGCTAGGCACACAGCTCATTACACTCACTGATGTGTGGAACCGGGGTTGGACTGCTCTTAAAACTCATTCTTTTAAGACTTTAGCGGTTAATATTCTTCTAATTTGACATATATGAACCTCAAGTCACATGCAGTGAGGCTGCTTGGCTGGATTTCAAATACAGAATAAATAATAATAATAATAATACTTTTCCATATTCACTTGGCTGCATCAACACTTCCTCTCTGTAGCACTGTGCAGTGCAATGGTGCTGCTTTATGCAAATATTTTCCAAGGTAAATAAGCTGCAGTGATGTTTAATATAGTTAATATATTGACTATTTTAAAATAAAGCTATAAAGCCTCAGGGTGGAAGCAGGAAGTAGATCAAATGGGTTCAGCTCTCTGATTGGTTAATCATGTCCCATTGTTTCAGTCATTATTTTACTCAACTTTTAATTTCTTCCTCCCAAGGATCATTGAGCAAGGCAATTACATGGAGCTGACCTTGTGTATTAGGACCGGGGAGGAGGACAGGAAAGATGTCCCGTCACCTCGCTTTCTTTCTTCTTTTTTTAATATTTTCCACAACAATATTTTTTTTAAAGTGTGGCGTTAGAGCTTCCATCACCATTCCCCTCTCCTCTGTGGCTGAAAATGAGAGTCAACGGAATATTAAGTCCCTAGTATTAGAATAAACACGTCGTGTGTTAAATCAAAATCCAATTCTGTGGTCTATTATTTTCTGGCATAGTAATGACTGCCAAGGATTAGGAATCAATATTTCACTGCAGCGGGGACATTACCGGCTTTATTCAGGCCGTAATTGAGTTTTGAGAAAGGCCCTGCCCTGGAATCTGCATTAAAGATAAGCGCTCCCTTTCATGTGGATGCACAAGTAAAGTGCGAGCGAGGCGGCGTATTACACATCAGCTATAAATTAGAGCACACGGCTGTTAACCTCCGAACGCTAATGTAACTCGCTGGTTAAGGCTAATTCTAGAACTAATAACTGAGCGCTGTGACTGTGTTCCAACTATCTGTACACCTGCTACACGTTTACGTCACCTGTTGGCGAACAAAGCAACATTTCACGAAGCGTCAACCTAAACAATTTAGCGTCGTGAGATCCTCGAGGCGACACCGCGCGCTGTAAAGTGGGGACAGCCAGCGCTCTTCCCGCTCTGTCTCTATTTCTCCGCGTGCTCTGATAGCGAATTGGCCCGGGCCACACAGCACCACCCGCGCGCTTGCAGCCTCGAGATAATAGCCTATTAGTGCAAGTGGGATTAATTTGTAGCCAATTACAACCCGTAGAGTTGAATAAGAATGCATAAATAAGGAGGGAGATGGCGACACACAGGCCTACACACACACACGGGGACAAATGTATGGTAGAGGCTCCTCGAGTGGCCTGCTAAAAGCCAAAAACGGAGACAAGAACTGAGAGAGAGAGAGAGAGAGAGAATGAGAGGGGAGAGAAAGGGTTCTTCACTTAACTAATGGGGGGGAGAGAGCAAGAGAGGGGGGCGCAGGCTAGTTTTAACTATTAGAGAGATAGATCAGTCTGTCCCGCCTTCAACTCCTGTCAGGCTTCCAGAGCGCGCAAGGCTGGAGGTCGGAACGTCGCGCGCTGTTTATGTGTGCGTGCCAGTACGGGATAACGGCACCGTACAAGACGGACAGACAAAAGATCGCCGGAGACGCTGAGTTGCAGCGGCCGATGTAGAGGATGAAGGCCGGAGAGAAGAAGTTTAAAGTTTGACGGAAGCAAGAGTCCAGCTAAAGCTCGTATTCTGCCCAGACTGTCCGGATGCCAATGGAAAACTTTACCTGGGTGAACACACCACTTGAGACAGAATGCTGACGGGACACATGAACCGGCCTGTGGCGTGAACTTGTTATTTGAAATGAGTATCATCCAAGCTCTTTAAAACGACTTGGTGTTGATTTGTTTCTTTAAATTTTCAACTCTAACGGATTGTTATTATATGGGAAAGGGAGAGTAAAGTGATGAACCGGGACAGAGCGGATGGGGTCCAGACCGTGATAAGCCGGGAGAGAGCTGCGGCGGGGCCAGTGACGGACGCCGTGCCACCCGTCATGAGTCGGGACAGAGCGCTACCGGCGCCCAGCGGCGGGGACGGCGTCCAAACTGTGGTGAGCCCGGACAGCGGTGACTTGTTAGACGGAGCCGCCGCAGGGGAGAAGCGGCTCTTCTCCAGCGCGACCGCCGGCGGCAGAGATGCTCAGGCCACGGAGAACCACTCGGAACCTCCACCGACGAATCCGGTGTTGGCCCCGCCACAGCAGGTAGGCTAATACGGGCACGAGCAAACTTTATGAAGCGCTACCGGAGCGGTGCGTGACTGTAGCAGCAGACAGTAACGGCAGACTCTCAGGTAGCCTATATAGACCAGTGGACAGGACACAACCGGGACACTGCAGCATAAATAAAAGAGCATCGAGACAGACAGATATTACATTTGTGAAAGAAGGAAGGCACGAAAAGTAGCTGGGCTAGCAGAAAAGTAAGAATTCTTAGCAATGGGAGCAGCCGAAGCACCGAAAACTGAAGACGGTTTTTAAAATAAAATTATTTGGTTACTTTGTCCTGTTGTGTAACTGCTATGATTCTTTGTTTTTAAAATGTATGTGTGGCCCGTGTTGTCATGCTATGGGTCATATTATGGAGATGAGGCCTTTAATAAAATGCAGCTGGAGAATGTGATCGGAAAGAGACAAAATAAAAAGTTCTAAATCAAAACCATTCAAATTCGTTCCCGTAAAGAAGGACACCGACTTTTATTTTGTTATTATTATTATTGCTCTGGATTAATTCAAGCTATCAGGGTTTTTTTCGTTCGTTTCTGAACGAAATTCATTGATTTCAGAATAATTCAAAGTAGGCCTGTTTGTAAAGACGGGCATTTCTCTATATTTTTTCCATAGACGCGAATTTTGTTTATTCTTAAATAAAACGTGATTGTGTTTATTCGCAGCTCTGATTGTGGTATTTTTCGATTAGACTATTCTTATCACCAGTTGTTAATACGCCCCTGGGTCTTTCTCCAGAGGCTCCCTGGGATTATTTAAAGAGAGAATTACAATATTAATGTAGGATTATTCATGTCGACATGCTCAAGACTGGCCTCATTAATAAATGGATGATCCTAATCAGGATGTAATGCAGGGAGGGGTGGAAACAGAGTCACTGCACCACCTTTTATCTGTCTTTTACACTTGGCTACCTTTTTGACTCCACATAAATTATGATATAAAAAGTCTGAACATTTCTACATCACACAGTAAACCTTATGCCCACATGCAGGTTCAAACAATCTGGGTAAAGCAGTATTTTACCTTAAGTGTAAGCCTTCCCCTGAACTCACATATTTTCCAACCAATTACGTGTGGAAATGTAAAACTGAAGTTTTAGAAATCTATAGACTGCACTGCTTAAAATGGGATTGATTCGTTTTTCTTCTGATAGCCTATTGACCGCTACACAGCCTGCGCAGGAAATGCAGCTGATCTGTGTTCATGTTTGCTTTATGAACACACTTTACCGTCTGTTTTATTGGATGTGATGTGTGCTACCAACACCTAACACTGGGATTTGTCTTACTTCAGTCTTTGACTTTAACACTGCTTACTACTAATAGTAATAATAATAATAATAATAATAATAATATTTAAAGTGATCATTATTAATATTATAATTAAATATATAGCAGTTAAAATGCGTGGCAAAACGTAATTGTGGGGGGGACAAGAAAAAAAAAAGCAAGTTCAAATAAATTCAACTATACGGGATAAAAGGCCGGCGATAATATCTTGTTTTTTTAACTAAATAAATCATTCCCATTTGTTACTCTCCAGGGCCCCATCGGGCACCGGACAACTTCTTTCTCCGTGCTGGACATCCTGGACCCCAACAAGTTCACGAGCAGCCGGCGACACCAGCTGCAACAACAGCACGTGAGCCACCGCGGCGAGCTCGAGCAGAGCGTGTACGGAGCGGAGAACCGGAGAGGAGGAGTCGGGGAGCGCGAGCCCAGCCTCGAGGCCAGCAAGGGCTACGGTGCAGACGAATATCAGAGCAGTAAGTCTACGTGGACTTCAAACCAAGTCCATTATTGAATCATTTATTTATTTATTTTTCATTTCCTTTAATTTCCCGCCATTGCGTCAGTAACGTCTTTTCCTCCTGTTCAAATGTCTTTAAAGGCAGCTGAATTCGGTCGAACTGCTTCTGTTACTTTTGAAAGTCCCCTTTCCTTAGAAACCACTCTGCTTTTAACGATTCTGTAACATCCTTTAACGTTTTCAGAAATTTGACCTGTTTTTTTATATGATTAAAATAGGTGTGCGCGCGAGCGCGCGTGCTCGCGCGTTTGTAGTTAGTAATTAGGTTATTTATTTTCTGTGTCATTCAAATCATATTTATTCTTACCCGTGAATTAACTGATTTATTCATATATAGTTAAACATGCCAACATTAGCCTGAGTGAAACCTAATCAATGTAACCATTTTACATAGACCCCAATTTCGAATATAGAGCTTTTCCATTTCTACTTTAATATAGCCCATTTACGCTATTTATAAATAATACATATTTTGTGAACACCGCTAGGCTTTTCCGACGGAAGAAAAGTGATCCGGAAGAAGGCCTTTCTAATTCTGTTCATATTTTAAGGGCACTGCATTGTTCTGTGTGGTTTAACTGTGACCTAAGGATTCTGGTTTTAATTACCCACCAGTTGTTGTTGGGCTTTTGCTTCGTCCGTATCACGGAAATATTTTCTCACTAAACCCTGGTGTCACACAGAAATCTGTGTTCCAGGCCACTTATTCGGTGAAATCTTGTGATGATGTAAGAGATCAGAAAACTCACGAGTACGGACCATTAAAAAAATGGAAGAATGGGGAGAACGGTTCTTTTCGCAAACGAGCTCTCTGGTTTTAAGTTTTAAACAGCATCTGTTTATATCTAGAATTAAAAAGAGCAAAAAAGTTAATTGGCTGCAGTTCCTGTGTGATCGGTATTATTGGTCGGTAAATACTGGCAGGTGTGCACTAAGTTCATGGACGCCACGTAAACGCATTAGCTCCAATCAGCTCCATCTCCTCGATTTTATATTATTATACACCAGTATTGGACGTCTTCCTCCTTTTTTTCCTCTTTTCTTTGTTTTTTCCGTCACATTTTTATTTTCCTTTTTTTTTTTTTTTTTTTTTTTTTAATCTCTCATTTGTTTTAATTAAATTTTCCGTACATTTTACAGATTTCAAATCAACAAAATTCTGACTTTATTTTTCAGAAGCAGATACAGGCATATACCCCACATCATAAATAATTATAACTTCGTGATATAGTCGAGCTGGATTAAAAACAAAAGCTCAAAACAAAAGAAAAAGAAAGAAAACAGTAAAAACATCACAGGAACACATGCACTGCTGTTGTAGTTTGTATACTATTATTCTGTTTTATTATACTGACTTCCAAAAAAGTATCCCAGCACAATGAAACTAGCGAAATAAATATCACGTACAAACTATAATAAATATAGTTGTAACTTCAAATAAGGCTTTATTTTTAGCGACTGTAAAATCAGGCCTTTTTAAAAAATAAAAATTTAAATTAGAATCAGTATATGATTAAATGGCTGGCATGTATTTAGCAACAACAAAACCAAATTATTATTAATTTCTGTTTATTAGAAAATGGACAAGAAACCATCTCACCAAGCATCATGGTTCCTTTATTCTTAATTATTTTTATTAATATAATAATAAGTATTATTATTATTATATATGAGAAAAATGGAAAAAGTGGACATTTTATAAGTAAATTACATGTAAAACATAATCTTATTGAGCTATCTTTTCTGCACACCTGTAAACCTGCTTGTTTTTTTAATTTCTCTCAGGTTCTTCTGTCTACATCATCACAGCTAAACTAACCCTTCTGGGTTAGGTTTCATACATATTTTGTCTCTGATTTAATCTGTAAAACTACACAGTCTTACTCCAAATGATCTAACACATGCTCACTGTCATTTTTTAGTGGAAATCATGGAGGTGGATTTGTCACTGGTTAATAAATGCTTTTATTTTCTCACTTTTTTGGGGGGGGACAGTTATAATGTAGGACAATATAATGTCTTACATTATACATTTTTTAAAAAAATATAATTTAGTATTATTCAAGGTGTAGTTTACTTTTTCTTGCCATTTAAAACTGTTGATGTTGTCGATATTAAGGACAAAGGGAACAGCATAATTGGGCCAAAAATATTCAAACCAATAATGTGAAAAAAGCACACACAGTATCTCTCTAACATTAGCAATAAGAGCATTTGCAGGGCTGTAAGCACATGTGTGCTGTACATGTTGAGGTGGACTGTGCTCGGTGTTTTCATGACATGTACGTGCACAATGCACAAACTGTATGAAAGCTTAGCGTGAACGTCCAGATCGTTTTTGTCCCTAACGTATAATTGCACTACTGAGTGCAGAGTAACCTGGCATTTCGTATTCCACATGTAAATGCTTAATTTTTCAGTATGACTCTAACAGCAGCCTCTAAATGTTTGGATGATACCAACTCAGAAAGAGTTACAGTTTCATTAAAGACTAAAGCACCATGTGCTCCTCTGAAGGGCTGATGTAAAAGCAGTCGATTTGCAGCTAAAATATTTAATTGGACATTTAAGAGGTAAGGATCAGTGACATTCCAACAATGCCTATTAACGTTTTTCTGCTGATCTGTGGTACCTTAAAATCCACCATAATCCAATGCTCCATTGTTATTTTAGCACACTATTAGTATTCAAACACAATTTCTTTTACCTGATAATCATCTAGTATATTTTACAGTGTACAGTAATGTATGGTGATCAGTTTATGGTCATTTCATACCTTTTCGTTTCGTCTGAAGATACTGTTTTCAGAACCTTCTTGATCTAATTGCCTTCTTATTTCTGTTGATTTTATCATTTTATTTCCAAATATTGCCCTCACTCATTTAGCCACAAATGAAGTAGGACACCACAGACTTATGATGCAGTAATCGTGTGATGAGTAAACTCCAGAAAGTGGAGCACATAGCAAAAAATGATGATGGATACTGGATGACTCAGTGATTAATACTAATGGAGAGCAGAGAGTTGGCAGCTCAGTATCAGCAGCTCGTTCTTGCCCTCTGGCTGTTTACTCAGGTTAGGCTCATGGCTACTCTGTCTTTGGAAACTTGACGTGTTTATTCGTTCAAGATATTTTTAAATTCAACTGCAAGTTTCTGAAGGAAGCGTACAGTGGCCATAATTGGGACCGCAGTTCAACACTCACTGATTATGCTGGGAAGAGACTGTTTTTCCATATAGCAGATAATTAAGCTAATTACAATCCTTAGCTACATTTTTTTGATTAATTGGCCTACCGTGGCAACAGTAATTATGAGGAGATAGGGGTAAATAGATGGGCCAGTAAAATTAGTACTTAGAAGACCACTGTTTGCTTTATGGCCAGCATTGTTTCTTCTAGCTGTAACCATTTCATAATCCATACTACCAATTTATTACTGCAACCAAGAAGCTGAACCTTAAAGTATTTATTTGAAGCCAAACCTTCTTCGCAGTGAAGATGTTTAAGGGTACCTAAATTTACACCCTTTGAAAAAAATGTTTCTGATTGTAACTGATGAAATAAGAATTCAGTTTGATATTACAGAAAAAATAAATTAAAAAAGCTCTAGTCATTTTATGAAGTCTCCATATTGTGAGCTAACTTGTTCATATGCATATTTGTCAGACGCTAATAATTGGAATTACACAACGCACTGTGCTCCCTCTTCCTCGCAATATTTTGGTATCTTTGTTTCTGTAGCTGTGACATTTGGTACCAAATCTAGTTTAACTAGCTTAACTTGCTAGCAGTGCAGGACCATGGTTAAACCATGGGTTTATTTAGCCTGCCTAAATATCTTAAGGTATTGGTAGTGATCCAGGTAGTGAACTACTTACATAAGCCTAAACATGAGCTTGGTATGCCTTAATCTGAAGAAACCACTTCATTAAGCTACTGTGGGTTGTAGAGACAAACCACCTGTATAACCATATAGGATGGAGAACTTGTTGGATGTTACATGTGGCTGAACTCTTTGTTGTGTGCGTTCTTCTAGAGGAGGGCTTTATATACAGAAGTCCGGATGAGGAGGACTTCCACAGATCTGGGACCCCGGACTCAGAGGCTGCAGACGGGCCCTACAGCAGTGAGGAGAGCAGCTCGGCTCTTCCCAGTAATGGAGACAGAGAACTAGGCCAGCACAGCCACCAGGATCCCAGCAGAGACACAAAGACCCCTAACGGAGGCCCCACAAGCCAGATCACCAGTCCCCAAACCAATGGGGGCCAAGGGGCCAAGCCCAAGAGGAAACGCTCTGGCTCAGACTCCAAGTCGGGGAAGCCCCGCAGAGCCCGGACTGCCTTCACCTACGAGCAACTGGTGGCGCTGGAAAACAAGTTCAAGTCCACACGCTACCTGTCAGTGTGTGAGCGCCTCAACCTGGCCCTGTCCCTCTCCCTCACTGAGACCCAAGTTAAGATCTGGTTCCAGAACCGGCGAACCAAATGGAAGAAGCAGAACCCTGGAGCCGACACCTCGGCCCCCACCGGCACGGGTGGAGCAGGAGGCACGGGAGGCACAGGGGGAGGAGCGGGAGGAGGCTTGGGAAGCCTCAGCCCTCTGAGCCAATCCCCTCCAGTCAGTGGGCATCTGGCCATGCACACAGGCTATGCCGGCCACCATCACCCCCCTGCTGGGAGCCTTGTCCAGCTGCCTTTCCTCACCGCCAGCCACGTCCTGTCTCCCTTCATGCTGGGGACACAGAGTTATGCTGCACCTGCGTTCTACAGCACACACCTGTAGATACACTCTCACACCTGTAGATACACACACAAACACACACAGAAACCCTGACTGAAATGTCCCAGTATGAACTGCAGCACAGCGTTCAGCTCCTCCCCCTTTTTTACTACCAGCGTTTAAAGGCTTTAATTTTATTTTGATAGAATGTTAATATCTTGCAGAACTGTACATAAATCTATGTTCTAGCTCTGAATGCTGTTTTAAACACTGTAATAGACAAATAGTTGATCTCATTGTTTTCTTTTCTAAAGTCTGTAAAAATATTGAATGTTTATTTAAGACTTGAGAATGGCTTGATCTATTGTCAGTACCATGTAACTCCAGCTGTGATCGTTTTCATTTCTTTTATTTATTGAGGTGGTTAACAGTTTCCATAAAATCCTTGGATGTACTGAGTCCTCAGCTCAACATGGTATTGTCCTTTGATATTAAAATGATGACAATTAAACAGAAAAGTATCCCAGTAATTGTTTTTTTTTTAATAACAGTGAGCTGAAGCGTTGAGTGCTGCAGTGCCTCAGAGGTAAGTAACTTCCATGCAGGGTTTGGGTGTGAAGCTAATCCTGGGCCTGTTGGTTGGTTTGGATATCTGTGAGATTTCCTGTTTGTCAAAAACAAACCAATAAAAAAATCCAAATGGCAACTGGAAAATATTTATGCGAGGAAGGGGTTTGCGACAAAACAATACAAATCTCAAAAACGATAAAGATAATTACAGTGAAATGACTTTTCTTTCATAGAAATATGAGACGTGATGAATATAACGTCGATTAAAATCTTTCGTTAATGTTTTGACAGCACGATAGGCCAATGACAATAAGAATAGCACTGAGCCGAGCCAATCATGTGCCTGGAAAACAGACCGAGCCGCGTGATACGGATAAGTTGAAATAGTCCGCACAGACCGCAGCAGGAGCAGCCGGACAGCACACGTGCAAAGTCCACTAAGAGTGTGAGCGAGATTTTTTTTTAATAAAAGGAGCAAGAAAATTGAACATTTTAACGAAAACTGGAGCGACAGTGTCACAATGTCACCATTTTTTTTTGTCTCAAAAGACCAGAAAACTGTTGAAAAGAAGCGAGAGAGTGCAGTGAGAGTTTGCAGTTTTTGCTTCTTTGTCGGACTTTAAATAGTCATACTGTGCTTGAAGCATGTTCCAAAGAGCCAGTAACAGGAACATCTGGAGCAGTGCCATGCTTGCGTAGCGCACAGCTGTAGACATCCCATTTCCCCCGCTGAACAGAGTGTCGAGCGGCCTTTCTTTAAACATTTCATTATTTCAGATGATTTTGTTTCAGTTCAGTTCCTTCAGCTGAGTGTATGTTCTCCTTTATTTACATTTGAGCGCCTTTAATTTATAACAATATATTTTTTTTGAAATTTTATCTTGTAATGATGTCTACAATATTTATCCGGAAGTGACAAAAATGTAGTTTTCTGTTTTATTTGTCTGTTTTTGTAATACTTGAAGCTTTTGCTTGGTCAGGATTAAACAGAGCTGTATAATGTTCTACAGGACATTTATGGTCTGACACAAAATGAAAAACATTTAATCAAAATGAATCTTTTATCTTCAGTTAAAAAAAAAAACAAAAAAAACAAAATCCAACTCTCCAACTTATTTTAGCTTACGAGCCTCAGTAGTGAAAAAGAAAGTTTTCACAGGACTCTCTGCAGTGTTGGGAAATCTAAGAACATATTTAAGAGGAAACGGCATCAAATCTATTTGGTTAATCAGTCATCGTTAAGTGTAACCATCTCTTTGAGTGGATTATTTTGTTTTATGTTATTATCAGAGAAAAGCGCCAGTGTTAGTCTCTGTTGCTTAAAAGGGGAAAGTGCTGTGGCAACCAGCCTGCTTTCCAAAGTGTTTGCTGCTGCTGTTAAATATGAAGAACATGATTCACACACTGCGTATAAAACATGGATCTAGTCACCCTTACTGTAAGCCACCCTCAAATGGCCATTTGCAAAATAGTTTTAGGCATTTCTGCATTGGATGCATTTTTCAGCCCTCCGCCCAAAATAGGAACAACAAAGGAAGTAGAGTCTGCAGCATGATGTCAAGACTGTGTTCACTGACATCGACAGAACGTTGTAATGACAGTCAACGCTGAAGGAGGTCAGATATACTCCAGAAAGACACGCCTCCCGGATATTAATGATAGAAAGCTTCTTAAAAAAAAGCAGCGGTCACCTTTCAGTAGTTGTATTTTTTCATTTAGTAAAAAGTGATATAGAGTAGTATTTTTTTAGTTTCACATGAACTTTGCATATTCATGCAGTGTCAGTCTGCTAGCATGCCTCCATCACTTTCTGCAGTTACTCCACTGCAAGAGGCCACAAGTGTTTCAAAGGTGCGTTGATATAATCCCTGAATAATTTGTGCAGTGTGTCCGGGTGCAGGTGCAGTGCATATCACTTTGATTCCCATGCTGAGACCCAAGATTTCCCAGCACAACATCACATCACATCCTGAACTTAGTGCTAAAATTTAATTGCTTCATATAGAATACCAAGTTAGAAGACATGGGTACTTTGTGCACTCATATCCAGTAGCTTACAGCCAATCATATGAAACTGCTTAGAGCAACTGAAGTTCTAGTTTGGTTAATAGTTTAACTTGAATAAGCTGTGTTGAGGTATGGGTTCAGATCTCAGCACAGCTTAAACAAAAGAGTGTTGATACACATTTGGCAGCACAATTAATGCTTGAAGCTATATTATCACAGTTTTTATTTTATGAGTTTTTTTCCCCCAAAACTGGTATAAACGAAACAAGCCCAAAACAAGCCTAAAACAGATACATTTGTGTGGGCATCGTGTGGGAGTCTATGGGAGTGACTGACTTTTAGAGCTACAGCTCCTCGTTCCAGCACACCTGTCAATCACGGCAGCCACACCCCTGATTTAAGCTTTACAACTGTTACGAAGGAGGAATCCACTGTTTTGCAGCAGGCTGTAAACATGTTCCGCAGTTTTTGCTGTAAACTGGACGTTTTAACATGACGGTCATTGAGGACTCACTAACTTTTTTAACCAGGATCAAGTGGCCACTAGAGGAGCTGCAGGTTTTAGCATTTATTATTATTATTATTATTATTATTAATAACAATAATAATAATAATAAGAATAAGAATAATAACCTGCAATAAAATGATAGCTGATGTTTGGACAGGTGTGGATGCAAGCCAGTGGTCTCAGATTGCCCAGAATACTCTCATTAGATTTGTTATAATGTCATCATTGCAAAAGTACTGACTGAATAACACGTTCCGTGTGCCTGTCAGACAGTACAAAGGAAATACCATGTTCCGCATAGACAAAATTGCTGCCTTTATGGATAATATAGAAGTCCAAGGGATTTAATGATGGTGAAACAGTCCGGAGTGAGGTGGCAGGCCAGGCTAAGAAAGTCTGAGTGTTTCAGGAACGGCATGTCTGCTGGGGAGGAGTGCTGGTGGATCCTCATGGCATCAGATCAAGGCAGCAGCAAGCAGTGAAGCCAGGAGAGGCAGAGCAAATCATGGATGAGCTGAGGCTTTAAGGTGTCCCATGGGAGGCCAGGACCAACCCTACAAAATCCACAATCAGAAGTCAGTGGAGTACAAGTTCCATCCATTCATCCATCCTCTCCTGCTTATCCAATACAGGGTTTAATGGGGGCTGCAGCCTATCCCAGCTCTCATAGGGCCAGAGGCTAACACAGAACACTCACATTCACACTTACAGCCAATTAAGCTGACCCCATGTATGTCTTTGGACTGTGGGAGGAAGCCAGAGAGAACCCATGCAGACATGGGGTTCTCCACACAGACACGCTGACGATGTGATCCCAGAACCTTCTTCTTACTGTGACACAACAGTGCCAACAACACCATGTTGCCCCTACCAGGCATTATTAGTTGTGCTATGAGAAATGTAGGATCTTGTGTTACTGAAGCTAAATTACATTTAGTTTTAACCATTTTTGAAAAAACATTCTCTGTAAGACGTGTAATTTGATGGAAATGCATTACTGAGCTGTCAGTGAGTTCTTCATTAAGTGTAGAGAATCATAGATCATAGAGAAAAGATGCAAATCATTTTTCTTAAGCTGCAGGATGTCTGCTATTCTCGTGATATGTCACTGCAATGTAAACCAAATATGACCTGTCTTTTCAATATAGTGCTGCAAATATATATTTATTTACTCCCCTTAGTTGCCACTTATTCCTAAAATAGCTTCACATGAGAACTTTCCTACAATCAGTGTTGTTGTGTTCAATGAATCTCGTTTAAAAGGACAGCAAAAAGGCAAAAATGTAACAAGATGCAGGTTTACAATTTTATTCTCACTAAAACGCATTTGAAACCTGTCAATCACACAAAACACCAATGTAATAAGAATATAGAAAGTGTAAAAGTCAGTTGATCATTAGCTTTAGCAATCAGCTGTCACAGAAGTCATATCATATGAAACAACTTTCATGTCCTGTATCGAGCATCAGCTTTGAGGTAGAACACACAGAATCCTTTATCATCAGATTTCCTTTATCATCATATTTCCCAGCAATTATTGAAACACTTCTTCTTTCATTACAAAGAAACAACAACTCTGGACTCTTAACATTTCACCTTTATTGTACAAAACTGTGGATCAAGTTTGGCGATTCAGTCTTCCAGCTTCCGCCTCCTTCACTGTTCCCAGCCCTGTTCCTACAGAGTCAGCCTCACATAAGCTCAACTACAAATACAAAAAGTTCCAATTTGAAATGTGACAATGCATTCTTTAGCTCCTTGTTTCCCTGAATCTCTACAAGAGGTGGAGACATAAAAGAGACATATAAATAACAAACGATAAACACAGGAGCGGTCCTGTAACGGGGGCTGAAAGGTTACTAAGAGCAACACTCCACCCGTCTGACTTCAGTTAAAGGCACACGAGCTTAGTTGAGAGCATAGTTGAACTGGTTGGAGAACTTGTCGTGTTTTCTCTTGTCAGCCTTATTCATCACCTGAGCCACTCTTCTCAGGGAACTCCTGAAGGGAGGGAGAACAGAGCAGGGAGGAAAGCAAGAGAAGGACAATGAGAAGGATTGATGGGAAAAATCCAAAGAAACAACAACTTTAGGCCCAGGAGCTAAAACCCATTCTGCTCATTTCTAGCTCCATATTTCTACTCTTAGACTGTGATACTTGCCTCTACAGTTTAAAAAATTTTTTTTGTAGATTTGGTGAAAGAAAAGAAAACAAATGATGTGTTTTTTGTGATATGATGCTAGTAAGTAAAGTGCCTAAAATACACTGATTAATTGGGTCTTAGCTAGCCTACCCATAAATAACAGTTTAGCAGTTAGGTGCCTTTTTGAGGCCTGTGTTCAGTGGCTTAACTTTATTTGACTCGATGTATGCCACACTGTTTTGTCTTTGACAAAGTTTCCATCTTTTAGCTAGTTGGTCGTTTCCAGTTTCACCAAGCACATGTTCTTAGCTCCTACACTCAGAGAATCATCTAGAAGCTGAAGTTAGCATTCGTACTTGTTAAAGACTTTCTTCTCTAGTCTGCAGCGGGACGTGTAGGTGCTCTGCTTCAGGTCGCTGAGGTGGGGGTATTTCTTCTTCTTTCCTTTCCTTTTTTTACCGCCCAGCCGGTCAGAACCCAGGTCCTCTCCTGTTGCTGCCTCAATGTCTCGCATCAATTCTGCATCTCGCCAATCTGCAACAGAAAGACAAATGTTACTCTGCTCCTGGAGGACGTTTAGGATTCTCCCACTCTTCATCTCACCTCATTCAGAGGGATGAAGAGGCGTGGCTCGGTACTTTTGTCTATATAATCCAGCAGTTCGGTGCAAAGATCTGCCAGGTGGAACAGAGAGAGCTGCCGCAACAGCGGGAAAAGATCAGAGGTCCTGAGAAAACTATGAAAACTTTTCATTTTGTCCTCTTTTTTCATTTCAGCTGAGATTTGTTCTGTGCAGCAACACCTGTGGCTTTGAAGACAGCAGTGAGCGTCCTGTAGCAGCACAGCCAAGGGATTAAAAGAAATACCCGTTCACCATCAGACCAATTCATGTCAGCCTGGACTGATATCCTGCCCCAGGATCCCTGCCAGGATTTACAAACAGGACATTATGTTGTCTTCAATGAGACTTGGAACCAGTGTTTAATTCAATATGGCCATTAGGAAAATGTTTTCTGAGATCATAGACTAAGGCAGCTGAGGGGAATTTTCTCAGACTTCTACACACTATTAATTATTTAAAAGAATCCAGGTTTCACTTATTGTCCAGCTTTTCTATACAGCCTATGGACTAAGATTAAGACTAGGACTGAAGCCTTAAACTGGACTTAAAAAAACAAACAAACAAACAAACAGCCATTTAAAAATGTGGATATTAAACTTCTCTCTGCATGCGTACAAAGGCCTGGTGCGTGTAAGGTTACTCCCTGTATGAGCTGCTATGATAGCCTAAAACTTGAACAAAAACCAATTTGACTGAGAAGTGTAATGAAGTAATTAGAAGTGATAATGTAAATGAGCTCACAGCGGACGGCCTTCCAGAGCATGGGTCGTAAACAGCGTGTCCTACGGGCTCATTCGGATGCAATTTTGGTGTTAATGAAAACTGTAACGTCATAATTCTGGCTGATAAAGTAAAAGCAGCTGTAATGCAGAGCAATGACGATCTAAATGAAGAGACATTTCTAGTTAATGATGTACTGCGAAGGAATTCTAGATAAACCTGCGGTAATGCAAAGTAATTACACCGTGATTGTGATGGGACTGAAGCCACACTCAGTGCTCCGTCAAAACACTGACCCCAGCTCAGAGTGAGCGTGTATGCAGGGTTATTAATCAGCTGCTCTGACCCCGGGTCTGACTAGACCTTCAACTATCCCTCATCACACTCTCACACACACACGAGCAGTAATTGAAAAGCAGCTGGTGTATTTAGGGGAATCATTACTGCTATAAGAGGAGCAGCTGCATTTAGATTCATGTGTGTTCAAAGTGTGTGTCACTTTGTTGTTGAAAGTTTCAGAGAAAATAAAAAAGAGAAGAGATGAAAGAACAATCAAAAGAAAAGCACGAGAGGAGAAAAAAGACAGGCAAGCGAGAATAACAGTGGGAATTTAATCAGTGTTGCAGCAGGGCTCTTTTCTCTGTCAACACCTCTTAGTCCATCCAGCTGGGGTCTGTGTGTGTGTGTGTGTGTGTGTGTGTGTGTGTGTGTGTGTGTGTGTGTGTGTGTGTGTGTGTGTGTGTGTGTGTGTGGTAGGGCAGGGGGCAGAGGTGTGTGTGCGTCTGGGGTCTTTGGTTGGTTCAAATGTAACTCGGTTACGCATCACTTAACACTAGGAGCCTGCATATATGTGACAGAGTAGCACAGCATCCATTTCCCTCCTCCCTGTCAATCACCTGAATAGACTTCTTATTTTTTGGTAAGAGTGTGTGTGTGTGTGTGTGTGTGTGTGTGTGTGTGTGTGTGTGTGTGTGTGTGTGTGTGTGTGTGTGTGTGTGTGTGTGTGTAGGTCTGAGTCAGATGCATAACGCAACATACAATTCTTAATATAAGACAAGAGCAGAGCTAAAAAAAAAAGAAAAAAAGAAAAAAGAGTAACACAGTCATGAGAAAAAGAAGATTTTCACAGACCTCTGTGTCTGTGTAGTCTTGTAAAAATCAAAGCATACCCCATTGGTTAATAAATTGTAGAACCACCTTTAGCAGCATTACCTTGAAATAACTGTCTTCTGTGTGACTTTACCAGCCTCTGTTCTGAGCTCTGTACCAACAGAACTTGTGCCCCGCCCCCAGTTCTCTATATTATCCAGGTGAAGCAGTGTTGCAATGATGTTGTAATTAAATGTTGCACCTTGAATGTGAGAAACTAAATAACATTTGAGGTCAAGGAAGGAAGCCAGGAGCGGTGCAGCTTTCCACACCGTTTCCATGGCAACGATGATTGATGATTTATTGTTATTCTGAACATTTTGGGGCTTAAGGTTTTCATACAAATAATAATAATTCTTAGTGTAATTATTAGCAGCTAGCCTGCCATTTGTTCTTATGCATGGTCAAAATTTGTTCTCTAAGTCTGAACGTGTTAAAAAGTTTGTACGTATGATTTACACACATATTCTCATTCTATCTTGAATGTCACCTGTAACAACCTGTCATTAAAAATGACTTCCATTGTTGCTAGATGTCGTCACTTGCAGTCTAATTTCTTGGCACTGTCCCATGAATGCTGGAGAATCTGGATTTTGGCAGATGTATTCTACTTTTTCTTGTGTCACTTTTTATTCATTCATTTATTTTAAAGGGTCACTCACTACTCCTGTGTGCGCCTCTGCAGGCTCCTGCCTTACACCTCAGACACTATTTAACTTTCTAGTTGGGGTGGCTGTAGCTCAGGAGGTAGAGCAGGCCATCTACTGATCGGAAGGTTAGTGGTTCGATTCCTGGCTCCTCCAGTTTGCATATTTCCTTAGGCAATATACTAACCCCAAGTTGCGCTCCGATGGATGAATGTTCGTGAGGAAGCACTGAAAACGTAGAAGAAAAGTGATTGGGTGAATGTGTTGTATAGAGTGCTTTGAGTACTCTGGGAGAGAAGAAAAGCGCTATATAAGAGTCAGACTTCCTCCTTATTTCTTGCCTAGAGGTGCAGGCTCCTCTAAAGACACATTGTCACCTCCGCTTTCACCGCTTCACCTGGAGAGAAACATGTTTCCTTAGATTGAAAAACGGGGCAGGGCAGTATGCAGATCGTAGTAGAGATCGTACAAGGCTGTTGTTTCCGAACAAGTCCAACTTGCTAACGTAAAATAGTAATAAGAACAAAATAGGCTGGTACGCACTTTTCATAAACGTTGCGTGGGAACCAACTTTCTGCGCAGAATAAGAACGATTCCATACAAATATTAGTAAATGAAGCTCGTCTTGTGCTTTGTACAACCTTTTACAGAAAAAAGGCAAGGTTTTCTTCTGGTGACCCTTCCAAACCCTGGCTGTTAGTTCCTCTAGTTGTACTGTCATAAACTCTAACATTTGACATTCTGAGTCCTGCAGAGACTAAGATGTAACTGGCTTTTTTTGTTTTGTTTCTCTGAGCATGGGAGCATCCCAGCATATTCACCCATGGCAGGGTGAATACGCTGGGATGTGTCCTCCTGGAAAGATGGCGACTCTCTTGACTGTTTGCACTTGTGAATAATCTTAATAAACTTCATATCATCTGGTAATGACTTCGTAACCTCTCTAATACTGATGGGAAGCAACAGTTGCTGATGCTCCTGGAGTTCCTGGATGCTCCACTAATTCTGCTTTTTCCCACATGCTGATGAACAGTTAATCAAGTGCACTTGATTAAGAGCATCGGGTTGCTACTAAACTCCTATGGAAGCAGTAAAGTAGTACTTACTTCAAAGGACTGTACAGAGTCCTATGAAAACTTTTGTGGCTACATAGTAGCAGTATTTCACTAACAGTTGTAAATAGAACTGAGTGACCATAGCAACAGATGCCTCTGCAGTATTCACCAGAAGACTGAAAAATAATCTTCACTATGATTTACAGGCTGTAGCTTATAGGAATCTGTGTTCAATTTAGCTTTTAATCCGGAAACTTGACAGCAAATGGATTCAATTAAAACACAAATATTTATAATCTTTGATTTCCTCTATTCCCTAATTGCATTTTGTGTTGTGGGTGTGTCTGTCTATAGTTTTCAATTTCTAATTTGGTTGTTTTTTTGTAATTTCACACCCTCAATAATAATATGGATAATAAATTGCTTCTACTTTCTAATAAGTTAGACATAGTTTCTTTAGGCTGGCTGTGTGCTTCCTCACCACCTGCTGCTTCTCATCTGTCAGTGACCAGCTTCATCAAACTCCATTAAGAAATCCTTCGCTGCCCTACTGACTTCAGTATAAGGAAGCCGACCAGGAAGACTGACACTAATCTCGACCGGCTTCTCATCAGCCAGC
Source organism: Pelmatolapia mariae (assembly GCF_036321145.2). Taxonomy (NCBI): domain Eukaryota; kingdom Metazoa; phylum Chordata; class Actinopteri; order Cichliformes; family Cichlidae; genus Pelmatolapia; species Pelmatolapia mariae. The sequence continues at coordinate 32,124,920 of NC_086228.1, read as the reverse complement.
TCACCCTATTGTACTTTGTTGACTTGTGGTCATCTGGAAGCAATTAAGCAGGAAGGTTCAGCCATTGCTTTGTGGACACTGCAGGATTAATATAGCTGTAAAACATAAAGGCACTGCTGCTACATGACTGACAGTAACTTAAAGAAGACTTCCATGATGACAGTGCTCTTGTACGGCAAATGACACTAACAGCTAAAGTACTTCTTATCCTCTAAAAGCCTTTTTCTCAGCGCATTCAGAGAGGATTCAGACTGCTGACATATTGTACTGATGGAATTTTATGGTAAGGTTACATCAAGTGAAGCTTTTGATTTTTATTCTCTGGTTGACAGAACTTTTTGGTAACACAACTGTACTGTTACAAATACACTTACAGTCAGAGTCTGATATTAGGTTCCTTGGAGCGGCCTACAGAGATGGTTACTATGGGCAACCCTTGGCATGGATATAAAGCAATAATTCAGTAAAAACAATTATGTTTGAGCGTAGCTGCTACTGTGGGAAGTGGTCTGTGTGTGTTACTGGCCGTTTAGGCTCACTGTATGTGCCTGTGGATGTTTGAAGAGGTAAAAGCAGCTGAGGCCAACAGTTCATCAAGTTATTCAGGCCAGCGCCCCCCTACTGTGAAGCTGATGTGTGTGTATGTGCGTCTAAGACTCTTGGATCGATATTGTAGTTGGTAACAAAAGATGCTATTTCACAACTCACTGGACTGCAAGCTACGGCTACACACACACACACACATGCACACGCACGCACGCACGCACACACACACGCACACACACACACACACACACACAGCAGCTGGTTAAGACACTGCAGGCAGCTGCTGGACATCCTGCAGACTGGAGACGCAGCCACACGACCTGAGCTGTCCCTCACATACACTCATTTCTAATTCTGTCGCTCTTGGTTACTCTCAAAGAAAAGCTGAGCATTTTTAACTCTTCCACCTCTAACTCCAGGTCCTGTCTTTGTGTCAGTGCCACAGCCTGCATACATCATAGAACTCTCACTACCACCTCGGTCACACATCACCCTATACACCTGCCTCCGTCTCATTCGTGCATGTTTTCCATCTCATTTCTACAGACTTTCAATCCTCTCTACTCCAGAACATACCTCCCCCTCAAGGCTTGACTCCCTACACTCACTTCGAGCATCTCCATAGACTCTGTCACCCTGTCCATAACCACAGGCTCAGAGGTCAGCCCTGATGTAATCCCAGATCCACCCAGAACCGCTCGCATATTTCTCTGCCACTCCTGACTTCCTCCTCCTTGCTCTAGAGTCACAAAGACTCAGTGCAACTCTGTGTGCCCTTCCCTTACAAACCTTTGATGCTATTGTTAAAATTTATCCCTCTGATGACATTTCTTCTGTGTGATTCAAATTTGTTTGTATTTTTCACTTCTCACCAGGCTGCTGCTCTCTCTTCCTCCTTTCTTCCTGCTCCTCCCTCTCTCGGTCCTCCTGCCGGCAGGGTCGACCCTCCTGGTCTCGTGGAATGATGGGGCCATGGAAAGGACACTGAGGAGACACAGGCCTTGCTCAGTTTGGTGAACCAGAGGGAGACCAACAGTTTCTCACTTTATGAGTTTATCCTGTTACCTTGAAGCGGTCTTGCCGCTGACAGAGCTTGCCATCACTCAGTGGAGCTCTGCAGAAATGGCTAACAGGAACGAAGCTCCCAGGGAAGGAGATGTATCTGCTCCTGCTCTCTGCCAGCATCTCTTCATTCTCCACCTCCTCCTCCACCTCTGCTGGAACCCAGAACTGGTGCTGAGAGGCTGACCTGCAGCGGAAAGAATGTGACACATGGTTTACAAACGTTAAAGAAGAGTAAACGCTCTGTAGTTTTAATATTATATTAAAATGATCCTTTTTACTTTATCATCTGTGACACAACACACAGATCAGTAAACTAGGGACAGTGCTTGTCTGGTGCATACTTAATGATCCTGCCAGCGCTGGGCTGCTCCTGACCCCAGTAGAACAGGTCCAAACCAAATGGAACCACTGGAGCGTTGACACTGGTCTGCTTTGAACTGGACTGAGATGAACTGGGCTCCGAGGAGCTGCTGCTAAATGGAACACATTTGGAGAACCATTAAAAACCTTTTCAAGTTACTCAGACTTCACACTGTTCTAGTCTCTCCTTTATATTTACAACAGTTGGTGTCACTGAGACATAATACGGCAGTGTTACTATATGATTATAATGTAGTGAGAAGAGGAGGGGGTGGGAGATGATTGCTGGGGGTTTAAAGAAAGCAGACCTGCAGAGGCAGCGATCAGACTTCACCTGGATTCTATGGGTGGTGGCATCTTCTCTCTAAGGAGGTGCAGTGTGGCGACAACAGAGGTTGGATCCTGAACCTCTTCTGCAAGCTGCTTTAGCCGCCTCATTGAAGAATAGGAGGAGGAAGAAAGTGGAGGAGCTGCAGGTTTTTTAGTGGAAGGTTTCTTTTCTGCGACTGATCCTGTTGAGGTGGAAGGAGAGGGATCCAAACCTGCGAGCAGAGAGAGGCGGATATCGAGATGCAAGGACTGGTTCGTCTGACATCTGGGTTTATTTTCGCTCCAGCTCCCAAGAACTAATGGTGAAAACACGCAGCCGCTGCTCACTCTTCCTTCCTCTGATTAAAATGGCCAACATCAGTGGTGATCGCTAACACCACCTGCTCATTAATGTCACATGAGAACATGGCCGCTGAAACTTTAGCATGCTTTATGTGCTCTCTCCAAACTGCTGAACTCTGCTTGAGCCACTCACTCTTACATATTTTGCTTCTTAGGAGCCAGACTTGAATTTTTTAAAGTGGTATTGAGCGATAGTTCTTGAAACCTTCACAGAACTTTCTGAACTCCGAGTTGTGTTCATTGGAGTGTGAGCGTGTGCGCACATTAGACAGAAAGTAAGTGCAGAAAAATAGTGCTGAAAATGTGTGTGAATGGGTCAATGAGGCATGTTATGTAAAGAGTTTTGAGCACTTGAGTATATAAAGAAGTCCCCTTTTATTTTCTGCCAACATTGGTACATCTGGGATTACTGCCTGATTTGGAGTGCCGACAGGAATGAAGACAGACCTCCAGCAATGTGGGGTTATATCTCCAGGATAAGTGAAGTCAGACGCTGGCTGTTTTGTGTGTGTGTGTGTGTGGTCAAGCACAACATCATCTGGAGTCTCTGGGGATTGAACAAGACTTAAACACACACACACAGCAGGTGAGATCAGAGGGATGCAGTAAGCCGAGAGCTGCCAACATGCTGATCCCAAACATTATTAGGACTGACCCGAGTGCTTCAGGGATTCAATCACTGGCACAAGAGACCAACACAAGTCATTCACACGGTGGACAGTCTGTTCAAACAATAAGACAGGTTCATATTTTTCGACTCTTTCTTCTTCTTTAATTAAATGGTACATGGACTGTTTCTTATAAAGAGCTTTTCTTTTCTATCTGAGCACTCAAAGCACTTTGCAAGCACTACTTCCTATGGGTAAGTGCTTTCTATCTAACATTCACACATATTCATACTCCAAAGGATGCACTGGAGAGCAACTTGGTGTTGGTATCTTGCCCAAGGATATGTGGCATGTAGACTGGAGCAGGCAGGAAACAAACCAGCAACCGTCTGATAAGCAGATTACCTGCAACAACATTTGAACTAGAAAAAGAAAACCAGTCAACTTAATAATATAAAAGATGGCTAAAGCTACTGTGACATTCGATTAGTAAAGTTCTGTCTTAAAGCCTCATTGTTACAATCACCTTCTTACAATAATCAGAAAATGACAAGCAAGGGATGAATTTGAAGGACACTGTATGCTCAATGTAGCCCTGCCCTAAAGCATAACCGGCTTTATCATCCTTCTGGACATCATTTACTAAATGGACATGCTATTTTCAATAACACTCAAAGGTAGTAGCTGAGGCCATAAACCTGTCAGAAAAGCTGTGTTTCTGAGGCCACAGAGCAAAGAAGCTGAAGGTCATCTACCCCCTGAGCTGCTGGCTCACAGAAGTAGCCACCATCTGGTCATCAGGAGGAATGCAGATAAAACACCTGGAAGACCTTGGAAGTCTATCATTTATACACAGTCCACTGGAAAGCATGCATTAACTGAAATGACTCAGTGACACAGTGATGTTTTAATCACTCTGTATTCTTTGCACTGTTTAAGCTTCAACCAGCACTCTTTGTGTCCTCTTCTCCTGCACTGGGTTCTTTTGGGCACGAACTGCAGAATCAGTGCCACCAGCTGTTCATGCTAACAACAAACTGCTAATATAACAGCAGTAGATGGAAATGGGGAATAAAGTCAGGGACAGGGAAAAACAACATAGTAACTGTGATCACGATTTCCGTAATTTACTGCTTTGCAAATGGAGTTAGTGAATCCGGAGAAGATACAGGCAGTCACCGGAAACGAGATTCGAGAAGCATCTAAAATGACAGAAAGCAATCACATGGATTTTACAAGCCATCCTGAAGACTGACTGTGCAATAACTGAGACAGGCTCGTTGAAACAAAATACATCTACTTCCAGAGACTGCACAAACAAAACCCCAACAATTCAATCAACTGGTAAACATCTTCCTGATTTTTAGCTGTGCAGTGGCAGGCATAGATCGAGATCTAGGTAAGCATACATTTCCTATATCAGAAATATGATAACGAGACATGAAACTCAAAGTGAAACTCAGCTGAAATCTATGGGATGATTCTGTAAGAGCACAGCTCATGATAGCTGTATAACGTCCAATAAACGACATTTGTTGCTGATAATTTTGTGTTTTTTGTTAAAATCTGATTTGACTGGTGAGTGTAGTTTTACATGACAGTGATTTTTTAAATAATTCATGGCGCTTTCCCAGTTCATGGAGATTGGGAATTAAAAATACCTCCCCAAACACACACACACACACACACACGCACACACACCTGCTCATTTCAGAGCACCAAATGGAAGAGGTTAGTCTGCTTGTTGTGGATGTTAAGACACACAGATCAATGGGAGGAAATGTGTATAGTATTGTTTGTGTGTGTGTGTGTGCGCGCGCCTGGGTTGTTAGAGAAAGAGACAGAAATGCGGGGGGTTAACAGGGTGCAAGAAAAAAAGAGTGAAAGAGAAAGAGAGGAAAGGCAGGAAGAGGTATTGATTTTCCCAGGTTAAGCAGGGCCTGTAATTAAAATGTTAATTTGAGAAAGAGAGCGATAGTGTACTGACAGCAGAGAGAGGGATAAGAGGACTGATAATCAGGATGACAGAACAAGACAGAGGGGTGGAATGAGAAAGTGGAAAGAAGGGGACATGGGAAGACGGGAACCAGAAGGAGTGGACGAAGTCAGGAAGAATTGAAAAGAAAGAAGAGGAAACGCTAAAAAATGATAAATGTGATCCACTGGCAGAGATGAAAAGAGTGAGAGGAACCGAAATGCTATTGTGATCAGGGAAATTAGGAGAGAAAGGAAAAATGGATATGATAGGGGAGGAACAAAGACAAACTCTCACCCATCCATACATCGGATTTTAAAATCTAACTCTACTTTTGATCCTGCAGGACCATTAATTCACCAGGTCAAACCCCTCACCTCTCAACCCAACAGGAACAAGTTTTTCATTTAGTGAAGACAAAAATTAAAGCAGAAAAAAAAATGAAGCTGCCCGTCTGAGTAAATGCAACATTTGGTGTTAGACATTTACATTTCAGCTAGGTACTCACTACAACGTGTTACCATGGGTTCAACAATCCATCCTTACATTTATAATTATGCAAGAGCAATTTGTCCAATCACATTTGAGTTTCTGAAAACTCCTGGACTACATCTAAAAATCAGCAAAAACTCCTAAACATTTGGATTAAAGATGAAAGCCTGTACCGGATTGTTTGATTGAACATCCACTATAGTGATGTGTACAGGCAAACGAGAGAAACTGTCAAAGTCCAAATACTTCTTATTTCTTTACAATTTAAAGAAGATGGCATTGGGACTGTGTGTGTGTGTGTGTGTGTGTACACGTGTGTGTGTGTGTGTGTGTGTGTCCATTTGACGATGGGTGGTAAAATCTGAGTGCAGGGCTAATAGGGGCTCATTAAAGAGGTTGCATTGTTAATTTGGTGTGGCCCCTCTAGATCATTACCTAGGCCACTAATCACCCTGACAAACACGCGCGCACACACACACACACACACACACACACACACACACACACACAAGTGCACACACAAGTGCACACACACACACGCACAGCTGTTTTGGGCCCATCAGATATAATCTAATTACTCTAACGTCTAACTGATTAGTAATGGAGGGAGGCGGGAGTGGATGGGTTCACAGGTAAAACAGGCTCAGTGTGAATGTAATGACTCAGGAAGGTGGTGCCAAGCACTCGCTGGGGGTCAAAGGTCACAGTGCAGCCAAACTACATAGCTGAGCCAGCAATAAGTGCCTGGGCAAAAACATCCTGTGTTATGATGTCATTAACACTAACACATAAATATGGTCAGTCTCTCTTACACACACACACACACACAGTATATAACTTCACATATGAAATCGTATGAGTGATGGAGGGGTGGAGGCAGCGCTGCTCATGGCAGAACACACTAAAATCCTGAGAGAGGTTTTAGTATTTACTGTTGCCTGGAGCTTGTACCTCGTATTAAAAACAGTCAAACTGCAACTTAGATTTGCAAAAAATGTTATTATGTAGCTGACATAGCAATAAAATGCACAGGCGGCTGGTTACTGACCTGAAAATTTGACCTTTAACCCAGTTTGCTGCCTGGAGGCTAGACATGATCCATACATGTCCAATGCGGCCATGGTAAACGAGGGACTCTCACAGCCATTCATATGTAAGCAGCAGAAAAAGGCTTGCAGAAACAAGAGTGTCTCTATTACAAACCTACGCTGCCTTCAAATCAGGAGAGATCAGCACACATCATGCAGTTTGTCTCATTTCAGCCACCAAACATCTTTGGCAAACTCCCCATAAGAAACTGTCTTTCTGTTTTTTTTATTTTGTGGGAAATCACAACACAACTTTTGTTTCTTTTATTTTTAAAGTGACTCCTATTTTTATTTTTTTATTTCTGAGTGCATGTCCAAGAGAATGCAGCTTCACTGTAACAGACATCTGAGATGGATGCCAGCACACGATAACTTTTGAATATTTACCAAGACATGGACATGGACTAAGTATTAATTTATTAAAGTCGGATTAGTGTGTGATTAGTTACGGAAGAGCACACAGAAATGCAAGAGCTTGCCTAATGCAGAGCGGGAACGGTTGTACCAAGCTTTACACATCCAGGGAGCAATCACAGTCAGCTTTGTGATTTCCCACAGAATCACAAAAAACATCATACCATTCTCTGATGAGGAGTTTATCAAAGAGTGTCTGGTCGAGTCTGTCAGGCTAAAATGCCCTGAAAAAACGAAGAATGAGAATGTGGCCCTCTCCAGGCAAACGGTAACAAAACACACTGAGGACACTGCAGGACATCTGGAGCTTCAGATGAAAAACAAATACGACAATTTTGGCTCTGGACAAGACTTCTGATGTCTACAACACAGCCCAGTTACTCATCTTTAAATATTGGATAATGACAGAGTTTTAGATTACGGAGCAGCTATCGGCTCAGTGAAATAGACTACAGCAGGAGTGGTTTGTTCACAGAGGTAATGTCCGGATAAAAGTGATTGAAATCAACCCAGAACTGAAATTGGTAAGTGCTAAAAATTAACCATATTGTTGATGTTTTAACTAAAATAGTTAACTTGACTAGAAGTTTGTTGCACTTTTAGAGGACCATGAGACTGAAGATGGTGACATAGGCTACCACTCAGCTGTCAGGTGGCTCTGCCTGGGCAAAGTGTTTACTGGCCTTTTTGATGTTGCTGAGCTGGGTAGTGCATTGATTTTAAAAAATATACTAGACTGTTGCTTTGGCCATGTTTATCATCTCTGTGATTACTTTTGTCTTCGGCCTTCTTTAGCATTAAAATCTGTTTGGACGAGAGACAAGCTATAAAAACCAATTCAACACTTTGAGTCAAGTTAAGACATTATGTCTCCTTCATTTGTGATGTCATGACAAGGGAAGGCCATTAAACTGTCAGTCTACTGTCCAAGAGACAGTCTACTGTCTGAGAATCAGTAGAAAATAGTCAAGGCAAAAGTTTTATTAAACACACTTAAATGAAAACTGAAAGCAGACATCCTCTGAAGCTTTTGAATATATTTTTTAAAGGAAGTCAAACAAAGTAAAAACAAAACGACCACTTGGGCAGTTTTGGGACAATATCAATGATGGAATGACTCGTCTTAAATTTCAGAATAAGGGCTTGTTATGGACAAACAGTGTGGACAAACTATCATGAATGTTTCCTCATTCAAACTCAATTATACTCATTAAAGATACAATTTGGACTAATGATATCAAAATACTGTTCATCATGTTGGCTGCTTTTCCTTTGTATTTTGCAGAAACTTTTGTGGGTACACACACATAAATCCACTTAAGAAGCACATTACCTTCGTTTTACCAGCTGCCGAAGGCCAGTACTTTAAAGCGCGATCGTTTATTTGTAGAGTACGTGTGTGGATCTCAGGAGATCAGGACAGCAGCTTTGTAGCTTAACCTCACTATTTGTGCACGTGTCTGTAGATTTGAAGTGCACACGCATGTATGTTTGCGTACATAAACTCACCGTACTCGGCTCGCAGATGATCTGGAATGTGTGGCTCATAACCTTCTTTCTCTGGAACTTCATCAAAATCATCATCATCGTCGTCGTCCTCCTCCTCTCCATCTGAAGAGACCTTCATCTGAGGAAGGGGAGAATCGTTAGCTTTTTCATAGTTTTGAGTGTGAAAAAACAGCTGCTTTATTTCATAAAAATTATGTCCTTTTATTTTTAAGCATCCAGTTAAAGCAGCTGCAGGAAACTCCACACATCTAATCTAATGTTGTAGATGCAGTCATGTAAAAAAGATGGTTTTTAACAGACTTTATGAAGTCCTGTAGAAAAACATGAATCAAGAAGGCAAGTAGAAGCCAGATGCTGCTAATCCACAACAACAAATGCACGCACACCTCAACAAACAGAAACAGCGTTGTAAAGAAGATTGAGCCAACATTGTTCTGGGAAAGACTAAATGTCATGCAGAAATTAATCATTTCAAGTTACTTAAGGTGGTTCGATGAACTATTGAACCATGGGGTGCAAGCTGCCTTCTATCAGCCTTAACTTGAATCTTTATTTTAACTGTTTAATGACAAAAATGGGCCATGAATTTTTTTCACATACTGCATAACCACAATCAATCTAACAGCGCACACTACTCTGTCGCAGCACCTGAATACCGCTGTAATGGCTGCACCACTAGATGGCAGCATATACAATTTGTCACTGGATTCACCCATCGTGCGACTCTCCCGCGAATCACTCTGGTTTTCTTATTAGCTAAGGGGAGAGGGATGACAATGTGTGTGTGTCTGTGATGAGCTTCTATCAGTAGTAAGCAAAATTTATGGTTTTTAATTTCCTGGTGAGCTTGTTAGCCATTGGCTGGGCTACAATGCAGAACACAACACACACACAGGCTCATTTCCATAACACAAATCCGTGTGCGTGCATGCATTTGTGTGCGGTGGCCCTATGCTTTTAACAGCTGAGGAGCCACACACACAGAGTCACACGCTTCAGTCTAGCAGTATAATAATCACAATGATTAGTGTTATGAGGAGCAGTAAAAGCTAACGTTAAACTAACCTCTAATTCCCAAACGCCTCTTTTTCATTAGAGTGTAATACCCGATTGTGTGTGTGAGAGCGATAGAAGGCTGCTGCGTTACTGCTGATAAAGCCCATTAAAATGTTAGAATTGGTTTACCAATAATGAGTCCCTGAATAATTACCCACATGTCCCTCCCCCCAACATATATACACGCACACATTTACAGCTCAACCACAGGACAGACTCAGTTAACCGTGTCACAAAGCTGGATACACACCTCTTGATCCACTATGCAGAGACCAATTAAAACACTTCATATTACAATACTCAACATTCAGTTAACAAGCAACTAAACAATTAAAGCCTAATTACCTCTCATTAACGCAGCTACAAAGGCTGACATATTGTGGAAGAAGGTTTGAATCAGAGAGAAATTAGACCTCATTTATGACATGTGAACAAATACTGTACAAGTGGATTAAAACCTCTATAATAAATATGCATTAAATTACTTCAATTTCAATTCAATTATATTTATACAGTCGCCTCGAGGCGCTTTATATTGTAAGGTAGACTCTACAACTGGGTACATTTCAATAAGACTTAATAGAGAAAGGCTCGAGTTTTGCAGCAGTTAAATACTTTTAAAATTAGAAACACTGACATGAAGTCATCTGAGTGAAATTACTAACTCGCTAACCTTTAACCAAAATAACTAGCTGCTGTGTTTATTGTAGCCACAGTGCAAACCGTCGATTCAGTCATCCACCTTGTGTTTTTTGTCTTTGTTTACTGACTGTTACTGATATTTACAGGATTTTGAGGTACTGTGACAGCAACCCTTACCGCTGGCATTTTAACCACGCCGTGTTGTTGTTGTTTTTAAATGTAGCTTCTGAAACGGCTTGCTGCATCAGTATGTGTTATTGGTGGATCACACAGACACAGATACCTGCTAATAAGTGCTAATTAACATATAAATACAAAATACAGTTCAGTCATTTAAGTTGCCAAAGTGAGGTCCGCACACAGTTAAAGCTGTGTGTGTCAGCATACCTGTCAATCAAAGCGTCATGCTCTGATTGACAGGCTAGTTGTAAAATAATTCATTCACTCACCTTTTGTTATTTATCATCTCATAAATCCCAATTGCACCAGGCTCTAAACATTTTCAGATAAAACCAGCCATGATAAGATGGGAGTCTATGGGAACTAACTCACTTTTGGAGCTAGCTGATTAGAGGAACTGCAGGGGTTTTTTTGTGGGGTTTTCTTCCTTTAGTCAATTTTCACTTCAATTCAATTTTATTTATATAGCACCAAATCACAACAACAAAGTGCCTTATACTGTAAGATAAAGACAATAATACAAGCTTTTTTTGGACAGGAAACGGTACGAGGAAGAAGCAAACCCAGGCCCGAACCCCCGCAGCCTCGTAACACTGCAGACACTGCAGACCATGTACATTTCCCAGCTTAGGTGTTATTAATACAAATGATCCTATTATTCAAAGGAAAGATTTTGCACAGTGAACATAAAGTCTGAGATACTGATACTTGACTTACATTTTTATTATTTGGAAAAGCTGAAAGAATACTGTTAAACACAAGGGTACACACATTTTAAACCCCAAACTTTCTCTGTTACTCCACTCTGCTGCTATCCTTATTCATCCTCGGAGGACAACGGATCCACACACAGCAAATGTACACACACATATACACACAGATATAGTCTCTATAGGTTTTTTGCTTGTCTACTTTAATCCCGGCTGGTTTATTCTGTTCTGATCAATGACCTAAGACTAAGAAGTGATCACCCAGCTGGACGAAAATCCTGCCCTAACATCATCCTTTTTCCCCCTCTTTCTGCCTCTTTGTCTCTAATTCACCTTAATTTAATCCTGATAGCATCGAGTCCTGTCGGCCGGCCTGGCAGAGCTGTAAGTCTCACAGTAGAATTAGCTTTCCCCTAGAAACATTTTGCTGACGGGCAGAGCACTTAAAATATGGCTTCTATTCCCCCACATGGCTGCACGGGGGGGCTGCTTTGCATTTTAACAGAGCTTTGGTTTATTCCCTGGGACACACACACACACACACAGAGAAAACCACACGGTAACACTGAGTTCCCCACGGGAGATAAAAACTGCTTCTTTAACTGAAACTCTAGATCTAGCAGACAAATTAGAAGTGATAGTTTAAGTAAAGCGGAGCCATGCGTCACTGTAATAGGAAAAGGACAAAACAAATATTGGTAACTTTCACATTAAAAACAGGCCCAGATAGAAATAAAAATAGCTCCGGAACAGAGCAGAATAAATAAAAAGTTGTTTAAGTAAAGCAGGGCTATGTGTTACTGTAATGGCAATGTTTACTGGCAAATAAAATAAAGCAGAGAAATGGGCAAGGATGAAAAATAAGCATTCCTTTAACAAGCAAATAAAAAGAGATCTGTTGAAATTGGCTGCTAAAGTTGAGACCATACATTATTTGGGCAATAAAGCAACCGTTGTGGGTTTGCAATGGCGACTACCTACTGAAACTCATCCCCCAAAAACTCTGTTCTTTCTACCAAACTGTCATTTTTTTTCCTAAAAAAATCTATAACACAATCTATAAAAACGCCACTAAATAATAGCATGTCAAAGTAAGAGAATTTAGGATTTTCTCTGGGTTTTCACTCTAACATATTCGAATAACACCAGAGACAGATGCGATCTTGATGCTGTGAGGCAGCACTAGACACTACTCTGACACCAGGATGTTGGTGTCACTGGCATCACAGCTGATACGATACCATCAGCACCTACAGTTAAAAGTCAAATTTGATCATCTCTAGATTTCATCTCATTTCGGTGCAGCCAATGAGGTCAGCGTATGGAGCTCTATGAAGTTTTCTACTCTTGGATCTATGCAATGTCATAAGGGATACCCCTGACACGGGCACTTCTAGCTTCTGTTCTCGCTGGCAGCCAATCAGAAAAAAGAGAGTTACTTTCAAATGGAGGCGCTGCACCAAGACGCCGCATAAAATAAACAACAAGTAATTTGAACTGCAAACCAGTGCACACACAGAGATGGAGACAAAGTCCTGAGCTAAACTCCATCCGGGGTTCAAGTAACCGATAACTGGACAGTGACTGTGAGTCAGGTCACCCAACATCAGTTGGGGATCTTAACAATTCTCTAATGTCTGGCAGGAAATCCCAACACACGCCGGTAAGCTTTAGAGTGAAAGTTGTTACAGCAAATGTATTTTGATGTTAAGATGTGCACACAGTACCTGCCTCAGACCCACAGCTGTGGGGGGAAAGGTGCAACGTATGTTCCTGCATCCACAGGTGTGCTGCTTATTCAGCTTCTACGGCGTCTCACCCTCTGTCCTCCCCCTCCTCTCTCTTAAGTAAGACTCTTATCCTTTATAAAAATGATGTGAGGGCGCCGCCTCGGACAACTGCTCCCCTGACTTCATTTGTCTCTTGGCAAGTTTGATGGCGCTGCGTTTAAAAACCCATTCAATCTTATAAACCAAAAATTAAATGTAGTCGAGTGTGATGGGCACTCAGTGCATCTGCTATTTATATGCTAATGTACACTCAGCCTGCCAAGGCCTGGCAAATTATTACTGCACAGCCATAAGTCAGGTGTATGGCAGAGAGGGGAGGGGCAGGTTAACCAGCACACAGACACACATGGAGGGCGAGAACAAGAGTGAGAGCAGGAGGAAGCGAAGGGGAGAAGGAGAAGGAAGGAGGAGAGGAGACGAGAAACGAGAAGGCGAAAAAGCCCTAAAACGCTGCCTGTGCAGACACGTTATATATAGCTCTCCGGCAGGCTATGCACACACTCGGTGACGAGATAATTTCATTGTACATTTGAGGCCGAAATGGAAAATGTCTTTCGGGAATACTGACTGGCTCTAATGCCGCCATTATCACAAGGCATTTGCTTTAAGAGAGGGCAAGCGAGAAATAGTTAGCTTAATGAACACATCATACACAAATGCTTTTCTAAACATACAGTCATCTTCCTCGGAATATTACGCATAAATTACATGCGCACATCTGTGCAGATATTAGAAGCTGAGGCATGCGCATGGGGACGGCTTCTGCTATGTAACTCTGTGGTTCTACTTTTCAGCCCAAAACTGACACAGTGCCATTTTATCACCTTTCCCTTCTGGAGTTTGTAGACTATATCATACGTTTCCCACCTGGCCTGGAGGCACGGGTGGCTCAACCGCCATCTTTGCTATTTTAATCATTAATTACGTTTACTTATAAACCTGTAAGTAACCCATCTGTGAGACCCTGCTTCAATTATTACCACTGTTACAAGATATTACTTTTTCCATCTTTGCTTTGTTGAGGAGACCCAAGGTCTGCTGCCTCTGATTGATTTCAACATATTTACAAACTAATTAGGCCTAAAGCTTGCAGTGGAGCCTGACCTATTCAGGGCTTGATTTGCCACAACATCCCACATCTCTATTACCATCTTGCACTTCTATTCATTACTACCTAGAAGGATCCCATGGGATCCACTCTAATGACAAAAAGCTTTGCACTCCCCTCTCTCTGTAGTCTCTTCTCTGCTGCTTTACCCCCATTACCCTCCCACACCACCAAACACACACACACACACACACACACACACACACACACACACACACACACACACACACACACACCTTTGTCTCTGGAGAGCAGTCAGCTTATATGATGTATAAGGTGACATCTTTATTTCACTAACCTAGCCTGGCAGGTCTATTAGCCAGCCTGGAGCTTCTCAAACCTTCCCCTGTCAGCGAGCTTATTTTCAGCTGTCTAGTTCATTTCCCCCTCCCAGCCTGTCTCAATCTGTGATCAAAATAGTCATTATTATACACTGTCACCTACTACCATAGTGAAATTACCCTGCTATTCTATTTTACTAGTAAAACTACTGAAAGCTTTGGCGAGACAATTAAAATGTCCAGAAAAGCCTTTCAAAGAAGGACCGGGCTATGGAGCCTGGTTTGGTCCTTTGGTCAGTGATAGACCGTGACTATCCCAGTGCATCCATCATTTCCAATTTGGAAACCCTTCCTCTTTCATACTATCAGAGATCCTTGATGAAACCAGACTGTGCTCACTCTGATTCACTGCATTATACTCCAGTAGCAGAACCATCCTCTTTTGTAATTCCATTTCCATCCACTCATATTTAGAGAATTATGACAATCCAGGGTCTCTGAATCACCAAATTCTAATCACATTTACAGCAAGTTCGCTTTGAGCTGGTATACCAAATTTGAATGGGCTTCTTAGGACTTTGTGCAATGTACCCTATAGACCTCCAAACTGCAGTCATTTTGCATTAAATGATTCTAATAAGCACTGCAGTACCAAGTACTTCACCCCTTTGTCCGTTTTGCTCCACGTAAAAGAACCAGACTTCGCAAACTTGCTACATCCATTTTTTATATGCATGTTATGTGCACAAGATGATCCAATCAACCGAGCCGACAGTTTTCTGACTGGCCACAAATGAATGAACAACAATGAATGCTGGATGCGAAGTTCTAAGGATTTATATGAAACCTTTTTGGCCAAATCGAGCAGGCAAATTCCCAAAGGTACTGAGACAAGTATATTTTGGTGTCTATGTTATGTATAGAACTGAGAGAAGCCGGTCCATTCAGAGAATGGATGTACGCATGAGAAAGAGGGAGGGTTGGAAGAGAAATAGAGAGATAGTCTTTCTTTGTTTATCTCCAGTGAGAAACAGGCGGCCATATCCATTGTGCTGTGATAAGATGGGTTATCAGCAGTAAACAAGGCCCTGGCCTGTATGAATGGAGCTCGGAATGACTGAATATAGTCTTAAAAACAGATATGTTTAAATAAGTCCGCGTGTCTTATCCTTTCCTAAACATTAGCCCACGTTTTCAGTTTGCAGGGTTCGACAGATGCATATAGGATTCACATCTCATAGCTCTTACTGAAAATGCATTTCAAGCAGCCACTGTTCTAAAAAGTATGCAGGGTACTGTAGAAGACGCTGCAGGAGACAGCGCTAAAATGCTTAAAGTCCCTCCACACGAAACACAAAAAAGCTTTTACTAGCTAAACAGCACCAGCCTCATACCTGCAATTTAACAATATTAAACCAAACATCACATCATCAAATAAATTGGATTTTCCTTGTCTTTTGACCTCATGTCACAGCCTTCATCAGCAGACAGGAAGCACGTGCAACTGACACAACAAAGAAAAATTCTATCAATGGATAAAGGACAAATTTAAAAAAGGTCAAAATGATCATTCAAAAAGAAAGAATATAGTATATATTTAGAGATGCACGCGTTTCTATTTGACTCACTATCCTGATGTTATTTATTCAGAGGCAGCCTAAAGTGGCCATTCAAAGAACTGCAGTTTTCATTGTTCAGCCCCAGACACCAACAAATCCTGCAACGCTGCATCACCAACGTAGTTATATTGCCAAATAGTTACAGACTAATATCTATAGAAAAAGGTTCATATTGTCTGGAAGCACAAATCTATTGTGATAACATTGCTCGCAGAGGTAGCAGCATTCTGAACAAACCTCTTGGATGCTACAAACGAATTAAGTAATAGCAGGAGTCTCGGTGTAAGGTGCAATAGCAGAGCCCTGTCAAGCTAATTCTACCAACTATAACACGTGAGTGTGCCAAACTGGCATCTGTGTGATTATTGGCATGAAAAATGAAAGCTTACAGATTCACAGGGCCATTTCCCCCCTACACCCTTTACTTTTACTTTCCATCCACAATGCAAATTCTTCTTTACTCCACCCTCCTAGATTCTCTTTTCTCATTATTTAAACAAGGAGCTCTATCTGCTTCCATAAAGCTGCTCTTCCTTCTCTGCAGTTCACCCGTTATGGGAGACTATATTGAGAGGCCCGCTGTGAGAGAAACCAATCGCGTGGTGTGTCAGCCGCCCGACAGAGAAGGACCCAGTAATGGAAGGCCTTTTAAGGTTAAAAAGGAAAAGCTAATTATGATAAAGGGGCTGTAAGTTGTGTGGTTATCACAGTGCTGGGCCTGCTGGTGCAGCAGACTGGTCCCTGACAGTGATAACCAGGCAGAGTAAGACGCCCAGCGCTCTGTCACTGTCACTGTGCCACTCTGTTCAGCTAAAGATGGATTCAGACTCTACAAATTTTATGCCTTTTTTCCCCAAACATGTAATGTACTTTGCATTTGTCGGTCCTTTAATAATGGCAGCCTGCACTTGATTCTCTAGGATTTGCCTCTTTTTCCCCTTTTAGAAATTATCTGCACTTCAAGTATGTTGTAAGCATCTCTAAAACAGCAACTGTTCATCATTAAACCGTTTCAAATAATATGAAGTAGAGCTCTCGTGAAATGACATTTCCTCTGGTCGGAGGGGCCGCTTCTCCTGCCCCTCCTGCTCAAACAGCAGCAGAGTGGCGATTCCAAGTCAGATACAGAGGCAGCGAGATAGACCTATCAGCTATCAAGCCACGGGGCACATTAGCGGTAGTGAAGTGAATGAATGGGTACATCCTCCCCCTTGCTCCCCAATTTCTCCTCTCTCCTCTAATGCATTATGCATTGTGGCTGTACCTCGCTACTATCTCACCTCTCCCAAATGTCTCTACTATTAATATTTCCATCCTTGCTATCTCTATCTCTCATGAGACTTGGAAGCCCACGCAGGAAAAGATGTTCAAAGAAGAAAAAAGGAGGAGGATATTTTATAGCCTTGCACGTCAAAACAAAAAACAATGATGATGTGTTCGCTTGGTGACACGGACACAGACAGCCACAGACACAACAAGGCTTGTCCTCATAGTACGCTGCGTGCTAGCAATGTAGCAGATGTGCAGCTGCAAGAAGTTAGTGGCAACCCCACAGCACCTTGCCCTCACTCTGCACTGACCAAATTTATATGACTTGGACCCAAAGGGACCCTTGCACAGTTCAAAAAGATTACAATAAATCCCTGAAGAGCATCTACATGACAAAAGGGCAGCGATGGGTCTCGTTCAAAGTGTGCGCACTAATCTGTGGTTAACTGTGCATATAAACTCCACACGTACACGATTAAAGACACACTTTCACATAATATGTGCACGCACGTTTTCACACTCTTACCTGCTCTGTCACTAGCTAACCTTTTAGAGATAGCTGCACATTAGCTACAAGCCCTGGAGGTACAATGTGAGACTATACTAGACTACGTAAGATACCACTTACTAACATTTCCCAAAATACTCTCTGACTGACTCAGTCAGAGAGTATCATGGCTCGGTGGTGACAAGCATGTGAAGCTGTGTTGATGGAAGCTAGAGCCCTTCTGGGACTAATGCAAAGCTTTCATTGATATCAGCCATCAGCTGTTAAAAGTGAACAGAGTCAGGAATGTATGTCTCATATTGTTTTACGTTCTACAAAAAGAAAACAGCATATTGTTCAATTTGTCTTTTGTAAAATTGATGCATAAAATTCAATAAAAATATCTGAGGGAAAAAAAGTGAACAGAGTCTGGGCTAGATCCATTTTCTTCTGCTTATCCAATTCAGTGTCATAATGGAGCTAGACTCTGTCATAGGAACGGGGAAGGGCAGGGGAGACCCTGGACAGGTTGCCAGGCATTTGCACTCACATTCACACCTGTGGACAGTTTAGAATCACCAGTTAACCTAACCTTACTAACTGCAGGTCTCTGGATTATGGGAGGAAGCCAGAGTACCCAGAAGGAACACATGAAGATGTGGGCGACCGTGGCTCAAGAGTTGGCAGTTCGTCTTGTAATCGGAAGGTTGGCGGTTCGAGCCCCGGCCCGGACAATCTCGGTCGTTGTGTCCTTGGGCAAGACACTTCACCTACCACCTACTGGTGATGGCCAGAGGGGTCGATGGCGCGATATGGCAGCCTTGCTTCTGTTAGTCTGCCCCAGGGCAGCTGTGGCTACAACTGTAGCTTGCCTCCACCAGTGTGTGAATAAATAGTGGAATTGTAAAGGGTCTCGAAAAGCGCTATATAAATGCAATCTATTATTATTATTATTAAGACACGAGAAGAACAAACTCCACGCAGAAAGGCCCCGATCAGATGGTGGATCATCTTGTCTATGAAGATGGATCCCACGCGATCCAGGCTGTGGGGAGGCCAATCCATGACCGATAGTGTGCTTTTCTATCCTAGTATGCTTTTACTGCACCGGCAGTGTGTTTGGGATCATTGTTATGAAGCCGTTGCAAACGCTTTCCAGATGGTGTTGCATGGTGGATCCAAATCTGACAGTATGTTGTACTTTAAATAGTTTTGACAACATCAGAATCAGAATACTTTATTAATCCCGAAGGAAATTATGCAACACCACTTAAAGAAATGCAGACAGAAACCATGACAGAGCCTCCAGCATGTTTTACAGATGACTACAGACAGTCTTGTACCTTTCTCCTTATTTTAAGTCTGGATTCATCGCTCCATAAGCCTGTTGCTACTGGCTTTCCCAGGTCAGATCTTTGATGAACGTTTCTTAAAAACATGCCTTTCACATGCTGTTTTAGGGTTGCCACAGTCAGGACACTCTGCAGACTATGACAAGAACTCCAAGTTTTCTACCAATAGCACTTTTGGGATTACCTTGTTAAAGCCTCTTTAAAGTAAAGAAATACTGCTGTATGTCTATCAAAATGTGTCATCTTTGACATTTTTATAGATTCAACTAAAGAAACAAATTATGATGATGGATGAGAACAGATGGATGACCCAGAACATATTGCCAAGACAACAAAGAAGTGGCTAAAGAAGAGTATAGTATTCCTCTCAACTTTGCATGCGTATCCAAAAGTAAATATCACCTTCAAAGCCTTTACGTACAACGTATTTCTCTGTCATGTACTGCTGACATTGCATAGAGTGAGGCTTCAGTCAGCTTTACTACATATACAGTTGTAGCCATCCACTGCCAAGCCTGATTCTTTGTTAGGTGCAGCAAAATCAAACAAACACAAAGACCCAATTTAGTCCAAATGTACCTTCCTCGATGTAAAAGTGAAACTTTTTAAAAGGGAGTTGATGACATATTGAGTGTCCTCGGAGAAGCAGAGATGACAGTGCTGACTCCAGAAAATTCTTCTATGGGACTCCATTAAACTTCTCTCTCCAAATACAAAGAACCTTTAAAAAGCAATTTATTTTAATGGGAGTTTTGGTTGAGGAATCGGTGTTCCTCTATAAACATACTCAGGTTGCTGCTGCAGGAGAACGCAACAGAATTTAGAGAAACATGGAGCTTTTTTCCATCAGTCACTCCAGGCAGAGAGGCAGCCAGTTATCAACAAAGCACTCAGCTACAGCTGTTCTATCAGAGTGCCTCACTCCTGTACTATCACCTATGTAATGGAAGGCTCCACTATTTGATTTACAATAGAATGCTGCCATCTGCTGGTTATCTTCTATACGAGCGCCAAATAAATCTGCTCACACTTGGGCATGTTAAATGTAAGCAAACAACTTTTTTTATTATTTAACAAAAAGGGAGCACTGTGTCTAATCTTAACTACGCGCTGTATCATTAACTATAACTCACCACTTTGCGGACCCTGGCCTTGTAGTCGATGTGAAGCTCTTTGTGTTTCTGCAGCGTGGCTTCCAAAGACCTCTTCAGGTCAAGTGCTCTTCTCAACAGTTGCTCCTCAGCACCTGATTTGGTGAACACCTGCACACACAGGGAAACCAGAAATATAGGTAAGATGGCCATACTCAGACAGCTGGTCAGGCTGTCCTCAGTAATGTGACCAATAAAAATCACGCTGTGAGCCAGCAGGAGAGGGTTTGGTGCTTTCAGATGCTGAAATAATCAAAATAATCATGGATTCCAAAACCATGGTTAAGCTAACATTAGGAACACTGATGTATCATAGCAGAGCCACTGCAGGTATTTACACCAGTATTTGTTCTCTCTAAAACAGTAACACAGTTAACGCACAGAGACAGAGGCAGACTTTCTCCAAACTCTCAGAACAAACACTGACTACGTTCTCTTTGTCCGCAATCTTATATATGCTGCTTATATATTCTTACATACACTGTAGAAGATACAAATAGATGCACATCAAAAGAAGCAATGTTCTCAGAGTACTAAAGTATGTCTAAAATAATATCTCACCCTCTGTTTACATGGAAACACAAGTGCTCAGAAGCTTATTTTCATGTTTACCGCAGCGCTAGCATAGAGGCACTCGAGAGTCTTAAAAGAATGTAACACCATAATAAACACACAAGGAAACAGTTAACTACACAGGAGCAACCGCTGTTCAAATACCCTGCTTTTGGCATTTGAGGTGTGTGTGTGCGTGTGTCTGTTCTTACCTGAACCCAGCCCTGCACAGCTGGCAGATGTTTGGTTGTTATGAGTTTATGGAGGTCTATCACAGTGGAAACCACTGGCTCGTTATCCTCCGTCTCCTTCACATGAAGACCTGGAAGAAAAACAGCGCGCTCACTCCGCTGACTGTGCTAACACATTAACAGGAAGGACTATTAGAGGCCTGTTTTGAGAAGGATTCTCAAAGGTTTGCTTTATGCTCATTAAACAGCATGATACATTTACTCTGGATGCTGCTGATCACACACCTGGACACCACTGCTCTACTCAGAAAATCCCCATGATATTATTTAGACATTTGTATATGAAATGCCACAAGTGCAACATCCTTCATGAGTTATATTAGAGTCAAACATATTTGTGGTGCATATTTACAGGCTTTAATAAAACAAGTGTGAAAAGTGAAACAGGCACTGTGTTATGTCTGAATGTTAATGACTGAACTTTCTGTAATCATACGTGACACATCGAGTGCTTTACACAGACAAGAAATCTCTTCTGCTCCCAAACCCTCGTCTTCATTTCACTAAACAGACCAAAGGCCTCAGTCTTCAATGAATTCATTACCAGCATATGAGCATTTATTTTTGCCCTGTTGAGGTAAAAGCGCGAGCACTTTCAGCACTGTATTCAGCTCTGATACAAAACAAGCAAATGAGTGAAGATAAAAAGTAAAATGTTCATCATATTACCCACACATGCACATCACGCTGACACACAGACATGATGTGACATAAACTGTGACTGCTGCTCTTTGCCTGATAAAACATCTAACACATTTCTGGATGTAGTAATTAACCATTTTCATCACTTTGAGTACAGTCTGACACACAGCCCTACAAATAAATGGTTAGATTGGATAGTGTACGAATGCTACACTCTAAATTGCCAGTTTATAAGGTACACTGTATAAAATGTATTAGGTTAATAGTGTACAGAGACTGTTTCGGGGAGTAAAGTTTGTAGTGTGTTCAAAGGTTTTGCTATGATTTATTATTTTCTTCACTGGAGTTTCAACGTCAAGCTTCCACATGTGTGTGTTCTACGCACCAGGACTGAGGTTCAGATCCAGACTGTAGGAGTGAGATATGAGGCCAGAGTTCCTGATAAAGTCTTCAACATCAGCCTCTTCTTCTTCATTTTCTGTATTACTTTCCTCCTGCTCGCTCTCTTCTTCTTGCTCCACCTCCATGACTTCCCTCCTTTCAGCTTTCTTACTTTTGTCCATTTCCTGCTTCTCCCCATCCTTGCCTTCTGTACCTTCAGACCTTTTCTTTGTTTTTTCCCTCTCTCTTTTCTCCTTCCAGTTCTTTTTGTTTTCCTCTGTCATTCCCATGCTTCCTGTATTTTCCTCTCTTTCTTGGACCTTTCCCACTCTGCCATCAGCCCTCAGGTCTTTGCTGCAGCAGGGCTGCTCATCATCTGAAGGACACTTAGTGGCTGGCTGGGAGTTGGAGGGGCTGCTGTTGGCTGTTTGGATGTCTATGGGGCTGAAATCTGGGAAAAGCAGCCTCAGGCACGATTCCATCTCTGTCAGCGTTGCTTCTATTTCTTGCTGTGACTCTAACAAATGAATAAGAAACAATATAAAAGTCTTAATGCCCAAACATTAATAACACTATGTGTAAAGATCCAATTACAAACAAAACCACTGAGACTTTGTGTGTTTAATAGTTTCTGATAATGGAAATAAAAATATTGGTATTAAAACTAGAAGCAGAGAATAACACGATGTAGTTTTACCCTCCATTTCTTTAGCTGCTGCTTCTACTTTCTCCTTGTAGATCCTCTCCATTCTCCTCCGTCTTTCCTCCTCCCTCGTCCTCTCTGCTACTGTTCTCGCCTCAATGTCCTGGAAGTCTACCTGAAAGCATGCACACATTGTTGATCACAAAAACTAGAGAGTATCTTCTCAAATAGTACCCCATCAAAATCTATCCATGCACACAAAGATGAACAACTGCCTTTATGGTGGTTCCTCACTCACAAGGTCAAAACAATGCCAGAGTCACTGTTGCAGGTGGTAAACATATGGCTCTTTAACATGTCTTTACACATCACCAGCATCATGCAATTTCCAGAATCTATAGTGTACTTCTATTTTTCATAAAGTCCAACTGCTAGAGGATTTTTAAGGCTGATACTGAGAGTTCTGAAATCGAAATCCGTTAATCCGGAACACAGAACGCTTCCTAATAACACTCCTTTTACCTCGTTGTTTGTATCATACTGCCTGTGGATCTTCTCACAGGTAATTCAGATGTTATTTCAGTGTGTTTCATGAGTGTGTTTTCCTCATGTAATGTAGTACAGGGCCTTGCGGCGGATTCAAACTGAGGCCTCTGCATTAGACTTATACCACATGGGTTGTTTCCAGTTAATAAAAGTCACTCTGTATCTCTGCATCGCTCACCTTTTTAACTTGTTTGAGGAAGTTATAGCCCAGTGCCAGCTTCTTATAAGCAGAGCCATAAGACGTTTGCCATGATTGCACAGTCTGGACTGCCAGAGCTCTCAGTTTCCTGGCTACTTCTTTAGGAGGAGGGAGGGGCTGCTCTGAATCAGTCTCTACCGTCAGCTCCAAGAACTCCTGTGGGAAGAAGAGAGGTGGAGGAATAGATAAGGGGGACACAGAAAGAAAGACATCCTAATATTAAAGCTGAGTGTCTGTATCGTTCCTCTTTGAATGGAATTCACTGTACGTGGATTTATCCTACACAGATCACTTAGTGGGCATACGTGAACCGATATCAGCCGAAAAGCTAAAAAGACTTTAAGTTTGCCTTTGCTCCATTACTTTTTTTGAACTTTTTCATCAGCTTTTTTATTTTGTTTTTAGTGTTAATTAACTGTAAGACTGGGATCCGCTCACAACAAACATTAGATTCAACAGTTAGCAGTGCTAATGGCCCTAGACAACCACGATGTCTAGGGCCACACAAAAAAATATCCCGGAGGCTCTGTCACAGGGTAGCATTTCTGCGAGTAGCCACACTGCTTTTGTAGCAGTGTGGTGACTGCTATAAAATGCCATCATTGGCCTTATTCTGCCAGTAAAAATCCAGGTCGTGTAATGTTTGGTGTGCACTGGATGATCTCAGATGATTACTAGTTACTAGTAGCTGATTTACCTGGAAGTTGTCTACTAGCAGCATCCTGAAGTGGTGTGACCTGGAGAAGAGCTCACTGGCGATCTGGAAGGCAGATAGCCGGATCTCAGCATGTTCTTGGTTTAGCTGGGACATCACTGAGTGGTATACATGGTCTATGCAGTCATTAGACACTCTGTGAGGAATGGAGAACAAGTGGAGAGTAATTAGCCCAGTAACTTTTTCTTTTTTAAATGTTATGTTATGAATCACGAAAAAACTTGACATCTGTTGTACTCATAATGCTGAAAAAGAATTAAATGACTGTATTTAACATGTAACCATATTTTACCATAAATACTGTCAGTTTTCATAAAACCTTTCTGGAGCAAGCACGTCGTAGACAAGTTAATATACACTTACATAAAATGCTTTGGATGATAAGGTATTATTGTATTTAATAAATAGCTGTTTTCTTTCGTTCTTCGTGTAACCTTTATTTGACTGTCCAGTAACTTTTTATCAGTACGTGGGAAATTGTGATTCTCATCCTGATGTAGATCCTCTGTGGCAGGCACGTGCAGGGGGTGGGGCTTGAATTTAATTATTAATCACAATTTTGCTAAATAAAATTATCTGGCTTGCATCGGTCACATGACTACCATTGACCAATGCTCGCCCTTGATGGCAGAGCGCGCTGGTTGCGAGACGCAGACTGATGCAACAGAAACCAGTAAGTAGGGTGTACAGCATACACTGTAGGTAGAGTGTACAGCCCGATCCGGCAGGGAGGTGTGGGATGCCAGATCAGGTGCCCCCCCTCCTGGCTCTCCTCTCTCCTATCTTGTCTCTTTTGTCTTATTTGTCTCTATCACCCTTTGAAGAAGTGAGGCTCCAAAAAATTTTAAAGTTTTAAAAAATTGTAAAATTTTACTTCTCAGTTGCAGTGAATTGATATCCATCCATCCATTCGCTTCTGCTTATCCTTTTCAGGGTCGCGGGAGCCTATCCCAGCTGTCTTAGGGCAAGAGGCAGGGTACACAGGTCACCAGTCTGTCGCAGGACTAACACACATACAAAGACAACCATTCGTTTTCACATTCAGTCACGCATTCACACCTATGGGCAATTTAGTGTTTCCAATTAACCTATTCCCATTAACTGCATGACTGTGGGAGGAAGCTGGAGTACCCAGGGAGAACCCAAGCGAACATGCAAACTCCGCACAGAAAGACCCCAGCCTGATGGCGGAATTGAACTCGGGACCTGAGGCAACAGTGCTAACCACTGTGCCACCGTGCTGCGGTGAATAAATTGTAGAAAACTAAACAGAAGAAAGTAGAAGAGAAATAATAATTTAACATAAACCAGTGACACCCTCATCCAGGGCCTGATCGACCCTGGATGAGGGTGTCTAGTGATAATGGCCGAAAAACCCGATGAATTCAAGGTCCACTACTGATGATGTGTCCCAAAATTTTAATATTATAGTCTAGATTAGATCTCTATTCCCTAAACCTAAGCAAGGAAGGTAAAAAATGGCAGATTAGCATGTGATAAAAGACCGAAACACCCCGTGAAGTTGAGGCACACAACGATGTGTTCCGCTGGTAAAGTTTTTGGGCTGCCTTTCCTCATAACAGCCATCCCTCAAGACTTTCTCCATTTGAAGCAATGGATTATCAGGGACTGTAACATCTAGTCCTTTTATTGAATTATAACACACAGGAGTATTAGGTTATTATGTACACGATGGTAAATTGTCTTGTGGCAACTGACGAGACAAATGAGCGTGCTGTGTGTGCAACAGCGCGACAAATATTACCTGTCCTTTTATTAACTGCACAAGTGTGCTGGTCATTAGCTGCTAGCTAACTGAGTAAGAGTGTCATGGGTCTGTAGGTCTGTCCACCGCTTTAGGGAACATACTTAGTTTTAAAGTAAGTTCCCTGCCTTTCTTGGGGGTTTATATTTCACTAAAAACTGATATGCATATCCACATAATTATGGATTAAAACACACTGTCTTTCTCAGAAAATACATTAAGAAACAGATTATATTAGATTTACATTTCAAATAAGACAAAATCCTGAATTTACAGCAGCAAAAATGATTTTATCTCTACAGTTTAAACATTTAAAAGCTTTCTGCACAGAGCGGATAGTCAAACAAATTGAATCATCATAAATACATTATTTAATATTTATTACTTTATTTTTTTATTCTTATGACTTATAGCACCTGGAATAATTAATAAGAAAAGGATTCTGGATCACACCATGATGAAAGTGGCCATAGTATATACAGTGTAAAATGTCACTGTATGTGCATGTGTGTGTGTATTTTATGTGTGTAGATTTTTTGGCTACATTCTTATTTTATTGTAATCTCATTAGACTTGTTCTATCAGCTACCATCTCTCCTGTGGACTTTTTACTCTCTAAAGTCTCAGATCAACACAGCCCTGCCCTCCAGCACTATCAGCAGCAACAGTAACCCCTCAACAGCAACACTGTACCCATCAGGTAAAACATGGGCTATGTTTGCATTGCATTGTCCCCACTTGATGACAATGATATAGTATGAAGCGATATTATATTAGCTTGTTGATGACTGTGGGTTGTTGTTATTCTATGTGCCCCTTTTTAACTTTGAGCGCCCACCCCTTCAAACATCTCTGCAGGGCCCTGCTCTGTGGTGTGCTTAAGCAAACCTCGTTTTACTTTTGATATTCTCTCGACAATCTGCTCGCTTGATAACAGATCTTGATAGATTCAAGGTTTTCTTACTGTGTTGTCAGATCTTTGCAATCCTGACCCCTTTCCAAAGGATTGTTATAAACACATTTTGGAGTCTTTCATTTGTTTCATAATTCCACTGTACACCCAAAACTAAACAATCCCTGTGTAAATGCTGATGCCATACTTGCAGAGCTTTTTGACCTCCTTCATTTTGTCTTGGTTGAGCTGTGGCTGTCCTGATGTGGTCAGTTCCTCCACCAACTCCGATAGACGCTCCCTCTGAGACAGCTCCATCACTATTCATCTGTACACAAAAACATACTTTTAACTATACGGAGTGACTGAAGTTACACAACGGTAAACCTTTGCTCTGAATTAAAATCTTTCATATTAAAATTGGACAGCTGGCAATGCTGAAGTTGAAAAACTTGTTATTAGCATTTTAGGTACACCACTGCTATTTTTAAGCAAATCATCTGCCTGTTATTTTTCACACCCCAGTATGATCCACGTTAGTAACTGGTTATACACAAGTAAATAATCTCTAAATGTGACCTTTATAACAGTCGCTGACACAAACTGTTTCCTACTGGCGGTGAGTATTAATCAATCAGATATTTGTGCAGCGTTTTTTATTTTATAGAATTTAACCAGATAGAGAAAAATATACACACTTGAAATCAAAGAAACAAAGGTGGAGTCATTCAAGGCTAGCATCCACCTAGCTGGTACAATCCTAACAAAATATGAACACAACAGCATCTGCCGGTTAGCTACTTACCAGCCACCAGCTTGTTTAAACACACTGAACCTCAGGAAGGCTTCTACCCGTTAACGAGTCCCCTCGGTGAGCCGCTTCATTCATGACAAGGATCAATAACTGAAACGCGGCTGTTTTACTCTGTTTACATACGGCATCGTTTAGTTATGTCATGCATTTCCTGAAAGTGAATGTACTACCGGTTTGACTTTTCAGAATAAGAGCTTCAAACCGTGCCTGTCGATTGTGCTTTTTATTTTACTGACTGTAGCTCATGGCTGTCACTCAGGGGTGAGTGGGCAACAACAAACAGCTGCTTTTCCTAAACAGTTCTTCAACATCGGCTGCAGTCTGGGTTTGAGAGAGGAGAGGATTTCCAGTGTTAAAAAAAAAACTTTTTTTTTTTAAAGTGACCCCTTGTAAATAAATGTTTTCCTTTTCAGTTGATTCACTTGTTACAACAACACATATGTAGTATGTATGGGGGCGTGTCCAAATCATGGACCTAAGTCAGATTTTATACGGGCCTTCGCTTTTACATTAAAATGAAACAAACAGAATTACTAAAATGTCATTTCTCTTTCCACCTCATGGTGGCAGCACAATCTGATCTATGTGACAACACTGAGTGATCAAAGTACCATTCACAGAAAGTTGGGGAATTACACAGAGAATAGATCTATTTGCATTCTTTACCAGATTAATCTTGAAAAGCTATCTTGTACGCATGCACGACTGCAAATACATCTACAGTGTCTGCACACTTACTGAAATACAGCAGAGAGGATAATCTAAAATAAAGTTTAATGAACATTTTTGTCTGGAAACACTTTTTTTTTTTTTTTTTTTTTTTTTTAAATTGTGGGGTTATAAGTTATTTTCTTGAACATACATCAACAGAACACCATCCTTTTCAAATAAATAAGCACATGAATATTTTGAAGTTATCAGTCCAGAGTGAAAATATTACTACAAAATCAACCACACCCCCAAAAGAGCTAAATCTATCCAAATCTGACTGCAACTTGCAGCACATTCTTGTTAGTTGCAGTATTACCAGACTATAACGCTTAAATTTCCTGTAACCTATAGAGCAGAACATATTAGTCTTAGAAAATAAAATTTCAAATACAATCCTGTTTTTTTATTTTAAAACTGATGAAAATCGTGTTTCCATTGGATGTGAATATTGGTTTTGAACATGGAAAGTCAGGTTGCCTAAGTTACATAAACAGTAATTGTGGTGGGGTGTGGTCTGTGGCTCTGCTGCAGGGAAAGGGTGGTGCAGTGGGTTCAGATCGGGACCTAGAGGAGAGAGAGGAGCTGGAAGTGGACTGCTACACCTGGCAAAGCAGACAATGCTTTGCCAGGTGTCTGTCACCAACAACACTCGTTCGTGTTACAGTATCATTTACACTGTCCACCGTACAGAGTGGCATGACTTTAAAATTAAATGTCAAACAGTTTTTACATTCCCATGTAGTCACAAAGTCTGTTTGAAAATGGAATTTGGACTAACGCATTTTCACTTTAGCATGTACTCAAGTAACACAAAAACCTATTTTGAAAATAAATTTTTACAATTTCATTTTCAACTTTACATACTTATCAGTCCCCTCACGTTTCCAAAGAAAACTCAAAGAGCTGGTTTTCATGAGGCATACAGAAGGGGATCTGGGGCTAAGCACAGCAACTTAAGGGTTAACCTTAAACATGCAATCATACACTGTTGTTTAATACTGTAATGTATAGCACTCTATTCCACATTCAGATACTTCAGCTGTGGCTGCAGCTGTTGCGTTTCTTGACGGTCTTCATAAAATGCGTCGCTCTGCTGCCAGTAAACATATCCAGGGTCTGTGATCAGTCAGACGTTGCCAACGCTGCCTTCTGCATGAAACTCTGACTTAATAACACCCATAACACGCGCACTTAACCTAACCTGATGTCTAATGTTAGAGTAAGTGAAGCCAGTTACATTGTGGCAAAGTGAAGATGCTTCAAAGCACATGACCCAACTCTTGCTTCCTATCAAACGTGCAGCGGGACTACATGGCCATCACCATGCCACCGTCACTGTGAATCAATTCCTACTGTTACACATTCACTTGTGACGGCAACCAGAAGAGAATTCATACAGCAACACGGATCACTGTTCTTTGGGATTAGCGGTGTGGGTGCAGTCAGTATGTGCACATCATCTATAGCATCTGGAACACATACCTGGACTACACCACCCTACCCATTCACCACAGTGATTAGAAGAAAAGCAACGTTATTGATGGTAAAATCGTCCACAAAAACATTCTCGATGTGACCTCTCAGAGAGGCCATACGAACAGCTTCAGAAGTGTGGAGAACATTTTTAGGCAACACATGAAGTATTTGTTGGTTGTGTTCATGCTGACTAATCGCAGATCTGTCTTCCTCAGGGCCAGTTCACTCGTTATGTCCTCAAAATTGTGTTCCTTGTGGTGCTCTTTGTCCACTGCTCTGCGATTGACTGTCTCACCCCAACAGAGTAAAAGTGCCAGCTCCTCAATGAATGCCGTGTTCACATGAAATGTCAAAGTGCTGTCCTCTGATCATTTCATTTCGAATTGCAGTGCATCTATGAGTTCTACAATCTCCTCAAAGTAGCTGTTCTCTTCTCCTAGAATTATTTCTGACTGGATCATTTCCTGGTACTCTTGCTTCAGAGAGTGAAGAGAAGCCTGCAGAGAGCCATCTGAGCGGTACTGATCCAAACACACTGGAGCCATTGCCAACAAAGCCTGGAGAGCCTGTAAAAACACAGCACCGACTCTTAGGGCGAGCTCTTTTAAATAGTTGTTATACTATTAATGTAAAATAGATGAAACCACCCACCTTCTCTCTGTAGTCATTCTCTGAAGACTCCAGGAGCTGTGGGACCAGAGTGCACCAGCCCTTCTCCAACAGCTCCTCCTGCAAAGACACTTTAGAGTACTGACGCCGCCGCTCATCATGAGACGCGTCCAGTACTGGGTCCAGACCTCCCTGGAAAATCAGCTCCTGGAAGAGGAGAGAAGAGATCATGAGAATGATCCCACAAGCTGGGCACTAGAACTCTTAAAGTCCCAACCTTCTACTAATACCACCTTTAATTATTCAGATCATTTAGACCTTGTATTTGAAGAGGTGTACTGCACTGGGCTTGGAATCTAGGAGCAGGAGCGTACGTTTACTGTACCTTCTCAGTAATCATATCATATAACATGGTGACGATGCGTGTACGCAGAATTCCACTGTTGTCAGTCCTGAACAGCTCTGACAGGACCTGCAGACCCCCATGTGTCAGGAAGTGACGCTGTGCATAGGGGAAGTGACGCAAGAGGGAAGCCACTGCAAATAGAACCTAAACAGAACACAGAACACACACACACACACACACACACACACACAGACACACACACACTTCAGTTGTGTGTGTCTGTGGAGGTTCTCATTCTTACAAGTCATGGTAGTCTTGAGAGCTTCCTAGATGAGAGGTGAATCATCTTCACAAACCTAAACAAGTCCAGTTGCCTTCTTTTGTCAAGTTCTCTGTGCAACGTGTTGTCTCCAACTTTCTGAATATAAACTGTAAGCTGTGTGGGTGTGCTTACCTTTTTTTTGACTCTGACTTGCTGAGCAGTGGCCAGCGTGGTTAACAGTGTCTGCAGAGCGCCATTCTCCACGGCTTCAACTTGAACTGCTGGATTACTGTAGGACACACACAAAGTGTGACAAAGCTGACAGCCATGTTTGCTTTCAACTCAAGTGTTTTGCTCAGAAGAGATTTGAGACTTTCAAGACAGAAAGTCTCGTATTCAACTATTTATTTGACTATTATTTGGCACTTTTCTAAGCCTGGAAGTTGCTGCTTGGCTTTCAAAAATTCAAATTTGGTTTATTTCCAAAAAGAACCCAAAACCATGATGTACCACATGTTGTGCAGCCAGTGTTCTGTGGCATTATATGATTTCATCTGATAAGCTGCAGCACTGTTGGAGTGTCATTACAATCAGGGTTACTGCAATACAATTCAGTCACATAGGAAACAAGAAAAAAAACAATGTTGTGCACAATTTGTAGAGAAAAGTCAAAAATGTATTTAAAATTTCAAAAGTAAAACCACCTGTTTTGATTTTAAACAGCTACAGAAGCCTGATGTGATCATAGACACCACTGTACAGCAAGAAGTGACATATCTGCATATCTGGAACATCTAGCTCAGACTAATCAAGCTTAATCAAGTCTAAATATCATACCTGGCTAATGCAGAGCCCAGGACAAAAGCAGAGCTTTCCTGTAATCTGAAGTCAGAGCTGTTCAGACCTTCTAAAATGAACTGGAGGCCCCCCATGGAGCACAGAGTCTGAGCATTATCCACCTAGCACACATACAAGCATGCATGCAAGATTAGAGACGGGAAAATTCAACATAGTGTGAAACATCATCCTGTGTGTGTGCATTACCTGATGCACCAGATATTCGAGCTCCGTCAGGATGCTCAGTCTTTGTTCGGTAGTTGAGTTGCTGCTGTTGAACTGCTCCAGCAGACGCCTCATTATCTACACATGCAAGAAACTTCATTTGACTGAAGCACAAACGTTTCACAGTAACAGCTCACTCAAAGTCACGTCACAATCATACATGAGATCCAAGAACACTGATGTACCTGAACATCCGTCTCCAGCAGCAGGTCCAGCTGAGCCATGTCTTTCTTCAACTCCTCCATTGTGCGAAACTTAGAAGCCACAGAGTCCTAGAAGCGCACAGCGAGCAGTGGAGACACAGTAAAGTCTCATATGTGGGCACACTTAAAGCTTCTGCTGCCAGCACGTAATCAGACTTAAGTTCAACAGTGGCATTTGTGCTGCTACCTTCTGCTCTGTGTCCTTGCTTGCAAGCTTCCAGTCCTCTTTTATCTTCTTCATGGCTCGTTTCAGCTCATCGGGATTAAAGGAAGACCGGAGCTCTTCTTCCTCCCTGCAAATGTACACTTTTACTGCAAAGCCATTTTATCTTTTACTACTACTGCCCCCTACTGGGTGCACTTTGCTGGAAGAAGTATTAAAGGGAGAGAAATAAACTACTGTCTGCAGACTGAGGTTTTAGCCTGGACCCCCACCTGTGCTCCTCTGTCCAATATTTCAGCTGCTCTTCTCCCAGTCTGACCTCCCTCTCACCTGTTTGCAGATTCAGCCTCACATGAGAACCTTGTGGCACTGCCTGACCTGTGTGTGCACAGACAGAGTTGCTCAAAATAATTATACAACTACTGAATATTAATTATGAAACTCATGAGCTCCCAGATTGCTGCAACCCAGAAGCAGCAGAAAATGGATGGATGCAAATACAAACTGATGGTGTTTGAGTCAGCTGGGTCATGGTGGGCATGTAAGTTTTCTGGACTACAGTGAGTCTGGCTGTACAATCAGACAGCATTACAGCCATCAGTGATTTGCTGAGGCAAAAATGGAGAGACCATTTTTGTTCTGCTAATGGCTGTGTATATGTGATATAAGGTCCCACATAAAGGCCTTTAGTATGTGCAGCATACTATATACTTATAGTATATACATTATAATGAAGTACTCTGAAAATGTTTTGAACCACCCTTCATGCTAGATTTTGCTACATTTAGATTTTCTGCTTTCTGAAAGTCTTTCAAAGCCTCTTTGTACACTGGCTGCTTTTTCACTTCTTTTCACTCTAGACTTTGTACCTTTTGGTTTGTTAAGCCACTTAACACCGAATCATTCAAGCAGAAAAAACACCAGCTAGGTTTAAGGGTGAACCAGACAACACTTTGTTACTAGCTTGTAAGAGACTAAACATCTGTTTCGTTGGCCTTATTAACATGGAGATTGCTACAGTTACTGGGACTCACTCCCTTCTGGAGCCAAAGTGGCCACCAAAGGAACTGCAACATGGGTAACTGTTGATTGTTGCATCAATAATGGTTATTTAACAAAATATTGGCTATCACAATAACTGTGTTGGTACGGTTAAACTTCATAGATACTAAAATACTAAAATGATGATTTTCCATAGAGAAAATTAAACAACCTCCTATTGTGAGGTTACATGACAGGAGAATCAAATAAATTCCATATGGAGGCTTCATCTATATTTGGTCTATCCTCATCTGAAGCATTAGATCATACACAAAGTTGTATTTATCTTAGGACTGATTGTCATTATTCAGAACCAGAGAAAAAGCCGGGTAAAGGAAAAAACTGAGGGCATTACCTGGTTTAAGTGTCTGCCACTGCTCACTGGGCTGGACAACGTCTAAATCTCCTTCATCATCTTCCACATCATCTACTGCCACATCTTCCTCTTCACCGTTTACAGTCTCATGTTCTGTGTTTTCCACCACGATTAAATCTCCTCCAGACTGCACAAAGAGAAACAGGATGGGAAGAAAATTAGGCACCTCCCTGGTTTAATGACAAACACCTTTCTTTGGGTTTCATTCAAACTCAGATGTCATTTCTGATGGGGCTTAATTATTAAATTGCTACTGTTTTTTATTTTTACTTCATAGCTCTTACATCAGCATACAAGCACTGAGAAGTGACAGTGCACAGAACAAAAGGCATTATCGCTTTTAGCATGTAAAACAAGGAGACCAATTCTGCTGATTTGCAGCCCTTAATTTTTATTCTTTGCATGAGTCCCAGTACAAGATATTGTCATTTATGGTGTACTGCCATAAAAACACTGATGTCTTCCTTTGTTACCAGTGAGAGTTACCTCAGTTAAAAGGTAACAGCTTTTATCACACCACTAATTCCAGCCAAGTCCCAGCTGCAGCTGAAACACATGTGGATATTCTCATGAGTCTTCAGTTTGCCTACAGCCAGGCTTTGATCAGCAGCTCTTTCCCACCCATCACTGCTGCCAAATCCATCTTATCACAGGTGCAGCGAAACTAAATGACATGCTCTCGAACATCTGAGAGCTTTAAACACCTTATCACAGCAAAAGGTTTAACCTACCTTGTGGCCAAGAATGCTGGCTATGTGACAGTAATGCAGCACCAAGAGGACGGCCAGGATGAAGGAGGTTCCCCCGACATGAAAGGGTATCAGCTTCATGGTGACTGGAACACAGAGCATGGCATGTCAGAATTAGCTACCTTCAGGTGCTTCCTGAGCTTTACGAGGGGGGTTAACCACTACACCACTGGTCATTATTGCTGTTCTCCAGCCCTAGGCAAAACTCCATTCACTAATCTCATGTTTTAACCAAAAAATGGGAATAAACTACTTTTTGTTCAGTCTCTGGTGATAATCTGCTTTGAGAAATATGTTGATTTAAAAAGTCAAGATGTTGAATGGAGTCTGGCGTGACTCACCGGGCTGTGCATGAGCGTCTTTAGAGATTGGCTACCAAAAAAGTAACACAATGATAGCTCTACACATGTTTGCATATCTAGGCGACACAATGAGCACGTAAGTAACGCCATAACAGCTGACAGCTAAGAGTTCCCAAATCCCGAGGAACCAGAAAAGCTGCGACCAAGGACTGCTCCATGATGGCGACAGCGTTTAGGTTAGCAAACACACTCACCAGTCCCAGCGACACGAAAGCAGCAGTGAAACTGAAGCGATGCTATTGCCTTCACCTGTTCTGAGCCCAGCACTGACAGTTCCCGGCTTCCCGCAGACATCCGAAAGCTTCTGCTACTTTTCTATCGATTCTCATTGGTCCACGTACAGCTTCTCTTCTTTGAGCTGCGACACAGTACACAAACCTCCCGCTGCTGCCACCTGCTGGTGTAGTGTGTTATATATTCAAATAAACGGGATACAGCAGCTGTTGTCAGAGGTGGCATATTTTATACATATTTATTATACAGTATACAGTACATAAAACTTGTGAATTTTGATTTTATGTAACTGAAATGTTTAATTATGTGGGCTAAAGAAAATAAGAAAGTTATAGAGTATATTTATATGAAACATATGTATACTTACTGCACTTGATGTATTTTAACGATATATGTTGCATATCACCGAATGTAACAAGAAAGAATTGAAAAATGAATATACAGGATGTTGGAAACATTTTAATAGATTTAAATGTGTGGGTACAATTGTAGAACAAATATGTTATTTATAAGAACAGAAGTTTTTTTTTAAAGACTATTAGAAATGACAGCAGCATCATATACATGTCCACATGTGACAGTGTGTAGTCCAGGCCTGATGAGTCCTACTGCTGAGCGCACTGGTTCTCCATGCTGCTGTTAGAACTGACGTGGATCATCTCCACTGCTTTCTGTTTCTTTCTCCTCTCCTCTCGTTTATTCTGCTGCCGTTTCTCCTCCATCACTCTCTCCTTACAGTCAGCTGAAGGAGAACTGAGAACAACCAAAAAAATGCAATTCAGTTACTGCTCATTCGGCTCCTGATCTTACAGTTTTCATCTGTACTTAGTCAACAAAACTATGTGCCAAAACAGGACTAAAGTTGCGCTGAGACTATTTATTTTTAAACAAGCTTATTAGTGTCATTAGAAGAAAAAGCATTTGACAAAGTAAAAAGGACCTTTCTCTTCAGCACTTAGCTTCAAATATGGTTTTGGCAAGTCATTCATTCTTTCATTGATTCAGAAGAACACTAAACACTTTGACATATTTGCAATTTTCTTTGAGCAATATGACAAAACCATAAAATTAAAGTAACACAACAATTCACAGCAAAAAAACAAAACAAATCAGGCCTGATGCTTTATTATTAGTTACTAGACCCACTATGTAACAAATTAGAATAAACCAACTTCGCAGTAACTCTTTAAGGATGCCTGAGCTTGGACAGCTCAAAATTCTTCCCTCCCAACACTAAACATTTATTTATATAGCGCCAAATCACAACAGTTGCCTCACAGTGCTTTAGATTGTAAGGTAAAGACAACAGAGAAAACAGAGGAACCCCAACAATCATATGACCCCCTATGAACAAGCACTTTGGTGACAGTGGGAAGGAAAAACTCCCTTTTAACAGGAAGAAACCTCCATCAGAACCAGGCTCAGGGAGGGGCGGGGCCATCTGCCATGAGCAGTTGGGGGTGAAGGGTGGATGACAAAAGTCATGCTCTGCTATTGAAGGCCTTTTTTTATTGGCCAAATTGCAACACTGGAGACAAACATTCTCTCCTATACCAACTATCAGTGTTTCCAATAACACCTACAAACAACTGATTTATTCAATGACTACAAATTCCACTGAAAAAACAAAACAAAACACAACCAAGAAACATTAAATTTTCCACTCAGCACTAAAAAGCAAATATTACACTGTGGACTAGAATCAAACAGCCAATCAAAATCACGCCCATTATCATCATCACAAGGAGCATAGATATTACAGAGAACAATGCCTCAACTTTTCAAAACCAAAGATTAAAACTCATGAAATCCTTCCAGTTTAACAAATACAGATAAAATGTTACTAATAATCCCCTAAACAGAAAAATCACCTGTATTTATGCCTTAGCTCCAACTTGTGGACAGAAATTTATGTACAGTCATGTAAACCAAGTAAGAAGTAAACTACCTTGGCGTCTCTGCAAGGCCAGGGTTAAAGCCAACGCTAAAATCCCAAGAACTTAGTTGGTCGTACAGATCCCTGCTGTTAGTACATACCTGGGGTTGGGAATTACACTAGCTTCGTTTTCACTGATCTTCACACACTTTGCAGGCCGTGGCTCAGCCTCTGAAACTGCAACAGTAAACGGTGGTACAATTATTTAGTGCTTTGTCCTCGCTGCAGTGAGCTGCTGTAATGGTACTGTGACTCCACACCTGCTGAGGAGCTCAGTGGAGGATGCATGTCAGCCTCGGGGTCCGCAGTCTTAGAATCAGCTGTATCTGTCACCACAGCAACGGCCTCCTTGGTCCGGTCCAGCGGTGCCTCCTCCACGGAGGGTGTGATGTCAACAGGAAGTTTCTCTTTCTTTCTCTTCTGGATGAGATTCTTCTTTGCCTCTGGCAGGTGACAGCAGACTTACAGAGCTGCAACAACCCCGGCGCATGATGTGTACAGAGCGGGCGCACTATGCTACATACCTTTTGGCTCATATTTGTGTTGGAGCTCCTCTACTCGCAACTGTAACTTGATCTTGTCACTCTGAGCCTGCAGCAGAAAATGGAAATATCCAATCAAATAGCAAATATAAGATCACAGCAGATACAATAGTCCACATCCTGTTCTCTGTATTTTAGCCTCAAAATGAAAATGTTGAATATTAACAAAGGAGAACATTTCCTTATAAAAATCCCATCATGGGGGCTAAAATTTACAGCTCAGTAGAAGAAACAAACCAAGTACATATACCAACTAGAGCTACACGATTACTGTAAAACTATGAAGTTATTTTAGTATTGTTACTGTTTTAGAAGAAATTTTATGATTACTTAAGATTTCCACAGAAAACACTACCTAGAGGTAAAACACTACCTCTTGTGCTTCCATCTGCTTTGTAGCGCAATAGGAGCCACAAAGGTGCCAGCACAATTACATAAGTGTGGAATGAGGGATTCTGTCATCAGTGACCATAATGGAACAGAAGACTGCAAATGTTTTAAACTGCACTTGTAAGATACTAACACAGGGAAGTGCTGCTGGCAGAGCAGTCTGTTACCTGTTTGAGCAACCGCTCAGATGTGAAGAGTTTCCTCTCCAGCTCCAGAGCTCTCTGACTCTCTGACAAAGACTTCATCCTCTGAAGAGAAAGCTCATCTCCCAGACGCTCTGCATCCTTACTAAGAAACAAACACACACACACACCCTATTTGAAGCCAAAGTTAAATATGTAGATGAAATAACTGAAGCCTAACCTTCTTTGTTACAGTAACAGTTTATTTTTTATCCTGAAAATATCAAATCTTCCCAGTGTAGACAAATATATGCGTTTTAGAATTACAAACACTGATTCATGAAACCAAGAAAACCAACCACCTGACCCAGACGTCCTGCATAAAGATGGAAAGACAGACAAATCCGTTATAAATGGATAAAAACTTTTTTGTTCTGCAATGGTTTCTTTAACCGCACAGAGATTCTACTTCTATTCTAATGTCTGAACCTAATTACTGTGGCCGTTTTCCCACTTTCATCCAAGTCCAACAACACCGTTACATTAAGCCAGACCTTCCCAAAGTGTGGGGCCCTTAGAGCCATTGCAGGGGGGGCGCGGCATGAAAGAGGGGGGGAAACAAAACGCTTGGACACTGCTAGCACGGGGCGGCCACAGAAACGCAAAGCAGGAGATGAAGCGTAGCTGAATATGTTTCCAAACGAACTTCATTCCAAGCCAAAGACTAGAAAATATGGTGAAGCATATCTTCCCTTTGGCTTCACCTGCACAAGTGCTGAGGTAGGTCTCCCTGCAGAATTGGTTTTCCCTGCGTCGGGAGCAGAGCTGGGCTCTCCAAATCACGGACAAACAGTATCCCACAGCTGTTTATGTTTTTAAACCCATTTTGCACAGAGAGACATTTTGTGAAAAATGTATTGATAGCAATGTTGAATATTATTACACAGGAAAAAACAACTACATGTAAAATAATCACACCGTGACGCCTCTGCCTTTCTAAATAGAAGGACAGTAACTGTGTATATGTAAGCCTGTAAAACCTGCAGACAGTCAGATTAACAGTATTGTGTCTCTATCTGCCATTCTGCAATTCATCTCATGTAAACAATAACGTGGCGCACAGCGTGACGTGGAAAAAGGCACATACCTTTGACGTTGCGTGATTAACTCTGTATTCCTCGTCCACGCGTAGACGCAAAAAAGGAGTTTTAAATAATCTCCGTTTTCGGTGATTCGAAACGTCGTTTACGTGTGGACGAAACAGCTGCGTTTCCAAAAATACCCATGTAGGTGCGGACGCAGCGTGAAAGAGTTAGTAGTTTATTTTATTACTACCTGTAATTTATTGCAGATTACTTGTATTTGCTTAATTTTTTACTAAATGTTTGACGTGTGAAATAAACCGCAATGGAGCAAAATATGGGTGTGTGTGGTTGGAGGATGTGTTTGTGCGTGTGCGTGCGCATGGGGGGGCGCGAACATTTTTCTTGTAAACAAAGGGGGGCCCAGCAAAAAAAGTTTGGGAACCACTGCATTACCGTCTATAAGGTGACGGAGCATGACTTCAAGTTGTCTCCAGATGAATGGGGCTCAAAGCACTGGCTTCTTCACATAAATTTACCTGTAATGTATTTTTCCCATCGATCCAACCTGTTGTCTTTTTTGTTTTGTTTTTTAACGCTACATCAACCAATTTCCAACATGTTTTTCACGCTTTCTCATTGTGTCAACCTGAATATCTCAAATTAAAGATAAATTGTTTAACATTGTTTCACTGACCTTTCTTTAAAGCACTTTCAGTGTTCAAGTAGAGCAGAATAATCACTGTATGAGCATCAGTCCATTTATCATGAAAGTGAACCAAGACTTTATGCTGTTCTAACGAGCCAATAATCAGACATTTATGGATGCATCTGTCCCAAAATATGGATCCAGACTCTTGATGGCAAGAAAGGCCAACTGACAATTTCATTCTTTTATACTTTTCCAAAACATATACTGAAAAATATTAAATACATGAAGCTGAAATTTCACAGTACTCATTATCTATGTCCAAACTTCAGATCATTATATTTCTAGGCAACCTGTAGATGGTCAAGCAAAAGGCCAGAAAACAGCCAAACTCACACAGTGTTGCTGAGCTTCATTTTGAGCAGGTCGGTGTAGTATGTTTCATCCTGGCCATCTCCATCATCGGCTGGAGCCGGATTAGCTGGCTGAGACTTCAACAACATCTACACACGGGAAAGACGACATGTGACTATGTGCCCGAATTAGGAGAGCAGGGTGGAGCATTTTATCTCATAAGTAAAACAGCACAAGTTCATGTTATGCGAGAGGCCTAGTTGAGCTCCTGTTAAAGCAGGAACATCCCATTTGTTAGAAACACAGCTCTATCTGAGACTGTAGTTTTCTGTAGATTTTGGACTTGTTAACATCCAGCTCTAATTTATAAATGTTATGCTACAGCCTCTCAGTCGTATGCTGGGAAAGTTTTCCAGTAAGTAGGAGTAACATGTGAAGTAAATCTTCTTTAAAAGCATTTTGTGTAATTGTCTGTGGAACAGGGCAGGTGTTACTCTTGCACGAGCACACACACTTTCTGAACGTGAAGTCGTTCTACAAACTGCACTGGCTGTTAAGTTCTCACCTCCACCTTCTCCAGTCGCTGCAGTTTAGTCATCAGACACTGGATCTCTCCATTTTTCTCCGACAGCATGGACTGCAGTCTCTCCAGCTGAGCAGGGTCAGCCCTGGAGCCCTGCAGCTGCATCAGAGTGGCTATCTGCACCTGCACCAAACACGCACATCCATCCTGTCAGCCAACCATCAACCAGTTACAAAACGGCAACCGACCAGATGAGCTATCGCACGCTACCTTCAAGCGCTGCATCTGCTGTTTGCTAAAGGCGTGTGTTTTCTGCAGCGACTGATACTGGACCTTCATACTGATGAGCTGCCTCTCCATCTCAGCCCGCTTATCCTCCAGCTGCAACACAACATGGAACCATTTACTGAGGTTTCAGGTTCGATTCAAGATCGAGTTCTCAGGAGCACAACTCTGGACTTACAGAGAGACCTGCTGTCAAAGGAAAGTGTGACACACCTCAGCAAACAGTGAGTTCCCTTTGCTGTTTGGATCCTGGGCCTGCTGAAGAACCTGATCCAACTCGATCTGCAGATCCCTGTTGGCCTCACGAGATTTCTGTCATTACAGAGAGACAAAGACAAAGACTGAAGCGACCACTCTTTTGCTCTGGAAATGCTTAATGATGTGGTTAATGCACAGCTTACTGTGTGAAACTAAACACGCTTCTCTAAGATTTCAAAATTGGATTGTATTATCAACTTTGCCCTGATTAGACTATCACAGGACGTGACTGCAGCAGAGTCAGAGACAACCAACCAAGCAGCAAGTACGAGCTTCATCAGAGCACATCAAACGCACAATATCATCTCCTACTTGCCTAATTTCAATCGTTTCATTAATATTTTTAGATTATTATATTGTTAATCTATTTTGAGATTAGTGAAAGTGCTTATTTAAGAATTTTCCAGGCATTTCCAGGTCACCCCTCGTGTGACTGCACAATACAGAGAACAGCAGACTGTAACATGTTTACCTCTAGTGCATTGAACCAGGACACCGCTTCTTTCTCCCTTTCCTCCTTCTCTTCTGTGATTCGCTCCAGCTGCCGCTGCAGGCTGCTGTTGCTCAGTTCCAGCTGCTGCTCCTTGTACTGTGATTCCTGCAGTGCCTGCTCCAGCTCCACCTGGCAGACCAAAACAGATTACACCACATGCTGATTCAACACCCACTTCAGAACACCTCTTCTTCTCATGCCATTAATGATTGTTATTCATCTAGGTACTTCTCGTGTTAGTTGACCTGTTTGGTTGACATGGATGGTACATGCTTTGTGGTGCTCAAAGGACCAAAAACATCTGGAAAAACTAAGCAGCTTGTCAAATCCACAAGCCTTTCTGTGAACAGCTTAACATAGCAGCTCAGCTCTGGATGGTCTCTATTATCACACTGTCACTGTGAGAATGAGCCGTCTGTAGAACCTTCCTTTG
Organism: Pelmatolapia mariae; assembly: GCF_036321145.2. Lineage (NCBI taxonomy): Eukaryota > Metazoa > Chordata > Actinopteri > Cichliformes > Cichlidae > Pelmatolapia > Pelmatolapia mariae. The sequence goes on along the minus strand of NC_086228.1, from coordinate 32,082,485 downwards.
TAAGTCACTCACTTTAACGTTCTCCAGCTCTGTGATCTTCATCTGCACCTCTATCATCTCCGACGTCATGGAACTCTGTGTGTGTTCATTTAGAGCTCGGAGCTCCTCCATCTTGTTATTCAGCGTCTCGGTCTGCATTTCCAGCTTGTGTTTCAGCTGTTTTTCATTCAGCTGTGACTCTTCTAGAGAAGACTGCAACCTCAGGATCTGAGACAGCAAAAACCACAATCACAGGTTGGAAAACAACATGACAGCGTGGATCCATCCTGCTGTGTACCAGTTAGGTTGTGAGGGATATTTTCTTGGTACACTCTGAGCCCATTAGCACTACCTGAGCATCGTTTGAATCCTGCAGCATATCTGAGTATTGTTGCTGACCATGACCCTTTATGACCACAGTGTCTCTATGGCTGCTTCCAGCAGTGTAATGCACAGCACAATGCAAAGCTCAATTCATGTCAAACTGGTTTCTACAGCAGAACAATCACTGTACTCATACTCAGAGCACCTTGGAGATGTGGTGGAATGGGAAATTTGCATCATGTATGTACAGCCAACAAATCTGCAGCAACTGTGTAACTCCATCATTTCAATATGGACCAGATTCTCTGAATCATGTTTCCAGCCCCACAAAGAATTAAGGCAGTTCTGAAGGCAGTAACAGCGTGGTATACCTCAACAAGTATCTTACTTTACTGCTCTAACAGCCACTCAAGAATCGGGGCTTTTACTGGTGTAAGATACCATAATGCATTTAACCTCATAACTCACATAGATACACATAGTACACATTTAGCATAGCTCCCTATCCCTAATTTCACTCATTAGTACAGGCCTCAAACCAGATGAGACCACGTGCTGTTGTACCTTGTTGTGAAGCTCACTGAGTGCCATGCTATGAGCCCTCTCCAGATGTTCTTGTTGTTCTTGAAGGTGCCGTTTCTGCTGATTCTTCACACAGTCAAAGTCCGACTGCAGTGATTCCAGCATCCGAGTTTTCAGCTGCAACTCCTTCTGCAACGAGTACTTGTCTTGCTCGAGAGCCTGTGGCACACACATCAGACAAAGATAGGTGGAGAAGTCTGAAACAATGATGAAGTTAGTTTGGATGACCAACAGGGCGGGAAACTTAGGAAAACAATGACTTTTGTATTGGGCTCATGGCAGTTTACTGGAGCTCTTTCTCTTTATTTGTATAAGAGCGGACCTCAAGGGCGTTGGTCATCTCTACTCTTTGTTCATCCAGTCGGTTCTGCAGCTCCACCTGCTGGTTGAGGAGATCCAGGCCAGCTTGAGCAGCCTGATGAACCTGCTCCTCCTTCTCTCTGAGCTGGATCCTCAGTACCTTGATCTCCTCTTCTGCTGCCATCTGGAAAGGGAAGGACACAGAAATGTGTGTTAAAATCTGTTGTGTGCTCCACTCTGAAAAAGCCCAGGAGCTCAACAGTTTAACATCTGATGCCAAATGCTAAGTGACAGCATGCACGGTCTTAGAACGAATGGATTTCCAGGTCCTCACGATGACTGTACTATGAGACTGGATCTGCTTGGTGTCACCGTTCTTTTATTGTCTTAATAACAAGTGTCCACGGACACTCTGCAACTGCCATGTTGACAACACACATTAAAAAATGCCACAAACACAACAACCAGCTGATCCAGTCCAGCAGTAACCAGTATCATGGGATCATTAAACAAAATTCAACAACCTGCACTGTCATAATATCTTAGTAAGGACTCACAATGTGTCTGAAAGGTAATATATATATATATATATATATATATATATATATATATATATATTTCTTATATATTACTGTCACTTAGAGCCTGATGCATCTGTCTGATGCAGACAGATGCAGCTTTTGAAATCTGAGAGCTCACAGATCAGTGGGACTAACTGGAAGCCACACAAGTTCCTAACCTGTTTGTCAGTGTAACACAGGTTTGTTGCTGTAAAGCTGGGATCCTACTATTATATAATATAGGTTTTGAGTTTTTTTTATACTCCACTGTCCAACTCAGAAACAATGCATGTATTTAAAAAGTGACACACAAAAGTAATCAAAAAAGGCTTAAATAAATGCAACCGTTTATGCTAACGTCTATACCGTGTTCTCGTTTATTTTGTAAGAAAGTGCTAATGATATTTTCTTTTAATTAGCAGCAACAACTCTACTATGGGCAGTTCTTCTACTGACGAAGTGCCTATAAGATAGATAAACTGACAATAACAAAAACAAGGATTAAATATACCTTGTTAACGATCAGTCAAAGCGCCACAATTTGAATCCGACTCCAACCAGTTATCGCGACAACTTGACTCGGCGAGACTTTTTGGGGATTCGTCAACCTGGCGCTGTTGAGATATCGCCCTCTAGGTATGGAGGACCGAGAGACTTGCGCACATCGAAATAAACAATTTCATTGATAAATAATTAATTGCGCAATTAAATATTCATTAGTACCTTCATTTACACATGATTTTTTTTATTATTAAAGGAATTAATGTTGTGATAAATTAATGGACTGTAAAAACAGTAGTTACAAATAAATATTTCAAAATGTATTAATCCATTGATAAATTCAATTTATTTTAATTAAATTTAAAAAATAGTCAAATATGTACTCAAATTCAACAGGCTTTGGATGGTAGTGAAGAGATACCAGATGGCTGGGAATGTACAGCTGCAGTGCAGAGGGAAACTGCCAAGGCGGTGTTTGGTGTATCCTCTGGACAGAGGAAAAAGGACAGAGATCTGGATGTGGAATGTGGAAACACTGGAAAGTATACAAGGGTGGGTGGGGGGGAGAGAGATAGTCATGAAGATAAAGAAAGTAAAGAGAACTGCTAGATGTACAGCAAAGACATAGGAAACGGCTTGTAATGAGCTGCATGTGAGACCGGATCTAAGCAAGGTGAAAAGGACTTGGCTAGGAAGAGAAATCAAGCTGGTAAGGATGTGCAGCATGTTAGAGAGACTAAGGGTACAAATGGATATGCGACTCTAGTGGAACGGATTTTAATTGTGGGTTAAAGGAGAATGATTAGGAATTAAAGTAGAGGATGCAGACTCAAACATCACTATGGCACCCTCTCCTCCACAAAGTGCATGTTGCTAGTCTCCTGTGTGGGTGTTTCCTCATCTCTCAGAAGAGTCCGAGCTGTCATTCACAAACGAACCTACACACAAAAATTTAAAACATAAAAATCTACCAATGAAACAGCAGTAATTTAATCACTTTTGTGACGGCTGGGAAATGCATTTTTACAGCATTTAATGTAGTCATTACAAGATTCAGAGAGAAATTGTCTTTGAAAAATATAAACAGAATCAATTTCAGTTTTGTATCATTATGTTTTTTCTATGAAAAATCTGAAAAGTGGCAAATGGACCCGTTCTTTTACACTTTTTTATACTCAAGCACTCAAAGAGCTTTACAGTGGCTTGCAAAAGTATTCGGCCCCCTTGAACTTTTCCACATTTTGTCACATTACAGCCACAAACATGAATCAATTTTATTGGAATTCCACGTGAAAGACCAATACAAAGTGGTGTACACGTGAGAAGTGGAACGAAAATCATACATGATTCCAAACATTTTTTACAAATAAATAACTGCAAAGTGGGGTGTGCGTAATTATTCAGCCCCCTGAGTCAAAACTTTGTAGAAACACCTTTTGCTGTAATTACAGTTGCCAGTCTTTTAGGGTATGTCTCTACCAGCTTTGCACATCTACAGACTGAAATCCTTGCCCATTCTTCTTTGCAAAACAGCTCCAGCTCAGTCAGATTAGATGGACAGCGTTTGTGAACAGCAGTTTTCAGATCTTGCCACAGATTCTCGATTGGATTTAGATCTGGACTTTGACTGGGCCATTCTAACACATGGATATGTTTTGTTTTAAACCATTCCATTGTTGCCCTGGCTTTATGTTTAGGCTCGTTGTCCTGCTGGAAGGTGAACCTCCGCCCCAGTCTCAAGTCTTTTGCAGACTCCAAGAGGTTTTCTTCCAAGATTGCCCTGTATTTGGCTCCATCCATCTTCCCATCAACTCTGACCAGCTTCCCTGTCCCTGCTGAAGAGAAGCACCCCCAGAGCATGATGCTGCCACCACCATGTTTGACAGTGGGGATGGTGTGTTCAGAGTGATGTGCAGTGTTAGTTTCCACCACACATAGCGTTTTGCATTTTGGCCAAAAAGTTCCATTTTGGTCTCATCTGACCAGAGCACCTTCTTCCACATGTTTGCTGTGTCCCCCACATGGCTTGTGGCAAACTGCAAATGGGACTTCTTATGGTTTTCTGTTAACAATGGCTTTCTTCTTGCCACTCTTCCATAAGGGCCAACTTTGTGCAGTGCACGACTAATAGTTGTCCTATGGACAGATTCCCCCACCTGAGCTGTAGATCTCTGCAGCTCGTCCAGAGTCACCATGGGCCTCTTGGCTGCATTTCTGATCAGCGCTCTTCTTGTTCGGCCTGTGAGTTTAGGTGGACGGCCTTGTCTTGGTAGGTTTACAGTTGTGCCATACTCCTTCCATTTCTGAATGATCGCTTGAACAGTGCTCCGTGGGATGTTCAAGGCTTGGGAAATCTTTTTGTAGCCCAAGCCTGCTTTAAATTTCTCAATAACTTTATCCCTGACCTGTCTGGTGTGTTCTTTGGACTTCATGGTGTTGTTCCTCCCAATATTCTCTTAGACAACCTCTGAGGCCGTCACAGGGCAGTTGTGGAGCTGTTTTGCAAAGAAGAATGGGCAAGGATTTCAGTCTCTAGATGTGCAAAGCTGGTAGAGACATATCCTAAAAGACTGGGAGCTGTAATTGCAGCAAAAGGTGGTTCTACAAAGTATTGACTCAGGGGGCTGAATAATTACGCACACCCCACTTTTCAGTTATTTATTTGTAAAAAATGTTTGGAATCATGTATGATTTTCGTTCCACTTCTCACGTGTACACCACTTTGTATTGGTCTTTCACGTGGAATTCCAATAAAATTGATTCATGTTTGTGGCTGTAATGTGACAAAATGTGGAAAAGTTCAAGGGGGCCGAATACTTTTGCAAGCCACTGTATATAACTTTTTGGGGGAAAAGCCTTTAGTGGTTTCTGTCCAACATTCACACGTTTGTAGGGCAAACTGGTGGAGTAGGGCTTAAACCACCAACCTTCCAACTGGTAGATGATCTGCTCTATCCTCTGAACTTCAGCTTCAGTGTGCGTTCTGGATCTTTACCAAACATTTTATGAGGTATAGAGATTATAGCTGCAGTTTCTATTTAAGATATTTGGTTTCTAAGACACGCATGTTATTTCATAGCATTATTACATTTATCTCTTATATTTACCACATACCACACATGAAACTAAAACACAACACCATATTTTTTTAACCTATTTAAGTTTCTCGAGTTATATGAAAACCCCAGAGAACATCTCAGAATTGTTCCTGGAAGTCCAGGAATTCTGTAAATCCAGTGTACTTTGCCCTGGAGGTCCATTTGTTAAGACATAGGGGAGTCTGATTATAATCTGCTATTCCATTAAATAATCTCCAAATTTGCATAAGACGGCTTTAGTTTTTATTTTTTCGGCTGCAGCCCTGAGTGTGTACAGGTCTAAGATCAGCTAAAGAAGAACAAAAAACAAAAACAAATCAAATATGGGCTGAGTCTACCTGCATTTGATCCAATTTATATATTAATGCCTATAATACTTAATTGTTCTTAACCCTTTAAAACCTGAACTATAAAATCACACTTTAATTTTTTGATAATGGAGTGTTTGCTGAACCTTTAGACAATATATTAAAAAATATATCAAATTTTAATCTGCATATATGAGTTTTAATTTGTATCACATTTGCTACATAAGCCATATTTTTGCAGTGTAGTCATTAAAAATGTGTCATGCACTTTATATGATTTTATGAGGTTAAAAAAAAAGTCACGCTGATGATGTAGAAGTCTCAAAAACTCACAAAAACACACACTTGGCTTTAAAGGGTTCAATTATTTCACAGCCAAAAGGTAAAAAAAATATATAATAAAATAAAATGCAAGGAATAAAGTTGCATCTAAGAATCTGTATTTATTACTGATGCTCATTCGGGAAACACAAAGGCTTCAGACACTTAATAAACTTGAGCTCCTGCTACTATTCGCACACAGAGATCTTCAAAGAATTGTATGGATATTTTCTGGAAACTTGGTTTATCAGCTGACGGTGATTTTATACCTGTTGATATTTAATCTGGAACATAACGTGCTCCAAAGCACAAGTTACCATGGCGATGTACAGCAGTAAGTAGTAAAGCAGCTTTGCAGCGCAGGGTTAGCCCCAGAGTTAACCCTGAAATCCTGCTTCATAGTACAGGCCTCAGATGCTCAGATGTGATTTTCATCACCTTCCAGGATCAAATAGGGAAATTTAGCTAGTTATGTAAATGTGTAAACCACTACAGTATGGAGTCACTTTACTTTAGCGTGGTTATAATCTGAGTGCTGACAGTACAGCTCATGTTTGGTGAGTTAACAACCTGCCATTTTTCTAAATGGCAGGTTGTTAACTCACACTTCTAGATTACAGTTTAAGAACTAAGAAGCACAAATGAGCTGGTATCTGTGTGTCTCAGACTCGGGCCCTATTGTTAGCATTACCTGATCACTTTACTAGTGCTTAAAATCCATGAACCAAAAGAAAATGGGCAATAGCGACAGATCTTTTCTATACTGTCTTTCAGTACCAACTAACCCTTTTCCCACTTCTGAACATTATGACCCTCAACTTTATCGATATAATGTAGCCATTTTTAAGTATGTACAATTGTCTCACACTTTCACGGTTGTAGACACAGCAGGTTTAGATCACTTCAGTTTAATCAAATCTTCATCACATCCTATTCATATATTAAACTTTCCTCAAATGTCCATAAAGCTCACATCAGATTCACACATGATCTTAGCTGTTAAATGATCATCGGTGCTCGATGCTTGCTGGTGTTTGGTCAACAGATGATCTAAGCAAATAGTGTCAATAATGTCAATCTCTGTGGTATCATACATCTAGAACAACCTGCAGTACACAATGCTGCTTTTTCTTTTTATTTACAAGAAACACTTTCATTTTCTCCTCAAGCTGCAGCAATGGAGGCGTCATCCAACTGTCGACCCTGAGGCTGTGGAGAAAGACAGAAACGATGCTTTAGCCCAACAAGAAAAACATCTCCACTGTTACCTTAGTGTTTATGGGTTTCTATGTGTGTTACCTTGACGAAGATTCGCTGGGGCAGGAAGCGTTTCAGAGCTTGAGTACTGAAGTTGGGGCAACGTGGCAGGCTGATGTTGAGCTGTGGTAGTGTTTGGTAACCAGCCATCAGTGGATAGTAGTTATACAGCATCTCCTGCTCTGAACTGGGGAGGATACGGAGACGCACCTACACACACACAAAAATGGATTTCTCATGTGCAGCCAAAAAATAAGGCTAGGTCAAGGCAGTCAAGATGAACCTTGAATGAGGCAATGTTTGCAAGTTAAAGTGATCCCGGACCGTCTGGTACAATCAAGCCAGAAGCCACACAGTAACTCTTTGTAAAGCTAAAATACATGTAGTTTTATATTTACAGATAGACAGAAAACACACACATGCAAGTGTCACTAAAGTGCTGCATGAAAATCTGATTTTCAGTGTTGATGAAGCACGATGACATCACCAAAACTGTCCATCAATATGACCCGTCAGCCCTTATAGCACGATTCCTACAGGTGGCGCAGCTGTACCTGTTTGAGACCAGAAAACATGAAGGCATCGGATGGTTCCACGGCCATCTCCACCTCCTGCACCAGAGCCGTTCTGTTTTCTATGTGGTAACGCACAGGAAGAGACTCCCTGACTCGCCCGAATGACGGTAAATCTATAGCCAAAAACATCAAAACACAACAATGTAACACCACCAACAGCCAACAGAGGTTAACATCTTTCACAATAGCAAATGCAAATAATGAGAACATTTCTTGAATTCTACTTAGTGTATTGGAATATTATCTGTAAAATCAGGAACACTGTGTGCATGCGATGCTTGCATACTGACCAGCGTGGATGTACAGAGGCACCATCTCCAGGACCACATGAGGCAGACTAACTATAGTCTGGATGAGAGGACTGTCTGGACTGGAGGAGTTTCTGTAAAACAGAGTTTTAGAAGTCTGTTCAAGTCCTCTGAAAACCCAGCAGCAGCATGCCACAGCCTCCATTAACGTGTATGTACCTCCTCCATGATATCAGGTACTGTCCTGTAGCCACCGTGTTATTGATGTTGGTCTGTGGCGGGCATCGGAGACAGAAACACTCACTGGCACACTCCCCTGTTTGTAGAACAACTGAACACAAACACACACTTTTTACTTTTCAGTGATAAATCTAAACACGAAATTTTAGTTAACTATTTTAAGTACTCGGGTACCTTCCTGTAACTGTGACTGAAGCTGCGGTGTGTTACTGGTCACAGTAAGAAGCTGCAGAGAAGAGGAAGTCAGGAGGAGAGGCCACGGAGATGACGACAGGATATCAGTCATTAGGAGAAAGGGAATGTCCACTGATACCCGGTCCAATGGCTCAAACTGCAGCAGCACACAGAAGCAGAGACTTACTTACTTATAATACTTTTTATTAGACTTACTATAAAAAGACTCATTATCTTACTTTAACAGGATGAAATTTATTTAATCGAATGCAACATACCAAAGCTCCTGCTTTTCTCTTTACTTGAACCTTTTTCTTACTTATTTTTTTTGTCCTTTACTTTGTACTTGGAGTGTTTGTCTGTTTCAGTAGATTTTTTCTCTACATAATTTGATTCTAATTCTAAAAGAAGCTGTCATACAAACAGGTTGTTGAGGTAGTTGTATGCTAACTTACTCTAATGTAAATGTAATCAGGCAAATCTGGATATTTCTCATTTCCCGCTTTTGTATTTTATGATATTAAGCTTATGCCCTCTACCCTTGCCCCCTTAAAGATCCCCTCACACCTCCCTGACTATTAGTAAAATCCAAGCTAAAATGAAAACAGGAAATCCTAAATACACACCTTGGTGGATACAAACTTGACCGAAACCTCAAATGGAACAAGTGTCTCTATGGTTACCGTCTCATCCTCGAGAAGAAGAGGAAAAAAAGAGGTGTAAACCAGAAAAGTAAAACAAATGTTAACATCTGGTTATCACTGAGCCGTCTGTTAGCTGTATTGTGCGGGTCAGATGAGCTTTCTACCTTGTGACACTTGCACATAATCTGTCGTCCTTCTACTGTGGTGTCGATGCCGTAGGCCACGTGGAACAAGAAGACCCTGGGTCCGGTTGATACACACTTGACATACACGCGTTTCTCCAACTAGAGGCAAACATACAGCTCACAAACTCAAATTTCTTCTTTTGCTGTGAAGAACCTGACAATGTTAGTGTTTTGCGTGGTATGCTGAATTAACATTTTTTTTGTGAGAGTCACCTTTTCGCCCGGTTTCAGCTCTCCGAGAGGCACATCGGGGAGCAAAGAAGGTGCGCTGTCATCACAAACCTTTGATCCGTCAAGTGTCACGTGAGTGGTCTGGCCTAGATTGGCATCCTGACCTGAACATGCAAACCAGGATAAACGCTAAATTAGCATTCGTATGCTGCTGCATGTTATTGAAAATGATTACAGTACTGATGTACCTGGTTTGAGGCCAGCAGTTAATTTAACATCTTTAGCCATGGCCTCCTCCTGTGATTGGACAGTGAGCTTGATGCAGTACATTTCATTGGTGAGTGCAGGAGGCTGGTGGCTCAGCTGAACAGAGATCTTTGGGACTCTGGAGATGATCCTAAACACAAGAACCATTTCTGCTGATTCGATCCCAGCATGGACACTGACACTGTTCAAACTGATGGGTTGGTAATCGCTTTTTCTGACTCACATGGTGCTGTGCTGCATGGTCAAGCTGTCCCAGTCCAGCTCCTGACGTGCTTCGATGTTACGGCCCCAACGCCGTGAACACCTGCTGGCCTGCAAGGCTTCATGTGCAGACGCAGCGTCTCCACCTGCTCCTCTCCAGCTCACAAACACACAGCGACCACTGTCGCCACCCAACATCACCTCGATACCCGTCATCTATAATAACACACATATTAATCACTGTTTCTATCCATGTCTCTCTCTCTCGCAATCACAAACAAAAAATTCTCCTTACCTCTATCTTCTTACCAACATCTTCAGTTTTTGCCACAAAGCTGAAATTGTAGCATGTGGTTTTTCCTGGTAACAGACTCATGGCCTCCTGGCCTGACCACTCTGCCACACACCACTGGTTATACTCCTAATAAACAAAAACACCTTTATTCGTCACATACAATACCCCATGAGTGTTTTACGGCTGAGGGATAGAAAGCTAAGCTACTGCAGCATAACCATGAAAAACAGTGAAAGTAAGGTTGATGTTATTTTCAGTCACAGCTGTCTGCACTAAAACGAGGTGAACATGAACGAGTCTGGGTTTTATTACTGCAGAGGTTTTTTAACTAACCATGGTGACCATGCAACATAGATGGTGATAATTACAGACTCAAGTGGATACATGAAATAAACACAAGACTAAATGTGTTCAGTTTGTGTGGACTGAGAGCACACCAGCTCACGTGAAGCTGCTTTTGTGGGACGTTGTACAGACAAAGCGCTCCAAGCTGGTACCTGGTTACTGAGGCTGACAGCTAGCTTGCTGAAAGACACAGGATGAGGGCAGTCAGCTCGGAGGAAGACCTGCAGTTGGACAGGCTGGTCCACATGGAAACTGGGGGACTGGAATTTGGCTTTACACTGGACTGGCGTAAGAAAAAAAGGACAGCTATTATAACCCATTTATAAAGAGATATAGAAGAATGCTGCATCAACTTATTACTTAAGAAGGATCTCCTTTTATACTAAACTCTTTCTAAACCCAGTATCATTCGTCAGCATGCACCTTTTCTTCCTGCCATGTACACGATAAAAGAGGAGAACTAAAACCCCTTTTCTGACCGAATCGTGTGTTTACTAACTGAATGGGATGTAGTCTTGCACTTCTATAGTTAGTTCATTCGATCCAGCCAAAGCCATGCGGTCATTCCACAAAGACCTGGCAGCAGTGACAGAAGACGGATCACACTCCGGCTCAGCATCTGGGACCTCGTTCTGGAAACAAGAGGACAATTAAAATACGTGGATGCATCAATTTTGATTTAACCTCTGCTTAGCTATTCTGAGCTTAACAACACAGCTACAAACTGCAGCTTTTAAGCATTTAATTCCTACGAAACACACTACAATTATATTAATGTTTGAAATCCACAACATGATTATTAGATTCGTGGAATCCTTCAGCTCACCATGAGGACTTTGATGAGATTCTTCTCAATCCTTGACTTTTGCTCCTCCTTTAGGGTGGAAGCTAAAAGACAAGATCAGAGTGAATCTTCTGATCTGATATTATTCAGTTTTCCACTCAAACGTCATGTTTAATATTTTAAACATCCTTGGACAGTTGCAACAAATTTCTCAGATTTACCACATGCAAGTAATAAGAATGTTCTGAGCTGCTAAACAAAAGAAGAAAAGGTGTCAGCAGCAGTTTCTAATACTACTCCACAGATTAAATGATTATGTTTTACAGGATTATTTGGCATCTTTTGTTCTTTAACTATTCCTGATGTTTTGTCGTAGGGTTTTCAGTTTTCAGTTCCGTCTTTTTCGCACGTGTAAAATTAATTCTCACCTCTGCCCAGCAGCTCCATACAGTAGATAACGTAGTCCTTAATACTAGCCATCAGATAAGCACAGCGTAGAGCTGTGGTCAATATGGCTGTCAGGAGACCCCACCATCGCTCTGTGCGATAGTCACACATCACATAGTCCAACAGCCTGATAAGAAAACACACAAATGAATACACACGATTCTTCACACACCCTGCTTTCTAAGATTGAGAGGTAAAAAGTTCTGTTCACTTTCCCCTCAAGTGTGATGAATTTGTAAGATTCTGGGTGTGATGTGTCCTGCTCTCAGCTTCTATATCAAAATAAAAGTGGGATGTAACTTGGAAAAGCTGTGTCTCACTTACTTCAGCGCCTTGGTGTAGTCTTTTGCATGGTAGTATTCCTCTCCCATCTGCACCACTACAAAAGATACACACAGTGAGACGAGGTGAAACGACACAACAGAGCGCAAATAAAAAAACCTGTAACACAACAGCTGCGAACTGCAACGTGGTGATATTAAAAAAATCACCACAGTGTCGATGTTCTTTATAAACTACGGGGATAACTAAGGATTAGAACATGTCCACCTGTAAGAAGGTAACCCAGTGACTATAAAATGCTAATCATACGCACTGAGGTGGCTCTTCATTCGAGGACACTTGTACTTCTTAAACTGGGCGACAGCGTTGCTGAGAAGTGCTATTATCAGCTCCTGCAGGGGCAGAGACACCAGAGGTATCGTGTTTAATTCAACCTGACAGGAACTAGAAGAAGTAAACACAATTATGAGAATGACACAACAAAGAATCAAAACTTCAAAGCTGAATGTTCATGTCTGTGTGTAAAGCATTTTCTGCTCTAGCTGGGATAATGCGTCATATGCAGAGCAGCCTCTCATTTTCTCTGTACAAACAGGACCTCAGCATATGATGTGCCAACACATTTAGATTCCCGCAACACAAAAACACACAATTCCTACATTTTTCTTGCTGTATTTAAGAATTCTATACCTTTGAGTATCTTCAATAGTACCAAGAAAAGCTACTGTTGTAGAAAGTACTGAACACAAACAAATCACAGATCTTTATAGGGATTGGCGTTTTGAAAAACTCAATAATCGAACCCAAAGTGCGCTTCAACTGATTTTTAGATGACCAACTGTACCTTTAGGTAACATTTTCTCATGGATTAAGCACTTTTTCCACTAATGTCTGAACCTTTTAAAAGGCTGCACACTGACTTCTGTGGGCATGTGAAGGATGCACGATGAAAGGATGTCAGCGTCTCCCTTTTAACGAGCAACATCATCTTATCACTAACATAAACAAATGATTAGCTCCCAGAACAACAAACTCTAAATTTTAAGCTACTTCACAAACCAAGCTGGTCATTTTCAAATGATTTTATCAGCTACCACTACTAAACATCACTGGCTCCATACAGTGTGGTTAAGTTACAGATAGTTGGCTAGCTTTCCAAACCGCTTCATCTATCAAACTAACTGGCATGTTAAAAATAGACTAGTTTAACTTCATATGTAAGGCTGAGGGTGTGTGTCATTAATAACAATTAATTTTTTTTAAAATAAGCAGGACTAAAGCAGTAAAATATTGCTGTGTGCTCTTACAGAATGTGGTACATCTCTCTCTTTAATCTGCAGAGCTAGAATCCCCGTCTTCTCTTTTTCAGCATCTGGAGGATCAATACCTGGAAGTGAAGAAATACAGACATAATTACTGAACAAACTCTTGATATTAGGGTTCATTTTGGAAGGTTTAAATTAGAAGTAGTGGTACACGCAGCATCAGACAGCAGAAGGATCCTCTCATAAGCTTTCTAAAGGCACGTTGGATGTGTTACACGTGTCCAAAATAAAATATTTCAATAAAATATTTAGACAAGATCACTCAGGACCTAACAGCTAATTAAAGTGTGTTTGTTACTTCAGAGAAGCCAGCTGTCCTTTTAAAGCAACAATCTAACAACAGTTAGTCTGTTTACTGTTGACCTTTACCATAGGGGTGTGTACACGTGTCCTCACAACAAGATAAAGGAAACGTAAACAAAATATGGCCAAATTTAGAAACTCAAAACAGCTTAATCATGTACTGTCAAGTCTCAGCTAGAGTACATAATATTGCACAAGCACTGTTGTGCGAATTTGTGAATGAAGCAGTAATGAACATTAACACAGTGTCTGAAACCAGCAGTGTTATGTATTCCATGTCTGTATCTGTCAACATACTCTGTTGTCCCTGTCTCCAAGGTCTCTGGCCATAGAAATCCAGTCCTGCGCCTTGGGTGTCCAGAGGGTCGGGGGAGGGGTAACTTGCACCAGCCTGGAACAACCGACCAACAAAACTATTAAGCTGTGTTTTATATGTAATATGATAATTAGAAACCTCCTAAAAGAAGTTACGATTCAGTTGCATTTTAAAGCGGCGAGTTCATGCTATCTTTGGTGTTGCTGGTACATTGAGGCATAGTTACAGTAGAAGTACCACCATCACCTGACAGAGCTGCTGTGCCAGCTGCTTCCTGTCCTGACTGTAGCACGCAGCCTGCTGGTAGTAAAATCCAGGGTTCTGGGTCTGGATTGCAGTCAGTCCCAACTTTATAGCTTCATCAAACAGTTCCCCAAATGACTGGAACCTGAATGGGGCAAAGTCGAACAGTCAGACAACAATCTGCAGACATGCTGTATGGATAGTCACCTTTCTCACTCACTATGTGTTAATAGACCTCTCTGCATCGAATCATATCTGTTATTAATCTGTCTCTCTTCCACAGCATGTCTTTATCCTGTCTTCCTTCTCTCACCCCAACCGGTCGCAGCAGATGGCCCCGCCCCTCCCTGAGCCTGGTTCTGCTGGAGGTTTCTTCCTGTTAAAAGGGAGTTTTTCCTTCCCACCGTCGCCAAAGTGCTTGCTCATAGGGGGTCATATGATTGTTGGGTTTTTCTCTGTATTTATTATTGTGCGATCTACTGTACAATATAAAGCGCCTTGAGGCGACTTTTGTTGTGATTTGGCGCTATATAAATAAAATTGAATTGAATACGCATTATAAATAAACATGAGTCCTTTGTATAATTTACTGCCTTCATGTACATTCATTAGAGGACAAGTGTGGGGCCTTTTCACTGTGGAGTTTGCATGTTCACCATTGTGAATTAACATATTTTTATTATAAGGTTTAATCACTTCATCTTGTTCCATACAGAGGGTGATGGACATGTATTCATGACTATCGGCCACATGTGTGATTTCTGTGTGTTCATATCCAATGAGCATATCTCACTGTTTAGACATCCACGCAGAGTGCTCAAAGGCTAGTTCAGCGCTGCCGATCTTCTTCTTACACAGGTCGATGTGCTTTCGGAATTGGGCTATAGCATCTAGAGGAGTGTTATGCTGGAAACACAGGCGGCAGATCTACAGACACCGAGAATAGGAGAGAAACATAAAGGGAGAAGTGTCACAAAAGGTACAGTTTAGTTTATAGTATAGTTGGGAGTGTGTTTACCAGGACTGTTTGATGATTCATTACTTGTTGTTGGCTTTTTATGCTTTTTCTGGCCCCTGTTCTATTACTTGGCACACAGGTTGTTTTTGTGGCAAGCTCTGATCTCCTTTTTGGATTTACACCAACTCCGCTAACTTGAACTGCAACCATGACAGTAGCTGACATTAACTGCTACCTGGAGGGCCAGACACGTCACCACGTGGAGAACAAATTCACACAGCCAAGAGCGTGTATTTGTAGTTCACTCACAGAAGACACTGCTGATTAAAATGCTCAAGTTGTTTGTCACAAACGACTAGGTAAATACACGCGTGTGTACAGACATCCCTACTAATGTTGAGTAATTTAAAGACATGAATATGACAAAAAGTCAGATCCATTGCTGTTTATCTGAAGAACAGTTACACAAAGGACAAGCACGACTGTACCTTGTAGTTGATGAATCCAGCCATAGTTTTGATCTCCAACATGTTGGTCTCATGTGCTCGGAGCTCGTGCACAAGACTGTAGGCAGTTCTGTAATACCTACAGACACAAACATACAAGATAAACTGATCAGCTATTATTTAGGACGTTGACTATAGGGCTGTTAGCACCTATTGTGAATCTCAGGACACACACTTACTTGAGAGCATTTTGGGTGTCCTGCTTCAGTTCACTGAAGAAAGCGATTTTAAACTGATGCCTGACAAACAGCAGCTGGGAACAAAGAAGAGAGATTAGAAAGCTGTTCAAACGCAATGACTTCTTACACTGTGTTTGCCTTTCATCTCTTAGCAGCTTTCTAAACTGTTCTATTACTGGATTCATTTGAAAAAAAAAAAATACTGAAATGACCTTAGATTAGGTTTAGAATAAATTTCAGTTCAGCAGATTATTTTTCATTCTACAATAATCTGTTAGAGACCCGTAACCTCATGTGTGACACCTCTGTCTCAAAGTCGCTTCAATGGATCACCCAGTCAAAGTGACAAAAAAATAAGACAAGATAATAGATAATAAGACATGCATCTCTGTATTGTGAAATGTCACAGGTGTGAAAATGTACTCTGAGCCCAAGTATTACTAGTTAAGGTGCACCACTCTGAGAACTATTAGCTGGACAAAGTTTGGGGTCTTATTTTGATAATCTTTTGAGCCAGGAAAGTTTTGTCACATGATAGCAGTAGTTCTCCTACAATCGAGACACCAGGGGTGTGCTAGGAATCAAACTCAAAACAGCTTTCTTTGTGTTAACTGGCTCAACAAAACCTTAAACCCTGGTCAGATACCAACTTTCTTTGTGAACTCAGGCTTTTTGCTTTAGGCTTTGCATGCTCACACAAAGGAGCGTTTAATGAATCAATAAAGCTCTTCTTTAATCATTAGTTAATATGGATTAAACAAGTGCTGCCTACTTCATTCAGTAAAAACAAAAAAAGGCAAGAGTGCTGCTCCAAATGAAGCAACAGAGCAATGCTGGTAAGAGTAAACTGAACACATGATACTCAAGAAGTGGATTCAGTCTGATACTGTCACATAATATATGAGGGGGTCGAAATAACTTCAGTAACCGGCCAATTGATTGATTGATTGATTGATTGATTGATTGAAATCATGAATGAATTTTCTAACCTGTGCCCTTTTCACTGTTATTCCAACAGTGTAAGGCATACTTGCACTGTCAGGAAATGCAAAAAAAAGCTAGCTGAGTGCAGGCAGCACCACAGCATAGGCCATAGAAGACAACAGGAAAAGCCAGTATTCCACACTCAGCATGTTAACTGGTTTCTAAATGGTCTGTCTACAACCTCTGATTGTAGAGTTACAATTTTCAAATAGTGCTGGCCTGATGATCAAATGCAATGCTTGCTCAATTAGCCACATGACATGCTGCCAACCACAGAATATTTGGTGTGATGTTCTCCTTCCTAACTGAGACAATTTAATGTTAGCAGAAGAGGAACTAATGACAGAAAAATGGATGTGCATAGAAGAGGGCAGTAACAATATCGTAGAGTCATCACAGCTTGACTGATTTATTTAAAAGGTATAATTTCTGCATACATCCTGTTTGTGCAATTTCTGCTGTGCACTGAGCATTTTGATAGATTCACATTGTTTGCATAGCACCTACAACTGCTGTGTAATAAACAAATGAAAAGATCAGAAACAGCACGAGACCTTTCATGTATCCATTCACTGTTCATGGAGGAACATGGAGAAACATATTCATACCTGGTGGGTTGTCTTGTTGAGGAACTCTTTGTGAGATTTGACACGCCGAATCTCAGTGTAATAGTAGGTCTGAGCATGTTCGTAGAACGCGTTCTCCAACCTTTAGAATCACACCAAAAAAATACTCAGTGAAAACACGGACTTCACTTTAAATAAGGTCACCGGCTCAGTCAGTTGTAGGTACCTTATAATGTAGCCCACTAAGTGGTCAGTGTGAGGGAGAACAAAGAGGCTCTTGCCAGACAGATCACAGGCATGACAGAGAGCTTGTGCCCTCTCTGATGCTACCAGGTCCTCTCCTGTGAAACAAAGATAACAGATGATAGGCGTCAGCATGGTCTACAGATTTTTTTTTTTTTTTTGCATGACTGTGAAATAAAAAAAGCTGCCATGAGCACATATTGTTATTTTGTAGAAGGCTCTACCTGGAGGCAGAGGAGTTTTCTTCTGGATTAAAACCACAGCCACTTTGGTGTTTCTACCCTGAAGACTGGTCCTAAAGGTAGACAAATGCCACACAACAGAAAAAACTCACTACACATTTCCGAGAAAACCCCCCCCCAAAGGCATTTCACAAATTTCATTTCACCCACCTAACAATCTCCACTTTAGTTGCACATTCAGACTGTTTCTCTTTCCACTGTGGGTCATCCCAGTCCAATTCATAGAACAGAACTACAAGAGCAGGTACCAGGTTTAAATGTTTGTTCATCCAGCCGGTTTTCAGGATGCCTTTAGGGATGTACCACTCATATGATGTTCGCTAGGCACAGAGCAGAAAACAGTATTGTTGATAGCGGTTAGTGTTTTCCTACATTTTAGGAGTGATGCTGTTATTTGCAAGTGTGAAAATGACATTCCAGTAATAGTTTGAGTTTTACTGGGATATAATTTAGTGTAAATTTCAACTTGTCAAAGATTTCTCAAGCTGCAGCTCACCTTAGTGCGACATTTTGGGTACTCGTGGTCTCCTGGTAGCACTTTGAAAGAGATAGGGACTCTGTCAGCACGACGATTGGCACAGAAGGCATCCCAAATGGCCCGGTGCACAGCATTGTATACCACATCCAGGCCAGTCAAAGCCACAAATGCCATGGGCCGGCAACATAGCTCCGGAGGAAGCTCCCACTGGGACCCTGCCATCCTGATGGTTCAACAATAGATACACCTACACAAAAAAAGGCAATATCACTGCAGCAGCATCAGATACCCCCATACATCAAGCCTACAGTTGAATCAATAATGGTTAATTATTTTCAATCAATACTCTGCCGTGTTTCAACAGTTTGGTGATGGAAAAAGAATGAATGTATGTAAAATATATTTTGCGCAATCACAACGAAATTCAAGAGGAACCACTGAAGATGAACGCAGGGACGTCTGACCCGGCAGAGTTGGGACAAGCAGCTGAGTATAACAAGTATTTACAGTATATGAAACAAAGCTCCACACTTTTGAAGGAAGAAAGTAAACAGACAGGTCTCCCATTTATACAAAAATAGGTTAAATGCGGACAGCACTGTATACATTCTGACGGCCAGAAAAATACAATACAAATACAGACGCCTTAAGACAGAAGCGGAACTGAAACATGATTCGGCTAACGTTAGTGACACTGCATTTAGCGTCCGTAATAAAACACATACAGAATCACGAAACGACAACATACCTCAGTGCATCACTTCAAATGAATTTGTTAGGGGCTGAGCTCAGCAAGCTTGGTTAAGTTAGCTAACTGTACTTTATGTACTGTTAGCAGATCACTAGCGTTATCTTACAAGGTTAACGCTTAGCATTAGCTAGCCAATGGGCGAGGTTGCAAATGTACCTAGTACACATACACCAGGTTTAGTTCCACACTGCGTGACTTCTTTCTAGCTAAATTCTACCTCCGGTCACCACAAGAACACGATGTGTCAACCTCGAAAAGCTAGAAAATGACAGCTACTCTAGAAGCGATTGCTGAAGGAATAACAAACTCCAGCTAGTTAGCGGTCTAGCAGAAGTTCAATATCACTTCCGGTGCGACTTTTCAAAATTAAAGTGCCGTTGAGTACCAGTTTTTTGTGGTTTGTTCTGTCAGGTGACGTTTTTTTGTTTGTTTTACAAGAAAGGGAAATGAGAAAAAATAATATAAGGATACCAATCATGGCTCTTCACAAAACCTATACAAAGAAATCTGCTCAATGTCATATTAGAAAATTATGTTTTAGACATGATACACTGAAGAAAATGAACGACTTTGATTATTTGAATTATATTTTATATAATAACAGTATATTATTTTCATGCCTTCTTCCTTTAATAGTTGCCACAGTGGATTATCTTCCTCCATCTCACTCTTTCTCTTGCATTCATCCATAAACATTCTCTGCAGCGTTCCTCTTTTACTCCTGTTTGGCAGCTCCAACCTTTGCCCAACATATCCACTATCTCTGCTCCATACATGTCCCAAACATCTCAGCCTTGCTTCCCTAACATTGCCTCCAAACCACCCAAACCTGAGCTGTCTGACTGATATAATAAAAAAAGTCTCACCATCTTCAAGCATCACCCCCACTGTTATATGATAAGTATGATATTTAGCATGTCATTGTTGCATTGCAGTCTAACTCTATCCGTACTGGAGTTGCTATTGTTGTTTTTATGCCTCATCTAGGCCTCACACAAAACCATTATCACTCCTAAGTGCTAAGGGATGCCATGTCAACCAGAGCGTCAGCAGTTAACGCTGGAGGGATGAGAAATGATGCATTTCATTTTTAAACTTTAATGAAGTGCAGCAGCTGGCTACATGTGTAGGAGTCAATTGTTAGGCACAGTGCATTTCTTTGTTTTCTATGCAGATAATAATAATAATAATAATAATAATAATAATGGATTGCATTTATATAGCGCCTTTTGAGAACCTCAAAGCGCTTTACAATTCATTCACTCTCACATTCACACGTGTACACTGGTGGAGGCAAGCTACAGTTGTAGCCACAGCTGCCCTGGGGCAGACTGACAGAAGCGAGGCTGCCATATCGCGCCATCAGCCCCTCTGCCCATCACCAGTAGGCGGTAGGTGTCTTGCCCAAGGACACAACGACCGAGACTGTCCGAGCCGGGGCTCGAACTGGAAACCTTAAAAAATAATAAAAAAAAGCGAAAGAAAGGGTGGCAATTCAGATGGCTTCATGGACAGGAGGAGTAAAGAAATAGCTCATGATGTGTTGAAATCTTTCAAGGTAACAGGTTCAAATAATGTTTTCAAGGGTTCTGTAAATGTGAAAGACTGTTGGAAATAAACAGAATGGGTCAGCTGTAATGATCTCATCTCCATCATCTATTCCTGCACTACACTGAGAAAATCTGCCTGATTTACACTTCAAAATAATCCTCTGTGATCTTATGGTTCACCTTGGTGCAGCACATACATTCATCCTCTGTTTGAAATTAATTTTTTGGCTCCCCTCCTTTAAAGGCCGCTCCTTTCCTCCATTCCTTTAAGCGAACTTTCTCCTGATTAACTCTCATAAAAAAAAGGTGCGCAGCACTGCTGTGAATACAACTGGAGCTGTGTGCCTGATGTGACCATATTTGGGATATCAGCTCTTACTGACATCATACAGACTTGTATGATGTCAGTAAGTAGGAAAAAACTGTAAAATATTTATCTCATTACTTAAAACTTTAGCTGTGTTAATACTGAAATATCCATCTACCAATGAAAAAGGATATATTGTGGTGTAAAAAGTGTTTGCTCCCTTCCTGATTTCCTTGGATGTCTGTCACAAACAAATGTTTCCAATCATCAAACAAATTACAATATAAGACAAAAATAACACAAGTACACACAAAATACAGTGTTTAAAGGAAGGTGCTTATTATTAGGCAAAAAAAATCCAAACCTACATGCATGATTGTTTTTATTCAGCCACATTTTTGAGTCTGAACCATGTTTTTAAGGTCACGCCATCTCAATCTCATTCTGGTCGGGACTTTGACTAGGCTACTCCAAAGTCTTCATATAGTTTTTCTTAAGTCATTCAGAGGTGGACTTGCTGGTGTGTTCTGGATCATTGTCCTGCTTCAGAACCCAAGTGTGCTTCAGCTTGAGGTCACAAACAGATGGCCAAACATTCTCCTTTAGGACGTTTTGGTAGACAGCAGAATTCATGGTTCCATTTACCACAGCAAGTCTTTCAGGTCCTGAGGCAGCAAAATAGCCCAGACCATCACATTATCATATTTTACTGATAGTATGATGCTCCTTTTTAGAAATGCTCTGTTACTTTTAAGTGAGTTGTAATGGGACACACACCTTCCAAAAAAGATCAACCTTTGTCAGTCCACAGAGTATTTTCCCAATAGTCTTGGTGACCATCAAGAGTTTTCTGGCAAAAGTTTTTCAGCAGTGGTTTTTGTCTTGGAAAAAAACGCAAGCCATTTTTCCCAGTCTCTTTCTTATGGTAGAGTCATGAACACTGACCTTAGATGAGGCAAATGAGACCTGAGGTTCTTTGGATGTTGTTCTGCGGTCTTTTGTGACCTCTTGGAGTGATCGCTGCGCTCTTGGGGTAATTTTGGTCAGCCACCAAAATTAAGGTTCACCACTGTTCCATGTCTTCTCTAGTGATGGCCACATGACACCAATGCTCTGATACAAGCTTCTAACTTGAAGTTGCATTTTCCTCGAACCACCGCCTCAAAGCTTGCTTCAGTGCAGAAAATCACACGCGATGTTTTGACCACTTGAATCACATAAGTCGTCAAAATCATCGATACTGCTATGTAACATGAGAAACTTTGTAGCACCCCAGTGCCATGTGAACGTGTGTTTTCGAAAGCTGGAGAAGTTGTCAGCAAGAAAATAAAGAAAAGCAGTGGAAAAAAATTTTTTTGTCATTAAAAATCTAAAAATCCCAATCCCATGAACATAATCACACCCTCTGTTTCTCCAAGCACACTTTCTTACATACATGTATAGAATCAACCGATCTGTGAATTCATCCAAAATTGTATTTATATCATTCACACAAACCTTCGTTACACTCAGCACACGATTACATTGTTTTGCTGTTCCCTATTTTGTCACTAGATGTCACTGAAACAAAGCTTTTAATGAATTCATCTGTTTTCTGTACAACTCATGAAGTGGTTCAATACTGGTTCATTGCTTGATTTGCACATCACTAGTGTTGGCCATTTGTGGATAATGGCTCTCACTATCATTTGCTGGAGTCCCACAGCTTTAGAAATGGCTTTATAATCTCGTCCAGACTCTGAGATCTCAATTACCGTGTTTCTCATTTGTTCCTAAATTACCTTGGGTCATGGTATGATATCTGGCTTTTCAGGATCTTTTGGTCTACTCCACTTTGTCAGCCATGTCCTTTGTAAGCGATTTCCTGATTAATAACAGGCGTGGCAGTAATCAGACCTGGGTGTGGCTACAGAAATTTAGTGTTTACTTGTGTTATCGTTGTCTAATATAGGAATTAAATAGCAAATATGATTAATATTTAAATAATCAAACATAGAAAAAAATAGGAAATCAGGAAGGGGGCAAACAGTTTTTCATAGGAAAAAGTTGCAATATTCAAGATCAGAAAATGAATCTTCAAACTTTGTAGCTTTGGTTTAGATTTCTGTACAGAAAAAAGGGAGCAACCACTGTTGTGGAAGCTAATGGGGTTCCTTATAACAAATACCACTGTATATGACAACAAACAAAGCATATTAGGTCTATTTTAAAAAGCACTAATGAGAAGAATACCATATAATAGAAAACAAGAAGGAATGGTGAGCTGATCCAGCTGGACAATAAACAAAGATTGTAGATATAACTCCTCACATCCCCAGAGATACTGCTGTTATCTGTTCTGATGAATGGCTGGCCACTGGCCCAAAGGCCAGTCACACTCTTTAGCTGTGGAAACATGTGCATTTTATTTTACTTAAAGCCTACGACTTTTTTTTAGTTTATTCTTTTAACAGCCACGTCTATAATAAAAGTCTATCTGAAAAATGGCTTTGAAAAATCAAATATTCATGTCCCCACCTGACAACATCTTTAAACGAGCAGAAACAGAAACATAAAGAGTCAGCCTGCAGCTTAGCTGACTCTGTCTGGAGACACAAAGGTTAAATTCAAAGTTGCAGCATTAGCTGCCTATGGAGCACACGGACAGATGCCTCCGAGCTTCCTGTCATCCTGCTCTCCTCAGCTGACAGCAAACCTCATCGTCCCCTTCGGGCCAGAGGACACGGAGAGAAGGCTGCAGTATGGGACGTTATCAAAACCGGCAGGTACACTGAGTGTGAGAGGACCAGGCTGTGTCCCAGCCTGCCTGGCTGAAGGTGAGGATCCGAGCTAGGCGTGTCTGTTTTGTGGTACCTTAAGATGCTGCCTCATAAGTATTTAACCTTCAGGAGACGTTCTCACGCTGGGTGGGGAGGACCGCTGTCCTCTCAGGTATCGGAATGTGAGCATAGTGACGAGGATGCTGGTGGGCTTTTGCTGCTGTTGACCAGGTGAGCTGAATAATGGAGTGAATCAGCGCTACGGTAGATGATGGCATAGACCATAGACCCGAAACACGCCGTACTGTAGCCTTTCGTGGCTAAGAAAAATTACGCGCCAAACTCTATTACGAATCACCAGGATTTAAAGTTTTGTGCCGTTTCAGATGGCACATTTATCGAATAAAATAGAGTGCTCGGCATTTTAGGAATATATTGGCAGCACTTGTGAATTCGGCTGACGTTGATTCACTAATTCGTCCAATCTTAGTGTTACATTTACTTTAGAAATTTTCACAAAACAGGGACCATTCTCAGGCTGTGGACTGCCAGTACATTTCGGAAACGGGGAATATGGATCCCGTGTGAGCCGATTGAGAAGACAGTTGTCTTTGATTCAATAAAATATTTGCAGGGTTTTTTTCAAAGACACTTATAAAAGTTTAACATTTCCGAATTATGTTTGGTGATTCTCTTGGATCACATACAATCAGAGAGCGATGTCGTAATCTATGATCGGTGCTAAAAACAAGTCGGTGTGTTTGATGCTAAGAGGTAAGCTCCAACGGGTCTTTAATGACCTTAAGATACGATTAATGATTTTCTGGCCCAAAATTAAAAAAAAATCACTCCTCCCTGGAATGGTTTTCCTCTCCTCGTGGCTTTGCAGTGGGAGAGTTCCCAGCCCCCCCACAGGAAGCTGGTCAAATATTTATCAGATTGCACTCATGCTGATATGATTCAAGCTGTATATACAGAACTATATGAATGATTTCAGCTACTTAAAGAAATGACTGCCATGTGCTGTTCATAACTGGGTGTAAAATGAAAATATAAGAACAACAGAAGGTCCAAAGAAATATTATGAATAAAAAAAATCAGTTCAAACATCCCCAAGTAACATCCCCAGTGACATAAACAAACACTCTCCAGGTTAGTGTTTTTTTGTCTCATTCACTCCAGCAAGAAGCGTGATTTGTCACTTCAGAGAACGTGTTTCCACTGCTCTAGAGTCCAGTGGCAGCGTGCTTTACACCACTGCATCGACACTTTGCATTGTGTTTGGTGATGTAAGGCTTGGGTGCAGCGGCTCTATGCAGTCTTAGTCCCTGACAGGGACCCATTCTTTAGCAAATGTTTATAGAAGCAATCTGCATGCCTAGCTGCTTGATTTTATACACCTGTGGCAATGGAAGGAATTAGTGCATTTGGATGAGTGAGTGAATACTTTTGGCAATATAGGGTACCAAGATGGCAGCTGACATAAAATACTAACCAAATGCATTGGGCTGTGTCCAACGTTTACGTACAGTCTGTGGTTAAGATGAACATAAACACTTGAAATTGTGCTACTAGTTTACAGTGTTGTTACAGCTTATTATGATGGCAGTATGATGGTACTAAATGTATGCTTCCAGCCAAAACTAATGGGCTTTGTTGTCTAACTATATACAGCTAAGTATTGCCTAATTAGTCCTAGCTAACTAACTAACTAGGAAATGCCTAGAGATGAGTGTGTTCATATTGCCATTTTGGTTTAGAAAAACAAAACAAAACCGATGTGATGAAGGGGGGCAGGTATGACTGTGAAACAGGCTGCTAATTGGCTATTGCAGTTTCTGCTGAGATTGCAGATGGGGGGCTTAGGATCTGGAGTCAACAGCATGGACCCACTGCCTAACCTGCCTAGTACTCGTCGCTCATCGTAATGATATGTGGAATAGTGTTTTGTTTTGTTTTAAAGCACAGTTTCAGTTTTAATACCAATCAATCATGGTCTTAATGCTGCAACCACATTAAGTACTGATGACCATGTTCGCTACTTTATGGTGACAGTTTAATATCAGTTGCTATTTCTAGCTATTTCATGCCACAAGGCAAAGTTATTATATTTTCATAAGCTCAAGAGGGAAATATGTGGACTTCAGGGCCCTCCCAACTTATTGTATCTGAATCCACTACAAAACCTTTGACTTAAGTTAAAAAAGAGCCTTGCCAGCATGAGTACAGCTGCTGACAAATCTGAAGAAATGGTGTGATGCATTCCTCCCACCATGGAGGGGAATTATGCACGGGCTCATGCAACACAGTGTTCCATTATCCCTTTATACTCGAAAGTGTGAAAAAGTGAAAATATTGGAAACATAGACTGTATATAAAAGACTGAGATAACATCTATGGCTGAAAAGTGAAGCTAGTGCTGCAGTGCCTTAAAGCCTGGTCCAGTTAGAAAGAAGTTCATTTAAATATGTATGGTGGGACCAGAGTTATCTCAGTTAATTCCACTGTTAAATGCAGACAATAAAAGACAACATAGAGAAGCAAGAATGATGTAAACGTGTTCCCATCTGACCAGTTGTATTATCACTAGCAGTACTTTCATGTTAACCAGTTTCTAGGTTGAGTATTAAACACATTGGGAGTTACACACAAGTGGTTGTGTAAAATTAGTCATTGCCGCTCAATTACTTTTCATATCCATGGACATTTTAAAAGCTAATTATAGAAATAGAATAAAGTTAATATTAAACTACCAACAGAGTGGTCTAGAACTTTCTCCTCCTCCCTCTCTGATGTAGCACATGGAAATTGTTATAGATCTTGATGTCACCGTTCTTTGACGTAAGGCAGCGTTGCAAGCATATCGTGAAACAAACAGGGAAGAGATACTATTGAGGTCATGATGATGCTGAGTCATCTCTCTGCTTCTCTGAGCTCTTTGGTTCTTTAAGATGGAAGAGAGAGAGAGAGGAGACTGTTAGTGTGATAATGTGTCTCAGTCATTCTGAGAGTTTCACCTGATGTCCTCAGAATGTGTTGGGTTTTTTTTGTACATTACGTATCATTATTGTACAATTTCCATTCCACTTATCCATTAAAATGATCCTAGTTACAGGGCCTTAAAACTGTATTCTTTTTACTGAAGGTTTGATCCCTTGTAACTTCTACGTACAGGAGACGGGTATACAAGGTTTTCGTGGCTGGAAAACAAATTTAAGCTCTGTTTAAATCTACAGGGAAACAAACGTTACATCCACTGCAAGTGCCAGAAATGAAGGCCTGTTTTCCATGACTGACCTTGAGCATCATTCTTATGAGATATATCACAGCAGCTTTAGTAGCAAAACTGATTTGTGATCCTAGATGGATGTTGTGTCTGGTTTTGTCTGTGTGAATCCTGAGAAGATCTGTTTTCGATCGTTTATTTGAGGAAAATTGAATAGTGCTTTTTCTGTATATTTAAAGGGTCATATCACCATGTGGTATAGATGGCTGATCAAAACTATTACAGCATTTGTAATGTGTTTTATTGGGTTTTTAAAAACGTGTTTTTAGTGCTCGTTCTTGCTAAAGCCAAAAGAGAGTTTGGCTTTAGAAAATGATTTGTGCCCAAGTCTTCTACTTAAGAAGTTATGAGAGATTAAAAAATGATGAAAGTATGTAGCTAGCTGTGTACAAGGTTTCATAAAGTTTCATACAAGAAAAAGGCAAATCATTTTCATGGCTACATCAGATATGTTTAAGTTATCATTAAAAAAAATCTGCTGATTCAGTGGGAGTCGGGTAGGAGGCGCTCGCTGAATTTCTTTGGAATGACATTTGCTTTTGTATATGACAGAAAATGTTTTTACTGTGAAGTTAGATGAAATGCTGAGTGTTACATTTACAAGTTGGATATTAGAGTCCTTTGAGATGTCAATTATACTCCAAAATGAGCATAATGTAAAATCCTAAATTTACAAGCAAATTTCCTCTGTGCTCAGATGCTCCATTCTGATTATGAAAAATTCCTCACAAAACATTTCATAGAGAAAAAGTCGTCGAAACTTCAGAAAAAACAACCGAATAGGCATCTGTCATCCACGAAGGCCATGTGACGAGTGAGTCAAGACTGAAGCTGTGGCAATCAAGGCTGCAACAATATAACTGGGAGCAGGTGAAGGTCTAGCTGTCTACAGAAAACCAAGTGAGGCTAAATATGGCTCCCCCATCAACTTTGCCAGATTTCAGAGTGAGTGCACAAGTATCCATGTATAGTTTTGTGTGTAAATGCTTCATCATAGACTGCTATAAAAATGCATCTTTAGTGCATGTTCTTCTACATGAGAACAATAGCCAAATAAATGAACAGAATGAACAGTTCAGTTAGAAAAACAAACAAACTATGAGACATTACTCCTCTTGGGGTTCCCTTTAGCCCCTGGAGTATTCACTCTGAAAAACAGACATTTAACAGATATCCATAAAAAGGAAAGGAAGAGAGGCTGGGACTGAAAAGTAGGAGGAAGAGGAAAGAAAATCTCTGAGAATACAGACTGTAGACAGAGAAGTGCAACACTGAGGAGTAAGTATTTCAATTAAATACAGTATTAAATTAAATGTTAAATACAGCAAAGGCAAATCGTCACTGATGACAATTCTGGTAGTATGCACTCAAAACGCTCACGCCAAGAATGTAATTTATAAAAATAAATAGGTCAAAAGGTTACAAAATGAATACAGTGTTGTTTGTTTTGCATTTTTTGTTTACTAAATTATTTATCTTTCCATTATCTGGGAATTAGAAGGAGCAAAGCTGCTTATCAGCTTGCTAAGTTAGCATGCGGTTTCCCCTCTGACCATTTATAATTATGAATAAGTGTACTGATAGCACAGGAAGTGAAAATTATACATGCTAAAATATGGAGAAGTTCATAACACAGTCTGAATGCAACATGGCTGATGCAGACAAGACATTAGTGTGTGCAAGAAGAAAAGTACTGTACAAAAGTCTAGTATTAAAAGCACTGCATGAATATTCAAGCACTTTTTGAAGCCAGGAACGAAAGTCAGAAAAAAGTACTTAACAGATTTTGTCCAACTCTATCACTAGGACAAAATCCTGCAGGACTATAATTAAATATTTAAGACAGTTTTAGTTAATATTCTTTCAGCTGCAATCCTGGTGGTATTTAACAGTCAGAGCGCAGGTAATGAATTAAAAAGCAGAATCCAAAGGGAGGCCCAGTCTCTGCAACAAGTACAAATAGGTGTCCTTTTTTAAAATCATGATGCTTATCAATAAAAAAAGAACAGATGGAAATGTCTCATATTGACCATATTTTAATAATAATCTAATTATTGTGCTGTGTAAGATTCTGCCTCTGAAGTTATAACTCTTTATAACTTCCACATGAGGGAGTTACTAACCACACTCAACCAACTCATTAAAGAACCAAGAACATCTCATTTTTTTTAGTTTGATTAATGGTAATAAACATAATCCAGTGTTCCTCTTTGAGACTATCAGCACACTCCTTAATTCCCCTCAGTTTGTGGCCTTCCATGCCATAGCTTCTAATGACTGCAAACACTTTCCAAAATTCTTTACTGGGAAGATCAATAGGATCAGGTCATTGTTCAGGTCGGTGCCCTTTCAACCCAAGTCTCTCATTCAGTTCTGTTGTCTGAGTCTAAGCTGATTTCCATGATGGATTTTGGCTCATTAGCTCCTTCAGCTAGTTGAGGTAAACAGTATGTTTGGTAAACTCCAATCTAGTTGTAGACAAACCCACACCATGGAAACAGCTTCAGTAAAAATGACCTATTTGCTTGGATGAAGGTGAACATTTATTTTAGTCCTGCTTGACTTATCTGCAGAGAGAGAGGCGGAAATAGATATAACCCTCAGGCTATTCAGTTAACACTCTTACCTTTGCTATGTAGATGATGCACAGCTTTACTTTTCTCAGCAGCTTCTCGTACCTCAGTGAACGCCTCTCTCTGCTCCATCTCAGTGTCAGTAAAGCTGACGTTCTCGTGTTGAATTTTGAATCTGAGATTTCTAAGCTAACCCAGTCTGGCTTTCTCCACCTCAGAAACATTGCAAAGCTCAAATCTTTACTGTCATTCGGTCATCTGGAACCTTTAGTAAACACCTTCATTTTCCTTTGCCATGATTATCATAGCTGGCTTTTCACATGCATCTCTGAGTCCTGCATAGAATCAGCTTTAAAATCCCCTTTTTTACCATATAAAGCTCTTCATAAACAGGACCCTGCTTATATATCAGAACTACTGAAACCTTATCACTGCAGTGACTTCTCTGATCAAGGTCTTCTAATTGTTACTGGCGATCCCACCCAATGTTAAAGTGAATGTGTAACCCTGTGGTTGATGATGTGTCTGTTTATATGTCTCTGTGTTGGAACATGTGGCTTTAATTTAAACTGTCAAGCACTTTGTATCTCTGTGTTTTTGAACCAAGCTGCACAAATAAAGTTATATATTAATATTATTTGATTATTATATAATATATCACAAGGTTCCAGTAGATTTCCACAAAAATAGCTGGTAGAAATATCCTTCAAAGAGCTGCTTTTTACTTTGAGTACATTTCAGAGACAGTACTTTTTCACTTTTACTTGAGTAAAAAAGTTGAATCAGTACTTTTAAATTTTTTTTACCATAGTATTTTTTAACACAGGTATCTGTACTTCTACTCAAGTAAAGAATGTGTATTTTTGCCTCCTCTGTGAACTTTACATTTTGAATAATTGCCACATAACTATTCAGTTCACAAAGATATTCTATTTTGAAGATGATCCTAATGATATTTGTTATCACTGCTTAAAAACATTTTTAAAGGGAACAAGTGTGTGTGTGTGTGTGTGTGTGTGTGTGTGTGTGTGTGTGTGTGTGTGTGTGTGTGTGTGTGTGTGTGTGTGTGTGCGTGTGTGTGTGTGTGTGCGTGTGTGCGTGCTTGCGAGGGGCGTTACTGGATGCTGATAAGCCAGCTGGAGGGCCAAACTGATAAGCAGTCATATGTTACACCATACAGTAGATGTATGCAAGTATGTTATTCATAATCACATTATGTAAAATGTACATATATATATATACAGTAATACTACAAATACATGACTCTAACCTTTCTCTATGATACAGTTTATAGCATACATTAAAGCACGAGTTGTACTACAGGCATAAACCTTTATTTTTAAAAGATTTTGTAACATTTCTTTTTGTGAATAAAAAGGACGTGGTTGCCCTGTGCCCCCATCTCTTCTCTGGAGATAGACAGAAAAGGTGGGGCTAAAGGGAAGCCAGACTGGAGGGGCACACGCTGTATGATAGTTTCTTATCCAACACACTCATTGGAAACAATGTTTATCGGCTAAATCTGAACAGCTTTTTTGCTTTGTTGTTATTGGTTTCTTTTAGTAGCTTGTTTTTTAGTAACATCGCAGACTTTCACAAGTTCCGATGTGTCCACACAGGCAGTAAACCTGGTAAGAAATATTTGTTACAGAAATATTTGTTGCTTAACAGACAAAAAGCTGAGTTCTGAACCTATATTCTTACATTAATGTGCATTTGTGGGTGAAACTGTTGCCTGGGCAGAGCCTAAGAGACTTTACAATAACTTAAGCAAAGTTAAGTATGGTAAAAAAAAAAAATGAAAAGGAAAAAGATTGAGTGGTTGAGATGTTTGCAGGTGACACCTTTTTCCATACTTTGTTTTGTTGTATGTTGTGAAGATCTGTAAGGTGTTTGTCTAAGATCTACTACACATAAGCTTTTTTTTTTTTTAACCAAAGGAAAATTTCGATGATTTGGAATGTTTTCAGGAACTACATGAACACGTGTGGGATTTGTTGGGATTTGTTGTGTCATCAGCCTGCTTGCTTTCCCTCATGATTCCTGTTCTTACTCCTATTTCCAGGATATTTTGGATTCCCTTTGTGGGCTTAGTTGGATTTATGTTTTACTCACCTGTTGGAGTTTGTTTTTGTGGGGTTAATGCAATCCAAAATACATTTTTGGATCTTTTTGTTAATCATGTCTGCCTCCATGGCTTGCTGTTGGTATGTTTAAAAAAACTTCACGCAATCTTTAATATAATTCAAAATACCACTAAAAAGATTATATAATTGTTACAATTACTGGTGTTAATAGAATAATTATTAGGTATAATGTAACACATAATACATATATAATTCTTAAGATTATTCTGAATTAAACAAACAGGTGTTATAAGTAAAGGTACATTTGTCACGGTTTGTCTGGCCAGACTCAAATGCAGGACTGAGATTATTTACAGTGTTGGTGCAGACAGTACTCTATACAAAGTCTTTTTGAAGTTCTCAGTTCAAAAGTCCTATTTGTACAAAATTCACTGGAAGGAAGGTCGGTGAATCCAAGTTCCCAATCCTCTGAGTCTCTCGAGAATCCGCCAAGCAACAAACACTTTCTCCAAACTGCACTGGGCCGGTGTCAGGTGCAGAGGGCGGAGATTCCAGGAGGAGCCTGCCTCTGTGAGGCAGTTAAAAACACCCACACACAGAGCAACAAGCACAATATCAGAGACGGAGACAAAGAGAGATGGTGGAGACGCACAGGAGGACCATGACAAAACTTTAAACTAAATAATAATTAGTTTATGATAGAAAACACGTACATAACTTTCACAACTCATAGACCCTGTTAAAGCGTAGTCATGCTAAAGGTTAGTAAAAAAACCCTTCACAGCCTAACTGTCTATAATAAGACAACAGTAGATGTGTGCGTGGTATTAGCATTAACTAATACAGATGAGGCATGCACGTAGTATGACACACATTTCTTCCTGTTCTGTTTCACGTCCACTTCTGCTAGAGGAGTCTCTCTATCCTCTTAACCTAATATTTATGTTAATGTTGTAGCCTCTGAAAAAATGTTCCTGCTTAGATCATTACTGTCCCAACCAGTGGAGTTCAAGGATGACATAGATTCTGTTTTGTTTCAGGTTAAAGCCACACTATGACTGAATTAGAAGCCGTGGGGGCAGGGACGCCTCCACCCTACATAATGTTTCTGGTGGTCTTCCTTTTCTTTCTTACGGGACTGCTGGGCTTCCTAATCTGCCACCTCTTGAAGAAGAAGGGCTATCACTGTCGGACAGACGTGGAGGATGAGGAAGAGGAGGAGAAGCTAGGAGAAAATGCAGATGGTGGGTTGGAGAGAAAAGGTTAATCAAGGAAGAGCTGTGTGACAGAAAGTAAAATATCTAAGGTTTAAGTTAGCCATACTGACATTATTGTGCATGTGACAAATATATATACATTTGTAATAGATTACTATTAGAGTACTATGAGTAATGTATATGATCCAATTTTATTTGTATAGCACCAAATCACAACTGCAGTTGCATCAAGGCGCTTTATATTGTAAGATAAAGACCCTACAATAATACAGAGAGAACAGAAACATTTTGTTGTTTGTGACAGCGTCTGTTAGTAACATAAATAGAGGATTAAAGCTGCATTCATTTATTTAAGTGTTTATTAGAACCACAACAATGACAAACAGTGGGCTATTGTTAGCTTGCTAACACATCTATTGTAGTGGCTGTGCTCGTGTGCTTGTCATGTCACAGATGTGCACATTAAAGCAGATAACTCGTAAGCTGGAGAGGAAATAGCGTCTCACTAATTTAAAAGATCATCATTTAGCCTGGAGAAATAATTGTAAAACTAGAACATCTTACTAGTAATCAGTGATTGTAGCCAGGCTGAAAAGTCAGAGCTCTGTTGAGCAAAGCATTCCTTTCATGAATGTCTTCATAACTAAAGTTTTAATTGTTAAAGAAAAGATCATTCATAACCATCTCGCAGATGTATCATTACCTACAGCTGCTTTCAATACTATTGATATTTATTTACATTTTTCGCTCCAGTTGTTCTGAGTTAACCTCAAAAAATCTTTTCCTTGATAAATGAACTTGTCTGTTAGTCAAAATACCTACACGTACCACAGGACTTTAGGCTGGCAGTAGTTAAACTGTTACTTAAACAGCCATTGCTTGACGCAGCTGTCTTAGCTAAATATAGGCATATCTCCAACCTTCCTTTTATCTAGAAAATTCTTGAAAGAGTAGTTGTAAACCAGCTGACAGATCATCTGCAGAGGCAGGTTAATTTGAAGAGTTTCAGTCAGGTTTCAAATTCACAGCACAGAAACAGCACTGATGAAGGTTACAAATGATCTTATGATCTCTGACAGTGGACTTATCTCTGCACTTGTCCTGCTAGACCCCAGCACAATATTTTATTACAGATATTATAGTATGCGTGTGCTGTACATATTAAGGCACTGCACTGCAGTGGTTTGGTTAGTGGCTAGTCTATTACATAACTATCTAATAGACTCCAATTGGTTCATGGAATCGGGGAGTCTTCTTAACACAATAAGGCTGGAATTATAAAGTTCCACAGGGTTCTGTGGAACTTTTGTTTTGTTTTTCACTCACCTTTTCCACCTACAATGTGTTTATACACCTCTCTGCATGTGGTCATTTGTTATCATTAATCTCTTGTCTCTTCTTCCTCTCCGCACCCCAACCAGTCGTGGCAGATAGATGCCCCTCCCTAAGCCTGGTTCTGCTGGAAGTTTCTTCCTGTTAAACGGGAGTTTTTCCTTCCCACTGTTTGGGTTGTTGGGTTTTCTCTTTCTTTGTATTATTGTAGGGTCTTTACCTTGCAATATGAAGCGCATTGATGCAACTGTTGTTTTGATTTTGCGCTACATAAATAAAATTCAGTTGAATTCTAAATATTTCCCATTGCTATTAGAAACCATAGCAGACATTTTCACTGCTATGCAGATGATACCCAGCGTCATCTTTCCATGAGGCCAGATAACACACACCAAAGACACAAAGACCTGGATGACCGCTAATTGACTGCTTCTCAATTCAGATAAAACTGAGGTTATTGTACTCGACCCAAAATAAAACAGGAAACATAAGACAGGCAGAGAGAAAAACCCAGAGACTGAGGTTATACACAGGCCAAGATAAACACTAGGATCACTAAGAACTTAAGAAATATAGATATCCAAAACCCTGAATAACAATAATCGAAGAATATAAATTAATCAACAAACGCAAAACACTGAGTCACAGACCTGTGACAGTAAATTTAAAATGAGAAACATTCGGTCTTAGAGTGAAGCTGAAAAACCAGCACGTGCGCTGAGATGCCAGTCGTGTAGCTCAACAGATAGTAGAGCAGGCCATCCGCTAATCGGAAAGTTGGCGGTTTGATCCCTGGCTGCTTGAGTCTGCATGCCAAGTATCCTTGGGCAAGATACTGACCACAAGTTGCTCTCCGATGGATCCATTGAAGTACGTGTGTGAATGTTAGATAGAAAGCAGTTAAGCATAGAAAAGTACAGAAAAGCGCTGTATAACAACCAGTTCATTTACCACTTGCATTTATTACTTCTAGTTTGACATCATAATTATTATTACCTAAAAACTCCCAGAAAATCCTTCAGTTGATCCAAAATGATGCAGTGGGAGTACAGACAGGGACTAGAAAGAGAGCAGTTTTCTTCCATACTGGCTTCCCTTCATGTCCTCCGTGATAAATTTCATGTTATCTTAAAGACCTCAGTGTAACATAGTACCTCGTTAGAGCGTACTTTACTTGTGGTAAAGAGTAGAATGGGAGGCAGAGCCTTCAACTTTCAGGTCCCTCTTCTGACAAAAATGTTAAGATTAGTCTTAAAGCTTTCCTTTTTGGGTCTGGATCAGCTGATCTTGAACACTCCCTGCGTTATACTGCAATAAGCGGTATACAAATAAAACCGAAGTGATGTGAATCACTTGCCTCTAGCTTACAGTGCCGGCTAGCATTGCTGCTTGCAGCACTGTGAACTGAGTAGGTAAGTCTCTCCCTGACAGTACATTGCCTTTCTGCCATTAAGAACCACTGAAGTGTCTTTTTTTTGATGACACACATCAGCTGAGCACCTTTCAGACTGAACTACGGCAGACTTTGAGGAAATCTGACCACCACCACTTGTTCCGCACCCACACCCACTGGTGTGTGGACATGCTCTCATAGGCACACACCAGATCCCCAGCTTTGAGTAAATTGCCCCATTACCTTGTGGCTGTGCTGGTACAGACAAACGCCAGCAGAGTAAACCTGAACAGTGGAGCTCCAGAGATGGTTGGCTAGTATGCTTGCCACCTTCTGCCAGGTTCAGCATTCAGGTCCAAATCTTGACTTTCACTCTCTTATGTTTTAAGAACAAAATTTAAAAGGAATTTATTAACTAGAAGATGAATGTGTTTGTTTTACTCTGTTTCAGATGAGGATGAAGAGAACCAGGACACGGTGGAACAGATCCTTAAATGTATCATTCAAAATGAAGGTGACAGAACCGACCAATATTTTCTCAATATTTTTTTTAATTTTGAGGGGTCTGAAGTTCTCCAGAGGCCTGGTAATAAACTATTCATTTGATACAGGTGTGAAGACCCAGGGTGAGATCTAAAACCTGCAGGACACCGGCCCTCGAGGCCTGGGGTTCGAAACCCCTGATGTAGACTCTCAACTTTCATTTAAGGGTATCCACATTCAAATTGGATGAAGGGTTTAGGACAGGGGTGTCCAACTTCAGTCCTCGAGAGCTACTGTCCTGCAGCTTTTAGATGCGTCCTTGTTCCGACACACCTGAATGAAATGGCTTGTTTGATTGGCTTGTTATCAGGCCTTTGTCAAACTTGACGGCATGCTGAAGAGGTAATCCAACCATTTGATTCAGCTGTGTTGGAGTAGGGATGCACCCCTGGTTTAGGAGATTCAGCTCCTCGACGTGTGCCTCGCTCTTTTTAAAGGGATCAAAAGTAACTGGACTATTGACTTAAAGGCTATTTCATGGGTGGGAGTGGGCAGTTCCTTCATAATGTTGTTACAATTATGTAGATAAAAGGCGTGGAGGTGATTTGAGGTGTGTTGTTTGCTTAATGAGGGAACAGGCTTCAGGTGGGAACAGAGCTGACACTAATCAGGTTGACGAGACAGGAACAGGAACAGGAACTGGACCTAACACACCAAGATGCAGAAAACACGTGAATGTGACACTAGGACTGGGAGTAAAATGACAAGGGTGACATGTAACGTGGAACACAGGAGCTGCATAGAAACAGAAACCTTAAAACTAGATGACAAATCTAACACTAGAAAATGCAAATACTGCATGAAGCAGAAACGCAACAAGGAGAACCAAAGCCAGGAACATAAACTACATTTTAGAGTATTAAATAAACCGGAATTAAAATGTCCAAATACATAAAAACTGGTTCACGGACCCAGGACCTAACAGTAGAAGTTGTATTCATGTTAATTTACTATTTACTTCTTTTATTTGT
The DNA here is from genome assembly GCF_036321145.2 of Pelmatolapia mariae. Taxonomy (NCBI): domain Eukaryota; kingdom Metazoa; phylum Chordata; class Actinopteri; order Cichliformes; family Cichlidae; genus Pelmatolapia; species Pelmatolapia mariae. The sequence goes on along the minus strand of NC_086228.1, from coordinate 32,045,285 downwards.
GTCCTCTAGCAAATATGGAAGCCTTCAATGAGATGTTGGGAAACCATAATGTCTGCATACGTCATGACCCCAGGTATGCTAAAGCTATGTTACACTACATGGTAATCTTTACTTTTTTATATGACCTCTAACAATTTTTGTAATTTTGCCTCTGTACATCACCACAGTTACTTTTTATCAAAAAAATAAAAATCAAGATATGACTTGAGTGCAGAGTTTGACCTGTAATTCTAGATGTTCGTCACAATTATTGCATTAACCGTTAAAGAATTACACATTTTACACATAGTCACACATCGTCCAGGTAATCGAATAGTTGACTAACAAGTAGTTTCATGGCCAGGTTAATCACATTCCTGTGTTATTCTAAGAAAAATTCAAATATCTTGATTCAGAATGTTGAACTTAAATTTGGTCAGGTGTAATGTACTTGCATCACTAAATGTGTTGAACAAATGCACATGTTATGATCCAATTTAGCTTTACTGGTATATACAGCAAGGTTTGTAAGTGATGGAGATGCTGTGGATCAGACCTGTTCTAGAACAAAATCAATACCCTCTCGCTAATTCATGGTTTGCCCCTCCTGCAACCACTAATAGGTGCACCCCACAACCTTGTGGTTTTTATGAAGATTTTATGACCCAGTTATAAGGATGATCTGTGCATTCTTCAAGAATCTGCCTATGTGAACATCACTGAGACTCTAATAATCTAAGTGTGATCTAAATGTTCTAGGACTTCACTTTTTTCCCCATTTTCCAAAATATGGGGTTGATTTGGACATTAACATCTTAGAACCAGAGACTGTAAGGTAGCTTCATGTCTCTTGTAAAATCTAGGCACTGAGGGGATTGAGCTGGATAAAAAGTTATGATCTATTTAAGGTAGAAAAGGTATTTAATCTAATTTCAAAACTTTTCTCATGTTAATGGCCAGGTTGCGTAAGGAGTCCATTGGTGGTATTCCTCCCCATCTCCACACAGTTCACTCAGGCACCGACCACAACTCCTGCCACCTCTGTGCCCAGATTAAATCTAAAAAAGGCCGCAGACAAAGCAGAACCCTACGTGCCAAGCAACGACCTGGGGAACAGACTGTCTTCTCTGTTGGCAGGTAATAATGAAGAACTGGACAGTTTTGTAAAATACACAGAGATAAAGTAGTGACAAATAAGAGGATTTATAATTAATTTATTGAAATCCTTTCAGGTTCCGAGTGACACACACTGATAAAAAGTCTCATGGTGGTCCTAGTCCACTGGCCATTTCAGGGGACCAGCTGGACCAATCCCAAGACAGCGATGATAGGAAAGATGGCGGATACAACCTGAGAAGCATGTTTAAGGAAGTCCGCCGACCTTCAGAAAGTGCCAGTGGAGTATCTGCAAATGTGGGAAGAAGAAAAAAGAGTGTGACTATATTTGGGCTAAGGCGGGGCAGTGACCCTGTAGGTATTAAGGTAGGGGAGGAGACGGGCAAAGATATTGGAGGGGTTAAATTTGCTGTTCAGCAGCAACCTGTAGTGCTGGAAGAGCCCGTGCCTGTTAAGAACATTAAAGTTGATCTTCAGTGTGGCACTAAATCTGATTCCATACTTGAGACTGAGCTACAACAGGAGAATAAAACATCAGGTTCTCTTAATTCTCCTTCTTCCCAGATTAAAACTGTGCTCAATCCTGAACCTTGTAAAAAGATCCAGTCTTCATCCGGGAGTACAGTTGCTTCTGCCCCAAGTTCTCTTCCTATTCCATCTGAGAAGGGAGTAAATGTTGAGGGTCAGTGGATAAAACCTGAAGAGGCATATGAATTTGGTCCACTGCAGACATCTACACCCATTGTACCTATGCCCACATCAATTCCAGGTTTCACTTCTGTCAGTCATACTGGTCAGCTTGACGCCTGTTCCAGGACAGGTTCTCAACTTATTCAAACTCTCCCTGACCTAAGCTCTAGTTCAGATATGGAACCAGGTTTAACCCTAGATTCATCCCCTTCATCTTCCTTCCCAATCAAGACGCCATCTTCAGTTTCTTCATTAAAAACTCCTACATCCCCCCTAGCAGTGACAGCAAGTCCCAAAGTTGGCTCAAAAAATATGCCACCAGAAGCTGTAAAAGGAGAACTTCCTCGTGTCCTCACACCAAGCCCGAAACTCTCACTTCACCAAGAAATGTCTAGCCAATCACCTGTTTCCTATTCATCCTTTAGACAAACTTGTAGTCCATCACAAGCCCAAGCTCTGGAGAGAGAGCTTGAAGGCACGACAATGCCCAAAGCTGAAGAAAAATTAGAATTTAAGAGACCTGGAATTCTAAAAAAAAACAAACTGTCACCAGTTGGAGCAGGGGACTCTAAAAGCTCTGCCCTTTCATCTTCATCTGAACAACTTTTTAAAGACAGATCAAGCAGTTTACCTTTGTCACCTTCTAGCCTGTCTCCCTCCTCACCTCAAGGTGGCAGAATAAGTAGTGTGACCATTGTTAAAGCCAGTCCTGACAGCCAGAGGGAGTTCTCTGTTGTCACAATGGTGGAAGAAGAGAAGTCAGCCACTAAAGACCAGAAAGAAGACGATTATGAACTTGGAGCTGAATCAGACAAGAGGGTTATCGGTTCGGCTGAAGGAGATGATTTTGTACCAGGTGCTAGACAACCTGAGAGCCAGAGCGGAAAAACTTCTGGTGTAGAGGTTATCCCATCACTGAGTCAAGAGAAGGAGGACATGATGGAAATGGAAGATATTAGAGACTGCAAGGTGATGCAGGTGGAAGGAGCACAGTTAATGGAGGAAGAAGTGGAGCTGAAGATGCAGACTCACTTGGAAAAGGACTGACAGCTGAAGTCACAAAGTGGTGAAAAGTTAAGTGTCCAGTGCTAATCTAAAGAAAGTGACTGTTACCATCACTAAGTAGAATAAGTCATTCTTATAAAATAACCATAAGCATATTTTTAATTATTAACTGGTTACACTGTAGGGGGACTGGACTGGATGGTTAATTGAAAAGCCATTCACACAAATTTCAAATTTTCGTTATGTAATGGATAACCACTCTTCAGTTCACACCTTGGCACTTCAGCATCTAATATCCCCAAATGATGGGAATTCTCTAAGCTCTACACACTTTCTCACAGCAGGAGCTTTTTCAAAGTTCTGGGAACCAATGGAGGAACTTTTTACTGCGTAGCTAAAAGTTCAAGTTATTAGATCTGTTTTTGGGGTGTGTGTGTAAGAGTATGACATGAGTAGGACATAAGAGGAACTTTGAGTGAAGCAAACGTACAGTGATTTGTCCAGATATACAGTTTGATCAATCACATGAATGTAGATCTGGCAAAATATTACCATACAAACAACAGTTTTTAACATGAGCCCTAAAAATGGACCAAATCAGAAAGAAGAGAACTGACAGCAAAGATGCAATTTAGTTTTTCTAAACCTGCTAAAAAAATACTCTCCTCATAGCGAAGAAATGTAAAGAGAAATTAAAGTGGCTGAAACAGGATTACAAGAAAATAACAAACTATAGGTGATGTTACCTTATCAACCACTGACATTACTTCAAATTTCCAGATGAAACTGATGTTTAGTGATCCTTGTTCTTTTGTTTATCTCACAAAAGATGACATATGAACATCCAAGTTTACCTCAAAACTCTCAGTGTTTTTCCACAAAGTTGTTTAGATATAAATTGGATGGATCAGTCATTGAGTCAATTTTTTACAGACATTCATGGAGTAGTTCTGAATGAATCTCAGTACCTCTGGTGATCTTGAATGAAATTTCTGTATCTTTTAGAATGATTGCATTGACATTTTTTGACATTTCATCAAGCTTTTCTCGAGATGCATCTCAATAACTTTTGTGAAATCAGGCTTTTTGTCTAGCTCCACGATCACGTCAAAATTATTATTCCTTCCCACATGCTGGTTTATTACAGAGCCCCACAAGGGACATTGGAGAAAAAAAATGGAGATGAACTTTTGCGAGATCTCGCGAAACAGGCCGCATCCTTCAGAGGTCGCCAGCTCGAAGCTGACCGTGAGGTCGAGGCACAATGTGCCGGGAGTACGGTCTTCCCCCCGACTCTAGTGAGCCTCGACCTCCAGGTCAGCTTCGAGCTGGTGGGTAACAGATGTCTTCGAAAACGTCGGAGCACTTTTGCAAATATGTGATGTCTTGATAAACCGAGCAGATGTGTGAAGTTTACACAGCTACATTCTTGCCTCAAAATATATTAGTTTAGTTTTGTTTATTTTGTGACCCAGAAAGAGTAATATTAAAACTAAGTAGCTGCCACCATTGTTGGAAACTGGAAATGGCTGGGCTGCGCTATGAATTCTGGGATAGTTTTAGCATGCTAACAAAACTCCTGAGGAGTGTTGAACTGTGTGATTTTTAAGTTTGCTTTTATATTCAGCATGAACAGATGATGTGCATTGTCATATTTGTCACAACTCATGAATGTTTCAAGATATTTCAAGATTTCATACCACATAGAAATGAACACAAAATGGTTGTTTGTTAAATAACTCGAGTCAAAGATGAGCCAGAGTATATTCATACTAATCATGATGGGCCTAAAAACAGAAACTTAGGTTTGCTTCGTCTTTGAATTAAAAAAGTGTTTATTGGCTGAACTGCAGAAGATATGTACTAGAAGGTTATTTCTTTTCACATTTAGTGCATGGACATGAGCACTAAGCTAGCTATAGCTGAGGTGATATCAGAGCCCATCACCTTTACATAAAGTGATATCCTTTTACTAATGGCTTTAGTATGACCTGTGGATCAGTGGGCTGTTGAGCTGTAAGATTGTCTAGCTGATGGTTGAAACAGTAATTCTTTACAACACATCCATTAGATTGTGAAGCAAAGTGGAGCCATAATGACTCCATGGGCAGCTGGAGATTTATTAATGTGCTGGCTCTCCATTAAGTTGTTGTAATTGTGTTTGATGCTATGCTATATAAAGGTGCAAATGTTGCAAGCTGGTTCAAACAGTCCTATTATTCAATTTCCTTTCCCCTTTTTCTCCCAAATTAATATTTGTGCTAAATTACTGCTAACTGTCATTCATAGGAGAGTAGGTGATAGACAGCACAACAAAGAACTTTACCTTGACAGCAGAACATTTATGATATACACTCTTCTGTATGTGCCCTGTCAGTAGTAGTGCCCCGATAAGGACTTGATCCCTCATTGATCCCGCAGCACACTGTTACTTTGTTCAAGAACCTTTGCCTTTTATGATGGTGCTAGACACTTTCATTGGCAAATACAAACCTCTTTAACCCCACACCATGGCTTAGTTTTCTGTCGTTTAAATATGAATGCATAAGTAAATAAATGCATAAATCAAACATGTTATTTTCAACATTAAACTGAATGCAAAAACAATATTGAAAAGCAAAGCAGCATACTGTCTGCTGGTCGCTTGGACGACTAAGCTGCACTTTCTTCCCAAGAAGCTGTCAAACTGCAGGCAACTTCCAAGTAAACTTAAAAATAAAAATAATGTAAAGGTGTACATTTTCAAAATATTGGGAATGCTAAACTGCAACTTGTAAAATTTTTACGTCATATAAAATAAAAGTAAATAGTCTGGAGCTCTCTATTGATGCATGCACTCTGTTTGCAATATTTGATTGTACAGTTGATCGTAGCTGTGAAACTTGAAACATGGTTATATGAAGAAATGCCATGTGTCAGAGTAAAACCAGGGTGATATTATTCATTCTTTCTTTATTTATAACTTTACTTTTATGTCTATATATTGTCTAATTTAATGAATATTAATAGTAACAAGGTCATTATATGCTTCAACTACAGACTCTTATATATTCCAGAGGCCAGAAGGAGATTTATTGTCTGCTTTTAGTTGTTTAGAAATTTAGTTCCATTTTTGTGTAACGACACTTTAGTCACTAAAATAACTGATGAGGCTGAGCACTGATAACCAAAGTTTTAATTTGGTTAAAGCTGCTATAGCTATCAGACTACATTATCATATAATTGATCTTTTAATGTATAGAACCTCCCTCACTTCTTCTGATGAAGAAAAGCCTAAAACATTATCATAAAGCAGGGAGAAAAGGTGGACAACAACAGGATGTGAAATGTTAATATACAGCTTTCCGTACTACTGACAGAAACCACAATATTAGTGTTTTGGCCATCTTTGAACAAGAGAATGGAGCACAAAGTTATATACTTGTTTAGCAAGCTACAATATAAGCTATAGACAAATTTGATCTCACTTAGCTCTCAATGATGTAGCCTTAAAATGAGGCTAATCTGTATTTATTCAGCTTTGTACTTTCTTGTGTGCTTCGAGCCCTGGGGACTCACTTACGGCTGTGTTAAAACAGAAAGTTTAAGAGACACAGTTCAGAGTTCAGCATTATTTCCTGTCCTTGTGAGAAACAAACCCGGATGTCCCTGGTCTAGTGTCCCAGTTTTCGTTTTTTCCCATGTGTTCGCTTTTCATTCCATCCTCTGACTGGCTTGCTTCCTTGTGCAGTGTTATGCATGACTATAAATGAATGAACACATAGCATCTTCATGCGTTAGCGTGTATTTCCATTATTCTCCAGCAAACTTTTCTAGCAGCATTAACATGTCTGTACTTTTCAACATGATATGTTCACACGGCTGTTTGTTTTACACAGCTGGATATGTGTATATGAAAGACACAAGATTTTTTTTTCACTTATGCACTATAATTAAACACCCATAACAGTTAACTCGGCATTACATGCATATATATTATATACTCTTTGAAAACATAAAAATAACTATATGAACTGCCTATGATTTGCCTTAACAGAGCAGGTGTCTGTAGCTTATTTTCTCTTCAATTCAATTCAATTTTATTTATATAGCGCCAAATCACATCAACAGTTGCCTCAAGGCACTTTATATTGTAAGGTAGACCCTGCAATAATACATACAGAGAAAAACCCATATGATGGCATATGACCCCCTATGAGCAAGCACTTTGGCGACAGTGGGAAGGAAAAACTCCCTTTTAACAGGAAGAAACCTCCAGCAGAACCAGGCTCAGGAGGGGCGGGGCCATCTGCTGTAACCGGTTGGGGTGAGAGAAGGAAGACAGAATTAAGTCATGCTGTGGAAGAGAGACAGAGATTAATAAAAAGTATAGTTCAGTGCAGATGATTCACTAATGTTCTATTTTATTTTTTATTTTTACAGTTGAGGACTTGAAGTGAAAACTTGACATTCTTAATTACCGCTAACATATCAAAATTTCCACTTAGACTAAGTACAATTAAAAATAAAGCTCAAATACAGTATAGTGACTGGATTATAAAAAAAAATATGGAGCCCATGATTTAAGACCTATTCTTTTTGTGGTGATGATAACAATATGATTCCATCTAAAGCTGGATTTTCATTCACATAATTGTATTCGGTCAAAATGAAGTCGATGATTTAAACACTGATACTATAAGTTCCTGGTTAACCATGATTAGATCAGTCTGTCTGTTTTCTACAGGTTAATGAATTCAACTTAAAATCATGAGTCAAGGTTACTGGATTGCAGCATTGCATCAGTTATTCAGAAACATTTGTTGCTAAGATATCTCATTCCTAGCTTCGATTGCAATGAATTTCACAGATTTCTTTTCTTTAAATATAAAAGTTGACCTCATGGAGAGTGCTGTGTTTTTATGCAGAGGTCAGATTATGTATTGACTGATCGAAGTTAAAACCAGAATAAAGGCAGGTCTATACTTCACATATCACCTGTACTGTCCGCATGTGAGGAACTGATGTTACACTGACAAACAACCGTGATATTTGTTAGTAGAGAAAAGTATGTAAAGTCACGTGACTCGTCATCTGGTTTTCACTTTAGTTGCATTTTTTTCTTCTGCTTCAGGCTGACAAGATAAAACCAGTTCTTGGAATTTGTGTGGTTCATTGAGATAAGAACTGGTGCTGCTACTTAAGCGCCACTGAAAGCTGCAAAACCTGGAATAAATAAGCAAGCAAACAAAAATAACTACTATAATTAGCTTGATCAAATCCTGGAGTGTGAGTGTTTGAGAGATGTTTCTTGTGATGAGCTTGGAATATTTGTAAAATATTATACAAACACTAAAGAAAATGTAAATAAGCAGATGGATTATAATATATTCTGATGCAATAAAAAACAAAACAAAACTCTGGTCTGTGCTTCTGAAAGCTCTGAGTGTGACTTTTTTCCTTGTTAGATAATGCCACAAGAGCCCAGTGATTCAGGTGGTAATGACTTACATAAATAACCAAACAAACTCCAAATTTAATAACTTAATTTATTCCACAACAATGACTTACAGTACAAAAACAATTATATAGAAGAGGATATTTCAAAAATCCAAAAGCAAATTGTTGAATTATGACACTAGCCTTGCTATTATAATATAATAATATAAGGGTAAACAAGTAGATCATATGTTAGCCTTCGACATGCTAACTAGCTTAACTGTTGCCGTTTAGAATAGCATGTATGCTAGCTAATGTTAGACTTCATGAAAATAAAACAAATACCTAATGTTACATCTGAACTGTGTTTGTTAGTGATTGCTACACTAAAACTTAAGAGGTCCAAGTTTAACACATGATTGTGTAGTCATGTGGGAAGGAAGGGTTGCATTTTGGAAGGGTTGCATAGCTGCAGAGCCACCTTTAGCAACAACAACTTTCTGTATTTCTTTATGAATCACAGTATTGTGCAGGAGTTTTAGCCCGCTCTTCTTTACAGTGTTGCTTCGATTAGTTGGGGTTTGTGCACATTCAACTTTAATATTTAACATACTTACTGGGGTCTGAAGAGTGTAAGATGCAAAGTCTGAACTTGGAGTGAGTTTGCTGGGGAGAAAGTACCAGCGTTACACACACCTCCATGCTCCAGACCAGCAAACTGCCAAAACCTCTTCATGTTAATCAAGTACATTTGATTATAAACAGTTGGCTGTCATGTAACTTGTTAATTCCTATTAAAAAAGTAGTGATATATAAGCTTTCACAGAAGTGTATGGAGTGCTGTGAAAACTTTCTTTTTCACACGACTGCAATCAATTAAGTTTGTTTTTACAATGCCGCTTTAAAAAGATACTTTTTGTAAAAGTTTCATGTCAAGTATTACATTCTTTACATATAAATGACTTTGTAATGCTTCTTTGCTCTTCTAGCTGCCCAAACAAGGTGGGGACGTATACTGTAATCCTGACTGTTGATCTAGCTCTAGCTTTAGTAATACTCATATAGAAATGTCTCATTTTGGATTCAGGACAGACTCGCTGGACTGTCTTGTGGTTCAAAGTCGTATTGCATGTGCAATTTCTTATTTTTACAAGTTGTATTAATAAAATTGGCATTTTGATATTCCTTGTAACAGTGCTTTGGCAGTCTTTAAAAGGTCAAGTACTAAAAAACAATGCTCTGGATCTAAGCTGCCATGTTTTCTTGATAACCTGTTGTTCCTGCAAAAGCGACGATTAACAGAGCGGTGATACACACACAGATTGCAACTACTGTACTTGTGTGATGCCTCACATGACCAAGAAAACCACCTGACGATACATAAATGGCACAAATCAGCAATGTTTTGGCTGTAACAAGACAGCTATGACTCCAGTCTATCTCAAGCCTGAGATGAAGTCTTCTGTGTTGGAGGTGGAGGAGGTGCTCGACACTGAAACAATACAGAGAGGAAATAAACGTGGGTTTTAATAAGCACTGATTTGTGTTAGCTCAAAGATATTCAAATCTTCTGTCAGTTAGTCCCTTTAGGAGCCGACACAGCAGATCATCTGTCTCCATGTCACCCTGTACCGAGCATTCTCTTCTGTCACACCAGCCCTCTGTGTGTCCTCCTTTACTACATCTATGAATCCTCTCTGCATGTGTCCAAACCATCTCAGCCTTTCCTCACTAACTTTGTCTCCAAAATTATCAACCTGATCTGTCCCTCTCATCACAAGCATCACATCTACGGTGCTGTTTCTCTGCATGAAGCCTTACTGCTGCTCACTGATCGCCACCTCTCTACCTTCAACAGCTAGCTGCACATCATCCTTGTTGAAATCAGTACCAGAACACTTCTTCTCCATTCCTCAGGCATCCTTTCCAGGACTTCATAGCTGCCCTCACTTCCTCCTTACTAATCCACTACACTTCCTTTACTAACCACCCATGCTCTCATTTCCTACATTCATGAACTCCTCAAAGTACTCCTTCCCTGTCTTGAACACATTTTCTTCAGGTCCTTTTATTTAGGGGTGGGTTTTGATTATGGATTTATCGACTAAAATCGATTCTGGCTTGGATAACGTGATATCGGCACGGACACGGTCGGGGCTGAAAGCCGACAGCTCGCTGATTCTGATGTTTCGGCGGGTCCGTGCTTTGTGTTTACGTCCTTTTTGCGCTGATTCTGAAGCTGCAGGTTTTCTCTCTCTCCAGCTAAAATTCACTGAACCAGCAGCAAAAGAAGATCCAAACTACGCTTCACGTAAACATCGTCATGAACTCCCTCTGACTTTTGCTGTTTTGCTTCCACCACGATAAAATCACACTTCATGCACAGGTCTCTCTCTCTTTCTCTCTCTCTCTCTCTGTACTTCAAGAACAGTTTCCCGTCTAAAAATCTGTTTTCTGCATTATTCGCTTGCTTGTTACGTCTACCGTTGTTTACAGCGCTGTCGGCCGCTGTTTTTTCCCTTTTACTTACTTCCAAAAAGAAAACCTAATTTCTGCTGTTCAATAGGCTACTGAACAAATTTAAACTTTTTAAAATTATGCAAAATTGCAAAACTCTCAGCTGTGTCTCTAATAAAACCTCTGTAACTTTCCTCTGCTTCACTTCAGCAGCATCAGGTCATGTTCATATGTTGATTAATGGTTTTCTTTCGTTTTTGATCTACTGCAGAATATTTTTATAAAATTCTAAGCCAGGAAAATCACCTTCACGTTTTTCTGTGTTTTATCCTCAGCTACTTTGACACAAAGGCATCTGCTGTGATGCTCACACCTTTGATAAAGTCTCGCAAATGTCAGCTTTCTTTTTATAGATATAAAAATATGGAAATGTACTGATGCATGATCTGAATTATAATATTTCTGACTGTCTGAGGCAAAATTTCCCCGATTCAAATTGAATCGTGGATGGAATCGATTCGGGACCTTATGAATCGGAATCGAATCGATTCTAGAAATCAGTGACGATACCCAGCCCTACTTTTATTCTTGCTTAGTGTCCAGTCTTATATACAGTTCACTTTAAGCCTTTTCTTTGCCACCTCTCTCTGCTGTACATGAACTTCTATCTTATCTTTCTTCATCTCCATGATTATTATTATAATCCCTATAATTAAAGTCCCTGCTCTCACCTCCAAACTTTTGCATTTTCTTTGTCTCTTCCTGCCTCTTAAAATGCCCTGTCTGGGCTTGTGTTTCCATCCTCTTCAAATATTCAGAAAAATATGTGCTCAGTTTTGAGGTAGGCTTTTATTTTCTTAAAGATACGTGTAGGTGTTGCACCTACTGGTCTCAGTGGAGTGCTGGAGTGGTCAGGAGAGCTGTGGCTGCTGGTTCCAGCCTCTGGTGGTGCAATAGACACAGAGTGAAACACCTCAAATGACGCATTTTAAATAGAAAACAGAGAAATAGACTCTACCCAGTCTGTTGCCTGCCAGCTTTGATCCCTCCATTAGAGCAGCCTGCTGTTTGTCCTCCATACTGCTTGGAGAAGCAGCACTCAGTTCTGAATTACAGCTAGGAGCTGAGGGTGTGGGGATGGGAGGGGAGAAAAGGGGCATGGTTGGGGTTGGAAGAGGCTGGAGAGGAAAATAAACATCAGAAAAACTGATTTTTGAATTTCAGAAGATTCTGATTACCAGGATGTAGTCTCACCTCCATCTCCTCTTTTTCTCCCTCATCCTCCTCTTCATTGTGAACGAGCTCTACCATCAGCGATGGGAAGACGCCGACGTGTCCGTTCAGCTCTCCCTCCCAAAAACCATCATCAACCTGTAAAAAGACTCACTTAGATTTGCAGTCTTCATCCTGCGTGACTGAAGTGTGAGGTAAAAGCTGGTGGTTGTTAGGGTTTCCCTCCCTTCCTGTGTAGCTTTGAAAGAGCTAAATTGTTATGAGGTGTTTTTTACTGTAACTCGCTAAATAAGCCACACCCTCTATCCATTCATGTAGAGCACTCATGTTTGTAGGGACAAAAAAACAAACATTCTTAAAAAAAGTATTGCTGTTGGTGCATGATGGGCTCTACTTTGTTTTCTACAAATCCAGGAGTGTGAGCACTCCAACGTCCAACAGCAGCGTAGAACACACACCTCTCCACGTGGACGGCGTATCAGGTGTATTAGCGCCCCCTCCTGGAAGGAAAGCTCCTCTGCGCTCTGAGCCTGGTAGGCGTACAGAGCCCTGGCTACACCTGAGACACATCAGAGCACATGGTATAAACTCATATTATGGAAATTGGAAAAAAATACATCTTAGATTCATCTTCTTAATTTATCTTAGTTTTTCAGTTATTTCTTATGACTTTCAGTGACTGAATGAAAATAGACTTGATCCAAGTTTTAGGAAGGATTTGTAGGGCCTGGGTCAATATTTCCCCTCTGAGGTAGCACTTATTGTATACAAATTGCACAGTAAGTAACGTAACGTCAAGTGCAAGTGTAAACATGGCCACAGACCTCTACTCCCTGGCGTCTCTTTAGTCACAGTGGATGAGGTGGAGCTGAATGAGCTGTCCAGCGGAGTGCTGTCCTCTGCTGGCAGACACAGGAGCTGCACATACCGCTCAGGAACGTAGCCCACCTGACCACACGAGTTACACACCTGCACAGAGAACATCAGAGTAACCTTTCCAGTAAAGTACATTATACTGTATCACATCAGTATTGTTACCTTCAGCCAGTCCTCCATATCTCCATCCTCGATTACTTGAAGCTCCTCCCCTTCCATGATTGACAGCTCATCTGATTGGCTAGCCTAAAAGAGATAATTTTCCATTATTTAACTGTAAGCCTGTTAATGCAGGTTATCAAATAGCTGCATGAATGCAAAATAATATTATTACTCTATAGTAACATTATAGTGATACAAACCTAAAAAATATAACACAGACCTGCTTATTTTATAAACCTGCAAGTCGTTTTAAATGGTCTTATGCACATCTAAAAAACATCAGTTCAGTGCTATATGCAAAGACTGGTCCAGCTTTGAACAGCAGGACCCCAGAGACCTTCACTCAGTCTGTCCTTTTCTACATCAAGTGCTGTGTAGAGAATATGACATCCGTGTTTTTGCTAACCGAAAACTTTGGATGATGAGTGAAGTACAGGCTCTGATCAGAACTCGGGACAGTTTTCTGTGAAGCGCTCCTCCAACCTAAGGAGGGGTGCAAGCAGCATCCCAGGGGATGTAGTTAAAGCCTGCACGGACCAAATGGCAGAGATCCTCACTGGGCTGTTCAACCTCTTCCTGACTAATGTCACTATTCCCACCGGTCTGAAGGGCTCCACCATCATTCCCATCCCTAACCGATCTACCCACCAATGCCATCGTCAAGTATGCCAATGACACCACTGTGGTTGGGCTCATCTCTGATGGAGATGTGACAGCGTAACGGGCAGAGGTGGAGAGCTTGTCCCACTGGTTTTCAGAAAATAACCTGAAGCTGAACGGCCTTCAGGAGGCACAGGCAGGTCCACCCTCCTCTCATTATAAATGGAGAATGGGTGGAATCTGTCTCCACCTTCAGGTTTCTGGACACCCACATCTCAGCTGATCTCATCTGGATCCACAACACCAACACCCTGGTAAAGAAGGCCCTGCAGCGGCTGGACTTCCTCCATGTCCTAAAGAAGAATAACCTGGACCAGAACCTGCTGCTGTCCATCTACCGCTCCTCAGTGGAGAGCGTCCTCTCCTACTGCCTGGGTGATTCGTACCCAGGGGCCACTACTGAGAACAGGAAGGCTGCGCAGAGGGTAATCAGCACCGCCCAAAAAATCATTGGCTGCCCTCTATGACCCATGGAGGCCATCACCAGATCCTCCTGACTTAAACTCCTTTTTTGTTCATTTCACATCTCCAACATCTGGGTCCTCATTATGACCAAACTGTAACATTTCATAGAAGTCTGCTGATATTCTAAGGGTTCAAGGATGCTTTGCGGTAGCGGATGAAGGACCTTCTTGCTATGATGCAACAGTGCTATGCACTGCACCACTACGGCACCAACAACAGCCTTGAGCATCTTGTAAACACCTTAACAGCTCTGCTTCAGACTTTGTACAGATCATTTAGACTCAATGATTAATTGAATTTGCTAAAAAAAAGTTTTAAAAAGTGTGTGTGTGTGTGTGTGGGGGGGGGGGGGGTGCTGCTGCTGATGATCACTACCTGATAGCTGTAAATAACTCTGCAGGCTGCAGGGTAAACACACACTCCAGATGCTGACACTGGATCTGTGAAGATCTCTCCATTATCATCGTAGTCCTCAAAGTCAGTCAGCTCAAACTCATCCTCCTGCAAAACAAAGTATTTAAGGGTGTCGTCTCCACTCTGATCCCAAAATTATTTTTAGAGCATCTGCAAGACACGCTGAGTGATAAAACAAGCGTCATCCAACAAGCATACACTGAAGTTAATTCTGTATCTGGAATAGTCTTTAGCCTGTTTGTTCACCTGTGTGTAACATCTGTTGTGTCTCTGTATGTGTGCAATTATGTTGTGGAGTCATACTTGTGTGCTTTTGTTGTAGACAAAAAGCGACTTCCTGTGTTGTGTTAGAGGCTGACGGCTGATTTTAAGGTCAGGGCAAAGTTTAAGTTAAAGAGAACATATTTTGCTTTTCCTTACTTTCTGTCACATGTATAATGTTTCAGTGATGGATGCTTATATTAAAGTTATACAGTCTAATGAAGTTTCAAATAATGAGGTCAGGATGATATCCCTATGTTCTTCATCTCACATACACCTCTGGTTGGTCTGCAGGTCTGCAGGTGATGGTCAGGGGCAAAGGCAAAGATTCTTGGGTAAAGAAAAGGGTATGGCTAAAAAGTCATATAAACGGTAAAACTTAAGGTGTAACACAGAACTGATTGACAATTTATACCATGTACTTTAAAAAACACTCAAAAGAATTGGGGTCATTTTTGACCCCAGAGGACAAAAGGAGTATTGCAATCGGGAGGACGTTACGAGTGATAGAGGCCTCTAAAGATGACATGCAAGCCACCATGTGATGAAAACGCAGCTCAATCTGTGTGTTTGTTTGCATACTGAAAAGTCTTCAGTAGACTTCCTCTGTTCGCTGAGATGTCGCTCTCTCTCCAACTCCTCTTCCACCTGTTTCATGGCAGCGTGAAGCCATTGTTCTGTTCCTGGTGTGCTCTCTGACAGCAGGGCCAGGCGAGCCTCGGCCTTCGCCCTGTTCAGCTGAAAAACCAGGAAACGTAGTTAGACACACACAGACATGTGACTCTGAACCCCGAGTCACATGGATTCTGTGTAACTCGCAAATTTTCCTGAGCTTTGGTTTGGTCATAAGCTGAAAGCAAACTGATTTTGTGTGCCTCAGTAAAACTATCATGATCAAAAATCTAAATCCTTCTGAGACAAATTCGATTACACAGACATGACATCTTTCATATTTCAGCTATTATAATGTAGATTTCCAGATGCCGTTATTATATATTGCCAAACTCATTGCTCCCTAATATAACCCACCATCTGTGTTATTCACTTCACCTCTCTGTGCTCGTGAAGTTATGCCTGATTGGTATGAGCGTACCACATTATCCATCACACATCGTGGAAGCAGCCACTGCTGTCTATTGGTGATGTCACTGCTGTGATGTCACAGGGATAAACTCTCTGCTCAGATTCAGCTAATGATATAAAACTGATCAAAACTGATACAGCACCAACTTTTATTTCACCAGTGCAACAGGTTTTTGTCCTTTGGAGCGTTTTTAATCTGACGATTGATAGTGTTGATACTTCGTGGTATCAACACTAGTGCAACACTAATTATCAGGTTATCAGTGTTTACGTAATGCACCCTTAAAATTTAAGGATGCAGTTAGAAATAAAAGAATGAGCTTCTATGGTCATGTTTGTGCTTTGGTGTGTGTTTTTGGCCCTTTTGGCCGTGTCTGGTGGTCATTCAGCCATGCTTCAGTACACCCAGGAAGAGTTGCTTATCACTGAGAGTCCACAGTATTTTGATGCTGATGGACAGTTTCTAGCAGTCCAGGGCAGCATGCCTGAAAGTTCATCAGAAGTTGCCAGAGCACTGGAAGCCAAGGACCAGATGCTGTCAACTACCCCAGAACAATTTCTTGTGAGGGAACAAGACTTCAAAAAAGCCAAAGGATCAGCAGTATGGAAAATTGTCCTGGTAGTAGCCATCCTGCTGGTGTCTATAGTGGTATTGCTGAGCACGGCCTACTACCTGTGTGTCTGAAGAGGAGGCAGGATCTACTATCAGGCTTAGAAGGAGGGTTATGCTTAAAAAAAGGAAATGTTTTGTAGTAACTCCCACAAAAAAAAAAGTGAACCACATTTGGTTCACTATTCAACACTGTCCGGTGGTCAATTTCTATGTCAGTGGACCAGAAAGTTGGGAGCAGAATGACGTAGAAACAGAAAACTTACTGACTATACTGGTGAATGTTGGATCTTTAACTTATAGGCTGGAAACACTTTCAAAAACAAGTACCTTGGCTTTCCTGACGCTTTCCTGTACCTCTGCTATCTTCTGCTCCACACTGAGCGCCGTCTCCCCGGATAGGAGCTTCAGTCGGCTCTCTAACATCTGTAGAGCCTGATAAAACAAAGCAGATCTTAAAGTTAAAGTAATGCAAAAATATACATTATCCAGGAAACCAGAAAGGAGCCACTGCATCACAGTGGTCACAGTTCTTCCTCTAGTTTCTCACCCTCTCTCCGTGGGCAATGATCTTGTGGTCTTTAGCCACCTTGGTAGTCCATTTCTTAGCCTCCTTCACCAGGCAGCCCTCTTCTTCTGAACCACAAACTTCCTGCAGAACTGACACCTATGAAGAGGAGTACCAGTGACCACAATGTGAATTTACACAGAATTTACACAGTCAAACATGCCCCACCTCCACCCTGATTGGAGGATAACTGCACTGCCAACGCTCATGGACATTATACTTTATTTATAAACCGTATTTCTATTTATTCTTTAATGCAACTAACATTCCTACCTCTTTAAACTGTATTTATTATAACCATATTTATTATAGAAGCAAGCTTTTCTGTTGCAAGTCCTGTCTCTCTTGCTTGTTTATCGCCCGGTTAAACAACAGCAGCACGTTTAAGCTTGATCAGCTGTTGTTAGAACTGATTTAATATTAATTTCTAGTATCAGCTGATGTTTGCTGGAGCCACAGCTGTAAAGCTGCTGGTCATGATGTCGGTTTGGATATGTGGTGAGAGGGAAACATGAAGATGAAACCAGGAGATGTCCTTACTGAATCATCAGAGCTGAACAGGTGATGGAGAAACAGGTTTACCTTTTAGGTGACATGAATGAGTTGAAGGGAAGTTATGAACTGTTTCTGAGAGACAAATAACACCAGGATCCTTTTCTAAGTAGCTGACAGCTGGTAACTGTGCAGGGGCGGGTCTAGCAAAGTTTTGCCAGGGGGGCAGGTAGGGCATTGACAGAGAAAGGGGGGCACAAAGAAATACTTTTCTTTCTTATTCTCATTTAAAATATCTAGTTTTTTAATATTATCTGAATCTTACAACCAAAGTTTTTATCTGACGTAAAATGCATAGAAATCATACATATACCAACAAGACTGTACATCACTGTCACAACAGTGTTTGTTTTCATTCAAAGGCTTTATGGCTTTGACCTGGTGGGCCGGTCTCTAGTCAAAATGCCCGGGCCGATTTTTTGTCCCCGTCCAGCCCTGATGTGTATGTATATATATATGTAAGCGTGTATGTGGAAATATGTGTATGTATGTATGTATATATACATATATGTATGTATGTGCATGTATATATGTATGGGTGTATCCGTATGTTTGCAGGTGTATGTATAACTTGTACATATCTTTATTGTGTAAATCTATTCTATTCTAGTCTATTCTACATTTTTTTTTGCCAAGTCAAACATTTTCTCTCATTGTATTAAACTGAGGCAAACATGCAAAATATCTAAAATATGGAGCTCATCACCAAATCTCTACTACAATTTGTGGACTGTCACCGTGACACTTGGACTATCGTCAGTATGTCTTCCTTAGACACACCTTGTCACGTAGAGCAGGCTGGAAGGTAAATTCAGGGGTTTTGCTGAAAGATACCGATTCTTGGAGAAACTGCTGAACATTTCTCTCTCTGGTCACCTGCAACACAAAAACTAATTAAACAAAAGCAGTTTACACCATCCTCAAAGAAACAAATAACTCTCATTAACAGCATCGCTGCAAATTCTGCTGAATTTTCACAAATGCTAGAAAAGGCCTTTCAGCATGAACAAAAATACAATGTTCTCACTTCTACCGACTTTGGATGAACACCTGAAAGTCAAATGTACTCAAAATGTCCAGGGAATAACTGGCAAGAGAGTACAGTCTAAGGGGAACATCTCGAGATTTATTCAGTTTCTCCCGGTCTAGAGTTTACTATCTGCAGTGACAGATTTGATTTGGTTACAAACAACATCTACACAAAGTCCACACACGAAACTGTTTATGCCATTTCTATACATCTACATGTAAATGATGCTTCTCACGTTATGTGTGCTGGATGGTGAACTTATTTGTACAAGCAGCTGGATGTTCAAAACGTATTGTTTCTAAATGTGGTTATCACGGTTTCCTCATAGCGAGGAGGGTCTTACTATGAATCTGTCACAATGCATTATTTATACAGGCTAATCAGATTATAGTTTATTTTACTAAGTTCTTATTCATTCTCATTATTCACTTACAAAAATAAAACTATAAATCCTCACACAAGGTAACAACTTCATAAGAACTCTATTTTAAGAATACATGTTTAACATGACGATCCAACACTGTCACAATTTACAACATAGACAAATGTGAAATGGGACTAATCACAGACTGAACCAATCATTTGCAGTCTGATGCCCTGTGATGACCAATGACCATAGGTAGTTAGCTGCACACTGTCAATATACATTCAGTATATAAAATATACAAAGCATCTCATCTCTCTTTTGTATAGTTCATATATACAATACCAACCTTTGCAACACTGTCCCACACGCCGCTGTACTGTTTGTGTGTATGAAGACAGCAGTCCATCTCAGTCCCACACAGCTGGGTGAAATGGCATCTCAAATCCTCATAAATATCACCATCCATTTGCTGAGGAGGTCAGACACTAAAGGTCAGTTTTTAAACATTTTCTACTGAGTCCCTACTGAAGACTAATCACCTATGTTATGTGTGTTCTCATTAAATACAGTACAGGCAGCAGGCTAAACGCTACATGGCAAAACAGTCATTCAAACACTTGTGGTGACACTAGTTCCTTAAAAAAAGTAGCAATGAAGCTTTTTGTGAAAGGACATTTTGATCCATTCCATCTGTAAAAACGTGAATATCCAGGAAATTAATGTACCACACTGACTTTGTTAGTGTATGTGGATTACCTCCATAATAAATGGTAAGTCGTTTGTGTAGTAGTGCTGCCGATGGGCTCTGACTGCTGCTAATGTCAGCAGATACTCATTACGAACTTCAGTCAAGCGGTCATCACACTCTTTGAGTCTGGCAGTGAGCTGCAAACATGTAAGTGAGCACAAACACAATGTCACACAAACAGGCAACATTTATACAGGTCTATAATTCAGCAGTGTGTGCTGTGTAATAACCTTTTCATTCCACTTCCCAAAAACACAGCCTGCAATCCCAGGGGGTCAACCACCACCTTGCTCAGGACCCCAGTGCCTGTCCCTGTGGGGGATGGCCCACAAGGTGGTGGAACCAAACTGACGGCCAAGCCTGACACCTTCTTGTTGAAGTGCTGTAGCTCATTTGGGGTTTTGTTTTAATCTCTTATTGTGGCCCCGCCCCTGGGACCACTTTGCTTTGGGAGACCCTACCAATGACCTCAAAAGGAGTCTCGGAAAAATAGGAGTCATCTGATTATGATGCCTCCTGGGATCATTCTTTAGGGTGTTTTTTTGTTGTTGTTTATATCCTAATGCAGAGGTGGCAAAAGTGCAGACATTGTGTACTTAAGGTGAAATACAGATAATAAGTGTTAAAAAATACTCCGGCAAAAGTTGGACTACTGATTCTTTTCTGTACTCAAGTAACAAGTGAAAAAGTACAGACTCAGATTAAGATAGTAAAAAACAGCTCTTTGAAGGAGCTGCTTTTGTGTAAAGGTAACTGAACCTTGTGCTATATTAATGTAATAATAAATGGATGGATAGAGTGATAATACAATTTTGGTTT
The DNA here is from genome assembly GCF_036321145.2 of Pelmatolapia mariae. NCBI lineage: Eukaryota > Metazoa > Chordata > Actinopteri > Cichliformes > Cichlidae > Pelmatolapia > Pelmatolapia mariae. Next base: position 32,024,772 of record NC_086228.1, on the reverse strand, counting down.
GCATTAAAGGCAAGGGAACCTAGAGAGATTATCCTGGGACAACTCTTTTTCAAAGTCATAGTCACAGGGGAGAAACCACATTACACCAGGACACAGTTCAGCATAGAAATAAGATTTCAGCAGCTCATTTCATCCATACCTTAGTGGTCGTTTTATGGAGTCCTGTTTTGAAGTGAAAAATTCCATGTTCGCTTTTTCTAGCTCTGGAAGAGAAAGTGAAATCGTATTTATGTCATTCAAGACAAGAGAAAACTACAGCACTTAACATATTGCTTCATATTTATTTTAATGCTCTATATACATGTAGTGGTTAAAATATAAGTTGTAGGAAACTTTCATTCTGCAAGCTGAGCTCTTATTGGCTGAACTCCCATCGGCAGTAGTATCTAACTTTTTTACTGTTTTATTAAAGAAGTTGTGACAATAATATTAGTAATAGTTTAAGAGTACAAGTGTAGAATAAAATATATAGAAGTGACAAACATTGTTCCAAAATGTATTTAATACAACCTTAAAAATCTTACTTTTAGTTACTTTTAAAATATTTTAAAACAAAATGAAATGCTGGTCAAAAGTCTTAGCAGAAGATTCAAACCTCCGTATTGAAACACTGACCTGGCCTGTGCATCTGCAGTTTTCTCACGTGCAATACTGGCAATGTGACTGAAGTCGTGGTAGCACTTCTTGACCCTTTGTAGTTCCCGTAGAGCATCCACCACTTCAGCCTGCACCCTCTGCAGCCGTTCCAGGCCCTAACACACATATGCACACAACCCAAAGACATCAGATTCCACTTGCATAAATTTCATAGACTTAAGCTAAATTAAACTGAATTCTATTTATATAGTGCCAAATCACAACAACAGCTGAATTGAGGCACTTTATATTGTAAGGTAAAGACCCTAGAGTAATTGAGAGAAAGCCCATCAATTAAACAGCCCCGTTTAAACAAGCGCTTTGACAATACTGGGAAGGAAAACCCTTTAAACAGGAAAACGCCTCCTTCAGAACCAGGATCAGGGAGAGGCAGCCATCTGCCACAACCATTTGGGGATGAGGGGAGGAAGGCAGGAAAAAAATGTTTCATTATTTGAGTGTTGTTTAGAAATGTTTAATCTGTGTGTACTGTCTCACTCTCTTAGCCCGGACATCCTTTGCATTGCGGAGACTTTTGGAGACTTGCCCACTGAGTCGACGGTATTCTTCTGCAGCGAAAAGTCTCGATGCCGCAGTCTGAGCTGTAGCATCGACCACAGATCGCCACACGCTAAACACACTCCTGAAAGCACACAAACTGCATTCATATCACCACCACCAGACACTTTCCACAATGTCAGATACTGTTAACACACACAGGGTGGCCTTTTGTAGTAATGCTTTGTCTCACCAATCACTGCATTATTAGACACAGAGAGATAGAGAGATTAAAGTGCAATACCCATTCATTCACACACTGTTGTGTGCTTTAATCTTAAAGCATTTTATACTCCTCACATCCACAGATCACCAGTTAATTAACCATGCATGTCTGTTTTGGGAGAAGGCCAAAGTACCCAGAGGAGACCCACACCAAAGGGTTTGCAAACCTTATTACAGACACATGGATAGATAAAGTTGAGTATCATCTGCACATCAGTGAAAATGTATGCTATCTCTTCTAATGTTACTGCCTAAGCGAAGCATGTATAATGTAAACAGAACCGATCCTTGCACAGAACCCTGTGGAACCTCACTGTGTTAAGACGACTCTCTATTTACATCAACAAATTAGAGTCTCTTAGACAGATATGATTCAAAACATTGCAGCTAAAGCGTGCTCTAATCGCTGTAAAAAAACACTGAGATGAGTCCACTGTCAGAGGCCACAAGAACATCATTTGTAGCCTTTAAAGCTGTTTCTGTGCTGTGATGCACTCTGAAACCTGATGTACATTAAAAGAGATCATATTTAAGATTGAAGCATTAATTAATAGTAGGACTTGGGAATGAGGGAATAGGGTCTAAAAGACATTGGAAGTAATTACTGAAGTTAACTCCGATCAGCTGCAGTCAACATATATTTCAATAGTATTGAAAGTAGTCGAAGAGAAACCTTCAATCAATAATGAATAGCAATAATGAATCACTAATCAATAGTAAGGCGGTCTAGCTTTATGGAGGGCTGTTTTATAAAGCAACAAACTCTTTTTTTCAGGCTAAATGATGCTCTTCTAAATTAGTCATAAGCCATTTATTATCTGCTATAAGGTGCATGTTTGAGAGGTTTATTCTAGAGAGAGCCAAGTTACTTCAACATAAGCATCAGGGCATTGCTGATCTAAAAGTATTTTATTTCCTTTGGTAATAACTTTTGTTCACATATTAATAATATTACATATAATATTATTCTGCTTTATGTACATTAAGTAATCGAATGCAGTTCCTCAAATGGGCAACAAGTCAAATGTGATATATATATATCAAGGGATTACGACAACAAAATATTTCCACATAACCACTGCTGTCCAATTACTGTTTTTTCACAAACTACAAAAAGGTATAAGTTCTCGCAGAATCATCCGTTTTTCTTAACATGTCTGTTTTGCTGATGTAACTTCCAAACAGCAAAAAGAGCCAATCGAGTGTTTGGTTTTTCAAAGTAAAATCAAAAATCAATAACAGCTGTTAAGAAGATTACATGCTGTAAAGTCGTGTAGTTACCCAGAAGTGATCACATCTGTATTTCCTCTCTGCCAGTCTCTCTTTTGGTACTGGACAGCTAACCTTTGAAGAGCCTGAAAAAACACAAGAGCCCAATCAAAAAAGTACATCCTCTATAACATACAAAGTAACTTTCCTTACACAGGGATCACTACTGTAGCAAAATGTAATAAAATGTGTCAATTGAGTTTTTTGTTTTGGTAACTTGTTAAATGGACTGGCACTTATATAGTACTCCTCCTAAGAGCCTCCTTCACACATACAGTCACACAGCCTTTCAACACTATCATACACACACTCACAGCCCAATGGATACATCAGGGGAATTACAGGCTCAGTATCTTACACAGGGACACTTCAGCCCGTGGACTGAAGTAGCTGTGATCAAACCACCGAGTATTATTACATGACCCACTGGACCCTCTGGAGATGGAGCTTACCTTCTTACATTAGGGTTTTTGTAGCAAGACAAACATAAACTAAACTAAGGAGCTGGTACTCCTAATTTTGCTGTTGTAGCCCCCTGAGATTTGCTACATATTCCCTTTGGCTCGTTCCACCGGGCAGCTCAGTTTGCTTTTTACAGCTATAAATGTTGTAATATGATCAATAGTTGTCAGTGTTAACGATTTAATAGTATTTCAGCAAGGGTAGGAGAATGCTACTTTGTTGTCCTCTAACAAAGCCAGGCACACATGCATGCATGCATGCATGCATGCATACAGACACACATCCACTCACATACTTGTCAGATGTTTTTGTACACATGCGTGAAACATTCTACACCACGGTGTGAAAACACATAAAGCTCTGAGCTGAAACCAAGGAGATTTGTAACATTAAGTGAGAGAAACGGTGACTTTGTCCTCAGCAGAGACACTCCACAGCAAACCTACTTCTGTGGTTTGTACCTGACTGAGACTAGATTAGAAGTCAACCTTCATGCTCAGAGGTAACAGTTAACCTTTGCACCACCGTGCTGCTGAAAAAAGGCAGACTGCTGAACATAGACCGTCACTTTTCCAGCATGGTGTCAAAAAATCCTCTCCATTTAGGTACAAGGCCATACATGGGGTAAAAGATGCACGTCTGAGCCTTTCAGACTCTGTGACAAAATATGTTGGCTTGCTAGCATTAATGTAAACACTGCAGGCACCTTAATTTTAAACTGCAGCTCAAAACTGCAGAGGCAAAATCTTCTGAAACTTCTGTAACATCCTTTGAAACTGTGCCTAGCATGCAGCTAAAATGCAACCTAACCCTATCCCTGCACCAAAGTGGTTTGCTGACTACCTGATGTGCAGCAGTAGCAAAGGAATAACACTTTTCGGCCTAGGTAAACTACCTCACACAACTACCTCTTTGCCAACACCGTGGCATCAAAAGCCAGAACAGCAGCAACAAATGTAGCACCTTTATACCTTCACTTCAACACCTTCAGCCCGAGGTAGAAACCATTGTGTCTTTTTCTCACCCCACTTGAAAAACAACAGGGTTAACCAAATAACCCCTTCCACCCATACTAGTGTTAGTTACTCTCACCAGGTAGGTTTAAAATGTCATTAATTTACATTTTATATTTATTTCCAGGATATCAAATGTCCTAAAAATATTATTATTTTATTACTTTTAGGACTAATCAATGAAAAACAGTAGGACAAAAGCCTAATAAAATTGTGCGAGGACACACACACATACACAAACCGTGTATGTGTGCAGAAGTCACACAAGTCAAAACCCAATCCAGCACTCAGGTACTAATGTGGGGTCTCAAATCAATATATTTTGAGCATTTCCAGTAAACAATGAAACGTGTCAGTAACAGCAGGAGACAGGACTAGAATAGATCATGTTTACTCACCTGACCATATTCTTTCTCTATAGCAGCGCGATGCTTACTGAAGGACCTTTGGGAGCAAACAGAAAACAACACATGACACATAGGACATGTGTAACGTAACACCTGCTTATGAGATAGACAGTGTGTCATACCTGATCTCCTCCAGCAGTTCAGTGTCCTGATGCTGTTTGGTCTGCAGCTTGCTGAGCTGCTCTGAGAACACCACCTTCATCTGCTGGCTCTCCTTTACCTGTACACACACGGGGCAGCTGTGCAGTAAGTCTCATTGATAAAAGATGATATCGGTCGGCTTAATTTCACCGGAAGTTTTTCAGATTATAACTTCATTGCTGACTATGGTGGTTCTCACTAATGGACACCCAGTAATGTTTGGCCTGACTTGGAACTGGGAGAGGTTCATAAAAAAAAAAAACCTCCTTGACTAAAGCCTAATGACTAAAACAACATTCACTAGTCTATATTACTTGCTGGTTTATGCCACGTTATGCTGTGACAACAAAAAGTGCACAACAACATTTTATAGATTCTTAAAATTATATCTAATATAGTATATACAATAATTACAATTACAATAATTTTACATAATATAGTTATTGTGACCTAAAATGACAGCCAGGTGCAGGGTACAAGGTTATTTTATAGGTCAAACAATGCTAACCTGTGACACAAATACAGCAGTCTCACGGTATGATTTAGATAATTAAACCTTATTAAACAGTGTTATGTCATTTTCTGTTGTTGGTATCACTGTAGTGTATCATTCTATTGCTGTATAAGAGGAAAAACCCTCACAGAAAAGTACAGAACCTTCTAGCTGAAGATAACAAATATTGGAAAGCTTCATTTACATTTCCAATTACTGGAAGTAGTCCCAAATATTAGCTTTGAGCAGGTCATGCACATTACTGCCTATTAACACGTTTAGAAGCTAGCTTATTCATCAGTCGAGCATTCAGCTTAGTTAGACGCTGATGTGATGTTAATACTTGTATTGAGAGCCAACACCTCACCTGGTACAAACCCAGTAACATCCCAGTTTGTTTCATTTCTTTAGCTTTTGAGTTGCAGGGAAAACAAAAGCTGACAAAACAGTCAATGAGGCCTAACATGACATGTAATACACACAGTAAATGATGTCATAAAAGAATTATTTTCAGAAAAAGTGAACACCAACCCCGAGGAGTCAGTGTAGTCCAGTGTTAATATTTTACTCATTTACATCAGATTCTTGGTATCCTTACCTTTCTCGGTGGTGGCTGCATGTTTGGATGTAGATGGCAGCTGTTCTCTCCGTTATGGCGTTAGTTTGTTGCACTTCTTGTGCACTGTTACTTCCTTTATAGTTTCACTAATGCACATGTGCAACTCTCTCTCTCCCTCTCCCCCTCTCTCGCGCGCTCTCCAGCGCGCTCTCTCTCAGATTGCTGTTTGGCTTGAAATCCTTTAGAGGGCAGCAGAGTAACACTGGTTTGAAGAGTCCATGTTATTACTAATAATTCTTCTGTATCACCAAAGGAAAGCTGTTGAAAAATAGCTTCCATCAAAACAGCTTCTCTGGAGCCTGCTTGGTCAGGGAGGATGAAATTAGTTTTTCTGTGTTATACACACAGCATGGTGAGCATTGAGTATTGTGCTACAACAGGCGTAAAAATGCTGAACAAAAAATGCATCCCATACAACTAAACTGTATTCTCAGTTATGTTTGCAAGAGTGTTCATTGTTCAACACACTGACTTACTCAGGCTAAAGTAACTTTGCATCAGCACCACCTGCATATTGGACTCCCCTCTTTCCTGCTCACATCCTTTACTTATTTCTAAATTTCTAATATGTATTCTAATATCTGTAGGTACTATGTGTTCCCATTGTGTGTATTTATATTAAAATTTATGTGGAGAATGGTTGTCTATATATATTTCATCTAAAACTGTCACATGCTTTTTAATCAGGTTTAGCTAGATAAGCACCTGAGATAGACCCCAGAAGCCTGAATGTTGTTTCCCAAAGCTAACCAAAATTACTCCGAGAGTACATCAGGGGTTTATCTGGAGTGTCACAGAAGAACCCAGAACAACATCTAAATAACTGCAAGCCTCAGTTACCTCAGTCAAGGTCAGTGTTTGTGTTTTTCTGTGAAAGCAGTCTGTAGACTGATGACACAAAATGACTTTTGGAAGGTTTGAGTGCTGTTACATCTGGACTAAAGCTAGCACAACGTTTCACAAAAAGAACATGACACCAAGAGTCAAACGTGGTGGTGTGGTGGTCTGGGGCTGCTTTGCTGCTTCAGGATCTGGACGACTTCCTGTAATTGATGGAACCACGAACTGTCTACCAGAGAATTATGAAGAAGAATATCCATGCATCAGCTTTTGCCTGACGTTCAAGCGCACTTGAGTTATAAACTAGAACAATGATCCAAACAATACGTCCACTTTCGAATGCCCGATGAAAACCGAAACAGGAATCCAAACAGACATTGTTCAGAATGAAATAAAGCAATCGTGCTCTCCTAAATGTCACAATCAATGACAGCAATTCCATGGACTCTGAAGAAAGACCCAATTTGTAGCATAAAATTTAAAAAGCTATATATTATATGCACTCAGGTTAAGTGGTGGAATTTGCAACAGGGAGAGCAACAGGTGAGTTTTAGGACCAGAGACTAAAGGCTTAATCTGTAGGTCTTGGAAGTTTTTCCATGACCTACCTTTCTTCTTCCATTTGTGCAACATCTCTAAAACTAAAGCAATCCTGTCTCAGAGTGATGCTGAAAAACTAGTGCATGCATTTATTACTTCCAGGCTGGACTACTGTGATTCATTATTATCAGGAAGTCCTAAAAACTCCCTGAAAAGCCTTCAGCTAATCCAAAATGCTGCAGCAAGAGTCCTGACAGGGACTAGAAAGAGAGAGCAGATTTCTCCTATATTGGCTTCCCTTCATTGGCTCCCTGTTAAATCCAGAATTGAATTCAAAGTCCTGCTCCTCACATACAAGGTCTTAAATAATCGGGCCCCATCCTATCTTCGCTCTGGCACTGCAGGCTAATCCCAGTGTAGCAAGTGAACTTGGTGGTGTTGGCCCAGTGTGACCGAACATAGGAAGGGACATAAAACCGGTTGAAGGGATGTTGCCATTCTCAGTCTTCCATGTCAGATTGTCAACTGCACAGGAAGGTTTAATGGCTTGTATTTGTATAGCGCTTTAACTTAGTCCCTAAGGACCCCAAAGCACTTTACACTACATTCAGTCATCCACACATTCACACACTGGTGATGAAGCTACATTGTAGCCACAGCTGCCCTGGGGCGCACTGACAGAAGCAAGGCTGCCGGACACTGGTGCCACCGGGCCCTCTGACCACCAACCGAGACTGTCGGAGCTGGGTCTCGAACCGGCAGCCTTCCGAGACAAACTGCCAGCTCTTGAGCCATGATCGCCCAGGTTGTAGGATAGACTCTGATTCCTGAGGAAAGCAGGCGAGAGAATTCATCTGGTTTATTGTTATGAGAACCAGAACAACAAGTAAAGCATCTGCTTTTGTGAACCAAAGAAACATTTTATTCAGAGGGTTTCTTTAGGGGAGCTGCTACAGGAGATGCTGTAGGACCGTTCTAACATGACAGTGATTCTTTTAGGCTTTTGGAGAAGATTAAGATGCCATATAAGTACAAAAAACCCCAAAGAAATTCAAAAATCTCTCAAAATGCCATCAGTGACAGCTGGTGCATTGGTTAACTCAAAAGCTATGACTAGATACTCAAAATGGCCAAGAGATATATTAAGTTTCCCAATCATCCCCCCTCCCTGACAAGAGGGTAACTTAGTGACAATACTTGGTCCCATGCAAAGCTTCAAAGGCAGAACTAATCACTGGTAGTGGATATAATTCAATTTGTTTATTAGTCTGAGAATCTTTTCTTTTCGGTCAAAAACAAATAATCAGTAACACAACTATTATTTTTCCATATCCTTGGTAGGTAATGGAGTTCCTATTATAGGTGGTATATGGAAACAGGAAGACAAACTACAACTTTCAGTGGCTTTTTCTGACCATGAGGATTATAGCTTTCTAACAAAGGTTAAACCTAGAACAATGGCAGTCTGTGGTGCAGAGAAAATATAAAACTGAATGTATTCACAATGATTTTCTAAGACAATGAGTTGAATGGGTCCTGTCAGATGAGTAATAGAAGCATCGCGCCTTGCACTCTTTCCCACAAAGAGCACAAGGTGCTGGACCCTACAGGTTTTGCACGAGGTGAAGAAGCAGGGAGAGATTTGTACTTCTCTTGATTTCTCTCATGAGAAAGTTGACACTTCTGATGGGAAGCACATCAGAAAGAGATTTTTTCTATAACTTGCTTGTTTTAAGCTGGTTTTAAGGTCCTTCAAAGAGAGTGTGTCGCTGTCTGCTCCACTCCAGGGACTGCCCATCTGCCTGCAGTGAGCTCTGTTGCCAGATAGAGGCAGTGTACAGTGTATTTGACACAACCAGTTAGGTTCGTTTCAAATAAAAGGAAGCCTTCTGACATCCAGCATTAAAGAGAGGGAAGCCATCCAACGTGATTTTCTGTGGGAGCTTTCACATATCTCTCTTCCTCTGTCTGACTGTGGGTGGGCAGCCACTAACCAGTCTCTTTCAGTGGTAAGGCAGAGCTTCTGGAGACTTCAGGCACACCTGTTGCCCATCACCAGTTTGTACTAAGCCCAGCTTCCACTCTCACTTATTTTCCACTGTCACCCTGCGAGCCTACTCCCCTACCTCAGGCCTGGAAGATGTGAAGAGAAATACTTTTTGTTTTTAAAGTACCTTACCGGCTGGAAAGAAAAACACACTGCATTAACCTCTGTTTGGTGACCCACTCACAGTCACTGACCAGAGTTCCACCAAGTAATCTATGTAAGCATCCTCTGACACTCACCTGGATTTGGTCCAAGCCTGCAAACTGATGAAGAGGAAATTAAGAATCTACCTGATTAAGAACTGTGCTTCTGGAGAAAGTCATTAGTGTGAATTCTTAAGACTCTGTTCATTAAAAGCTTGATGGTAAAACACCATTCAAGGCAATTTATAAGGACTGTAGTCATCTGTATCACAAGCAGAACTCAGATCCTGAAACAAAAATGTTGAGGAGAGGCTGAATCCTTCATTTCAGTGTAGAGCACTGTGTATGCTCTTTAATGGGGGTTAAAGGTGGTGCTCAGGTTGATCCTCTTCAATCAACCTTTAAGCTCAAGAGAAAAACCTTAGTTGGTTGCTTGTTCAATTACCCTGTCAGGGACCAAGCAGTAAAGCATAAAGGACACAGGTACTTAATTAAAAAAAGGGGTTTTATTGACCCAAAAATATGAAAATATATTTAACAAGGCCAAAAAACTTAAACAGGCAGACCAATAAAAGAGGTCAACTTAATAGACTAAACTCAAGATAACAATTAATAAAATCTCAAACAAACATAAGACAAACTGACCTGCTGAAATGACACAGAGGGAACTTAAATACTGGTTTAACTAAACCAAATGACACGGGGGGGGACGACGACAAAATGGCTGCCATATTACCAACTAATACAAAACAATTAAACAAACTTGAAACACCCCCCAGGCAATGAAGCATGTGGTTTCATCCAGTTAGGCTGTCAGTGATACTTCAGCTCTCCCAGCTCTTTGCCAGACAGGAGAAGCCAAACCCCAGGAAACTCAAACAAAGAAAGATGTATTAATACAACATAAAACAGAACTTTGACCTTGCAGTGTTAATATGTGTGCACGCCATATAAACATTGGAAGGTGTGATGGAAAAATAAATAAATTTAATAAAGAAACAATATTGAACAATAAGTAGAATATATTAAAGTAGTGACTGCAAAGTAAACTAAAGTGAATCAACTGGTGGTGAGGTGTGGAGCTTACCATGTGTGGCTTGCCATCACATACCCCATTACGTTCCCTTCTTAATGTTGGTGAATTTCAACGAATTAAGTCATTATAAGAATGTGACTTTGTTTTCAACTGTAACCTTTGTTATCCAACAATAAAAAGGGTAGTCTAATTTTCCTTTGAAACCTTGCCAGTTGCCGTGTGAAATAAATTTTCTCAAGCAAATAGTATTGAAAAAAGATATATTTAGCAGCTTTCCACATCAAAAGGCGTTCTCTACTTTTTGCAAGTTTGACACAGGACGCAGTTGAACACAGCAATAATTCTTAGAAAGTAAAACCACTTTGCCACATCTGAGAGCTTTATCAGAGAGAGCTGCGAAATGGAAGAGTCCACGATGTAAGAGCCGAGAGACGGCAAAAAGTTATTTTAGTCCCAGGTTAGTCTCTGGTGTAAATAAATCAAGCTCAATCTCATTACATTCTCATGAATCCTAGTTTGAACAGTAGGTTAGATTTGGCAGGTATTTCATGTCCTGACACAACCCAAAAGGCTGGTTTGTGTTTCCAGCTGGAACTTAACCTGCTTACCCAACAAACTTGGAACATTTTTTAACAATTTGTTAAAAACCTGTCAGTGGATGTAGTGTTAATATTACTCATGAATTGAAAGTGGTGGATTAGCACATTGTGTTTAAGCAGTAACCACTTTTACCTTCCCGTTAGCTCCTTTTCATTTATCAGGTTCTTACTATGACTTTACCTTTCTATGTGGTGGCTGCATGTTTGGAAGCTGTTAGTGTCAGTTTGTTTCAGCTGTGGTGCACTCTCACTTCCTTTTTAGTTTCACTAATGCACATGTGCAACTCTCTCTCTCTCTTTGATTGTGGTTTTTCTTGAAAGCCTATAGAGGGAAGCAGAATCCAGTGTACAGGCTGGTTTTTCTTACCTATCCCTCCTCTGTTCCACATCAAGGAAAGCATTTTGGTAACTGAAGAATAAAGTTGTCATCAGCATCAACCCGTCTCTTCTGTGCTGTACATACAGCATGGTCAGTATTACATTTTGTGCCAGAAAACATAAAAAACTGTATTCTAAGTTATGTTTTCAAAGAATATTGATTTTCTATAGAAAGGTGGCAGCAGCAGTGTTATGATTTTGTTTGCTGGTTGGTTTGTTTGGTGCTGTGTTGTAAACGGATAAAAGGATTTCAGGGAGAAAAAACTGATCAGGAAGATCAAAGAGATGGTGGGATATTTGAATGCCACAGAAGAATACGAGAGCTCAGGCAGAGCTGTGTCATTGCAGCATGAAAGCAAAAAAAATTGTTGTGTAGAGAAAATCACGACTACAATCAGCATTATGTTCTCAAACCAAATGGCATATTTGAAAACATTACAAAAAATAATCGGTAACAGGTAAACATTTTTAATTTGCACTTTAATAAATAAATAATAAATAATATAAATAGAAAGCAACATTAGAACATATCTGAAAACAGGTCAGCATCAATAAGTTAAATTCCACAAAAGAACTGCTGTCATACTGAGATAGTGTCTGATTTACTCATTGACAGATTAAATAGATTATTTATGAGGTACAGGGACCTACAGGGCACTTAAGCTGACTTTTCTTTTGTTGAGAACTTATACGGTGGTCCATTATTTTCCCAAACTACAGAGCATACTTAAATATGCGGCCAGTCTCTATCATAGAGGAAAAGGAAAGTGTAAACAATAGTATTTTTCTGTGAAAAGTAGTCGAACACAATTTCATATAAGCTAACATCAAATGTTGCAGCAAATCACTTTAACCAGAATTTCCATGAACACAAAAAATTCAGAATAAATCTGGATGCCAGTTGTATTTCGACTGAACAATCAGGTTGGCGTCGGGGTTTTACTTTCTACTGTTGTAACACTGAAGCAGCGTTTTCAGCTTCTCATGAAACTCTTTTGGTTCGATGAGCGATGGATATGGTTCTGTCGGCACACACCCAGACGCCGTGATATTCTAAAGGAAAACACATTAACAGAGATTAATGTTAAAAAGTGACATGAATAATTTTAGGTTCAACATAAATTAACAGTCATGATCCCTTACCTGACAGAAATGTTTCAGGCGTTCTGACAGATTTGAGATGCGTTGGTCTCCTGTACAGTTGAGTAACTTGATGCCCTCGATAAAATACTGAATGGGAGAGCTCTTTTCAGAGAAACACAGTAACATTAGTACAAACTTTGGGAATCCTACTTGTAAGTAGCTGTAAGCATAAGCATAAGTATCCTACTTATGCTGTTTAACTCCGAGAATGTAGCTGGTTTAGTCCTACAAGTTATAACACCGTAGTAAGTACGCCAGAAGTTGTCAATTTACACAGACATTCGTTAGAAATTTGATTAAAATGGTTTAAACCCACAGACTGAATTTAAAAGTGAACAGTGAATCTGTAACATCCCCCATTTTCTCAATTTAACACTTGTACCACAATTATACTTGATTTTTGAAAGCATACCTCAATTTATACTCTAATGGGAACTATAATTGAGAAACATAAACATCATATTTGAACTAGTTATGAGACCACACACAGGATAGTCTTTTCTGTGGTCACAAAGCAACAGAGATGAGCGCTGTTGCTACAACACAGTGGCGACAGCACTTTTTAAATGATGATTGCAGTTCATGAAGCAGCTTTCATGCCCAGTTGTGTCCTAACAAAGTATAAATCCAAAAGTAAGCACTTTTAAAGGATCTTTGTGCTAGTTTTCATTACATGTCTCCCTACCCTACATCTACGTGCACCCCTTTTAAAACCTCTCATGATTGAAAATTAAAGCACTTGGTAATGATAATTCCGACTTACCGATTGTGATACAGAGATGTTTAACTGCTGAGAAAACACAGTGAGAAAACAGTGATGAGCCATCATATTCTTGAATCAGTAAACCAGCAATTGTCCTTGTGCTGTTGTTAGGTCACATTTCAAGAGTTACAACTTGTTTTACTTTTTCCAACTACTGACAAGAAGGAAAGTGAATGGGTGCACTTTATAAGGATGTGTTTCTTTACGTATGGAAAAAAAAGAGATGAATTAGAAAGAAAGCATCCTCCAGTCAACAAAGCTGCACATGAGTAGCTGAAATTAGTTCAGATGAGATAAGAGTGAAGCAAAGAGGAAGTGGTAAAGATGCAGAATAGAGCATGCATGATACAAAATACATTTGTGAACGTTTTTGAACATTTTCTAGTGACAGTCAAAAAAGCATTATCAGTCTGTTTGCTTATTCACATTTAACCTTGTGTGAATTGTAATTTTATATTCTATTGTTGTTTTTTTTAAATTTGCTATAGTTCTGTTCTTTGTTTAGAAATGATTTATGAATGCAAGCTGTGTTGTTAGTCCAATCTCTTCCCTCCTGTTATATAACAGATACAATCACAGTCACAGAATGGAAGCACGGGAAATAAGTCGGGAAAACACTAACGCTAATGACCAGTGTTAGAACAGAATTTGTTGTGCACTGAAATACTTACTACTCATGGTTGAATGAATGGAAATAATGTAGGAAGCAGGAATACAGATAGACATTGTTCAGAAAGAAAGAAAGCAGAGGCCGCTAAGGGCTGTCTAACAGGCTTATGAATTTGAACTCTGATCAATTAAAATGACAGAGAACAGAGAAAGTTGGTGAGAAAAGTCATAAGTTCAAGCAACAAAAGGTGTCAAATGGAAAACAATTGTAGGCTTACAGTTTTGCTGGATCTGTCAGAATACACCTGTCAAAAAGAGAAACAGAGTTGAAGCAACAGCAGTAACAGACATCCTAAATGTCAAATAGACGCCGAGCAGCAACATCGGCTACTTTATCAGCTATCTATTCCGCACTTCACCCACACAAAGTCATCAGTTTTCTTGTAGCTTACACGAGAATGGTGCAGGCGAATCCCTGAGAAGAGGCTTTTGATTCACCAATTCAAAGTTTTACCCCTGGCATACTGAAACCCTACATTACATGTCTATAAAACAACCTAAAAATTGAACTTATAGAAAGAGAAACACTTTGGATAACAAAGTAAGTAATCAGATAAAGCAGACAGGATTACTTTTGAAAGACACAACAACATCTGACTGCTTTTTAAAAGATGGTTTTGTGCATAATTTTGTTGACTTTCTTTACAGTTCTAAGTACCACCACATAAAAACAATCACAATACAATTTTTCACTCACTGGTTGGTCAGCTTACCTTCAGAGCTTCAAGCTCTGTGTTGGTCGCTGATGCTGATTGTGCTGATCGTGCTGATCGTGCTGATGCACAATTATTAGTAGCAGGAGCTGAAAAGGATGAAATGACAAAAAGAGCCAGAAGCATTGGGAGCAGCATCCATGAAGAGGTGGAGGTAGAGGATCCAGTCATGATGACAATAATAGATATAGACCTGAGAGCTTACACTGAAATATTCTTTTAGATTTTCAGTCAATATTTTAATTCAAAATAATTGAATGATAGGCTGTATTTTCAAGCTCAGATCAGGTCCCTGCAAAGGTACTGTTAACTGTTTATACAGCTTTATCAGTTTTCTAAAACGTCCCAAGTCTTGTTGTACGAACCTTCTCCTGAGTTTGTGGATAGGTGATAGCTTGCCACCTTTTTAATACACCGGGTCGACACATTTCCAAACTTTTGGGGAATCCCTACTTGTTTGTCCATTAGGTTATGCTCCCACACAGGACGTCCTTAGTCAGTTGGACCCTGACATGGTGGCAAGACTGATACAGCATGTTTGTGCTCATGCTAGCCACATATCAGTGAGATCTCACTACTTATGACTGTCGCGGCATTTCCTCACCTCTGTGAAGATCTGGCCGTCACTGTACAGAGGAAAATAAGTCAGATACTTTCTCTTTTGTAGTTTGGTGGCTGTGCACTGAAATCAGGTTTTATCCAGCCAGCTCTGAGACTTGGTGTAAACTTGGTGAAACATGTAACAATGTAGCACAATGGTAGAACTTGGAGAAAATTTAATTTGATTGTATTTATATAGCCCCAAATCACAACAAGTTTGTCATATTGCAATGATAATAATGCAGTTTATTGATCCCCATGGGGAAATTACTCTCTCTGCATTCTGGGCTAAGTGAATGACCAGTTTTATTATTTTGTTGGCTATTATATGCACAATGCCAGTTACAAGCTACCAGTCTTGGCACAAGCAGCGAAAGCAGATATGAGGAGATGTGTGGAGATGAGAAATGAAATGAGAAGAAAAATTCTCCCTTGTTTTCTTGTGAACCTATAAACATACTGAAAAATTATGCAAGTAACTGACATTTGTTTGTTATAGAAATCTGCATCTTGCTGTTGTTTAGTAAGATAAAATGTGTCAGATAAAGTTGGATGAACAAATATTAATTTTCATGTAATTACTTGTACTATTGGAAACTGTAAAGTTCGACCTTTTATTATGAAAATAAATGTTGGCATTTAATAAAAGTCAATGTCAAAAGTCAAATTCACCCAAGAAAAGCTTAATAATCTTTCATGTTGTGTTTGGGTCCAATCTGACTGATTTACAACTCAAAACACTCATAAATATTGTGTTTTACATCTGATTGCCACAAGGCCTTCTGACATCCTCCAGACTATGCACCTGAACATATAAAAGTGATGAGCACCTCTTTCATTCAATTTTGAGTGTTTTAATCAACCTTGTTACACCTGTGGGAATCCACTCACTCACTCACTCACTTACTGACTGAACGACCCACTGACGGAATTTGGTGGCGAAAAATGTTTTTGTGCTAATTTAAGAGCAGTTAAATCAGACTGGTCAATCTTAACCAGGAACACTAAAGTAAGGGGCGGGAGGTGAACACAACCGGAGGGGTAATCTGTGCTTCTCTTTTTACTGTTGTTCCTGCAACATCTGACTGTGAGAAAAGGGGGATGGAGAATACACTGTAGTGGAAGAATGAGTGAAACAGAAGACTCGGATTTACTTAACATTCTCTTATTAATTGAAATTAAAATCAAGCCTTTCAGAACCTTAACTCTGTGTTTTATGTGACAGAAAGAAATTAAGGCAAACATCTCTAATTTGCACGTCTTCACCCAAGCCATGCAAATGATCAGTTCTGAATTTTGATCAGATTCTGGAAAAGCATTCATTATGATTTTGGTAGAAGAACATTACATGGGAATCAGGAGCTGAAAACAAGCAGTACATGACCAAGTTTTCAGAGTTCACTAGAAGTGTTCAATACGAAGTGTATTTTACCCAGCTGCAGTGAAGGGTTGCTGCTGTGGTGAAGACAGATATTAGTAAAGTGTCACTGTAAAGTTTCAAGATTAGCTTTATGAACCATCCCCATCCTTGCATTTTGAAACTAGACACTTCGCTCTGTTCAGCTTACCATTTGCCAGTCACATCAGCTTTTGACATATCGTGCCTTTTGAACATGTTAAAGTAGTTAAAATATGAAATAAACACAAGAGAATAAATGATTCTATTAAAATAAATACTAAATAAACATTGATGTTTTTGTAAAAACAAGTTTTGAGGAGTGATTTAAAAGCAGACAGCTTTCTAACTGCAGCTGCTCCATCTCTTTTGCATTGAGGCGGGCTGTGGGAACAGTTAGGAGAGGTGGGGTTAGGTCAAAGTAATAAATAAAAGTTTAAATGAGTTTGGTATCTTAAACTGATTTAAACTGGTTTGGTATCTGGTAGCCAGTGTAGCGTAGCAAGGGTAGGAGGGATATGCAGTCTTTGATAAAAGTTTTGAACAGACTGGAGGGACATGAGGGAAATATTCCTCTTCCATACTGGTCGATTGCTTGTCATCTTTATTTTAGTCATTAGACACCATCTTGCTCAATTATTCCATTACATTCCCCTGGAATTACCAACCAAGACACTTTGTTAATGTCGGTGGCAATGAGGGTGCAAACCTCACACAGAATTCCACTGATGAATTAAAATGATAACAATGTGGCTTTGTTTCCTCAGCAAAACTAATTTTGCTTTGAAGGTTTTCAAGCTGCCTTGTGAAAGAAAGAAGACAAAAAGTTAAAAGATTTTTTTTTTTAAAGAGGTATCGGTGACAAACAAAACAAAATCTAGCACATTTTCGCACTAAAAGCCTAACATACTGTTAGTTTGTGACACTGACAAACTCAGCAGCGATTCTTAGAAAGTAAAACCACCTCGCCACATCTGAGAATTGCTGCTTTATCAGAGGGATACGAAATGGAAGAGTTCAGGAAGTTAGGGTGCACAGAGGTGCACGTTGCTCTAGTATCGAGCTAGTCTCCAGTATAAATGAATTAAACTTAATTTTATACCCATAAATCTCCATTTGAACTGATCCGTGTTATGTAATTCATTTTGCTTTGCTAAATGACCTCATATGCCTTTGTTAAAAAACAAAACTAATTACAAAAAAGAAGCAGAACACCTTTTCATCTTTCTTTCAACAACATGTTATAAAAAGGGTTATAAAGTAAAGTTTTGTGTATCTACAACATTTTGCTGTGTGATGTTGGCCCACCCTTTGCAGCTATAACAGCTTCCTCTGGCAAGACTTTCCACGAGGTTTAGCTGTGTGTTTATGGACCTTGCCGGCCTGACAGGTCTTTAACATGGCAGTATCACTTTACCCAGCTGTGCTAGCTAATTATAGGTCACTCTCCAACCTTCCTTTTATCTTCAAAGATTCTTAAAATATCAGGTTTATTTAAAGCAGGGGTCTCAAGCTTAAATGAGCTGTGGACCACTGCTATCACTGTCATCTCCTGTGAGGGCCACTTTAGTGTTCAAGAAGCATAAAAATACAAGCAAACAAACAAATGAGAAAACGCAAATATTTCCGAAAATGTAATGTTTTGTTGTAATTTTAAAATTTCAAATTTTGTATAACAAGACAAATTTTGTCCTCTCACTCTTAACTAACTGAAGCCTTTCATTGAACTACCAGTTAAACACTTTGGCACTCTTCTTCTGTCCGGACCCGTGGCAGCACCTCTGCTGTAATTTTGTTCCTATTTGATGAAATTTAATGCAGACATAAGTGTACACATTCGTTTTTGACTGCTAGTGAAAATTGTTTCGCTCTCTCACACGTGTGTACTCTCTGCTGTACATATTAAATCATTTTTTGCTTTTTAAAAAACGTATTTTAACATTGCACTCAACAACGAACAGAACAAGTAACTTCAAGGATCAAACTGCGTTGTATTTATTCACGTCAATATATGGGGTCACAAATATGGGTGGCGTGAGCCGCAAGTGGCCCCTGGGCCACGAGTTTGAGACCCCTGATTCAAATCATCACAGCGACAGTGATTCGGAAATCAGAGACTTTTAATATTAGGCTTCAAGCTTTCCTTTCTAATAAAGCATATAGTTAGGCCTGGATCAGGTGACCCTGTCACGCTGCACAGGCCTCGGCTGCTGGGGATTCCCATGATGCATTGAGCATTTCTTCTTCTCCTCATTAGTAAAGAGTTGTGAACAAATGCATTTACTGAGACTTTAAAGACAAACTTCAGCTCTCAGCTTTACTTATTGCTTTTGCAATAGGAGTCGGGAAATTCAAATAAATTTCCATACCTGAACTTGTTTTTGCTTTGTTGTGATTTTAATAAATAAATCACCCTGTCTAATGTTTCTTTAACTTTATGGATGTTTTCTTCTTTGGGGACTTGATGAGCACTCAGGCCATATTTTTATACATTTACATTTACAGCAGTTGTTGTACTCGTAGATGTAACAATGAGTTTTGTTTCTGATTCACCAAAGTCATGTTTTCTAATGTAAACATCTTTGCAAATCTTTAATTTGTGGAGCCTTTCATTCAGACCAAAGTTCACTCTAAATGTTCTGTAAGACATTTTCATCTGACGTTGCTGATAAGTAAGGTCACCAAAAACACCAGGACACAAATTTGTCAAGGGGTCATCAAAATTATTCATCATGTTGTAGAAACGCATTGTAAACAATCCTACGAGTGACTCACACCTCGTTTGTCAGCTCACTGAGGTTAACCACTTTGCAAATATGAAAGTGTTACTAAATAAACACAAAAGGATGTGAAATGAGTAAGAGACAGTCGGCATTCTCTGTTTAGACATTTTGGGGAAAATACTTGTTTTACTTTTTGCCCAGATAGGATCAGACCTGTTCATCTCAGTAGGTGATGTCCATCAGAGGAGGTGGGGTTTGTGTTACTTCACCAGTAAGCTGAGCTACAGTGGAAGTGGCAAACACAATGCAGAGTTGCCCTTTCTGCTGTGATTAGGCAGCAGAAATACGAGGCCCTTACTCTGCGATTACTGCTGATGAAATTTCAGTATTTTACACTTGTTTCAATAACATTTAGCAAACTCAAGAAACGTATTATACATACATACACACACACACACACACATATATATATATCTATATATATATATATATATATATATATATATATAGATATATATATATATATATTTGGAGGATTTGTTGTGGTGGTGATGGAAACGCTGTACCTTGATATAATACTTGATATCCTTTTCCGAACGCAAGGAGCCGAGGCTCCTGAGACCTTTAAACTTTATCACGTATTCTGACATCATCAACTTGGCCAGCAACTACCTACCATAGGCTTTAGTGACCCATTTCTACTATTTATACACCTTAAAAAACATTTTACCAGTTTAATGTCATGAAGATATCATCACATTTACTTCCACAGAATTTGAATATTGAATCTTATGACACAAAGTTACCCGGCGACAAGAGCAGGATATGTACTGTTATAGTTAACATTTAATGATCTTTTTGTCTTTTTACCATCACTTTAATTTTAAATTCTTACGAGGCGTCTCTGATTCTTACATCCTATTTGGAAATTCAAACGTTTGGAATGTAAACAGAACACACCATGATAATTTACGTGATGCTCTTTGAAAGCAACAGATAAAAACAATATAGTAATATAGTAAAAAGCCAAAACAAAACTCCGATGTACAAATCCTGGAATTACCTCACATTTGACTTAAGATAATGGAAATTAGTAACAATAATAAAAAAAAACCCTACTTAAATTTTTACACATCTGGCATCGAAAATATGTTTTTGGTGTGTGTGTCATCAACATGTAATCCATTTTTTTCTGGCTGCAGGACATTAGACTATTTGATGCAAACAAACACAACTTTCTAGGGAAACAACCTCACACCATCTCTAAGTATGTTTGTGGTTTGGGGTTTCTTTAGTGCCTCGAGGTCTGGGAAACTTTGAAGCATGAAACTTTGAAGATAATCTGAGGCCATCTGTCCAAAGTTTCAAAGGCTGAACACACGCTAACCTTTTCCTCAGAAAAACATTGAAAGCTAAAATGTATTTGCTGAATACATAAATGAATGGAGGAGTTGATTTTCCTTGTGATTTTGTGATTTTCACCTTTATCTGTGGCTGATGAAAGTAAAATAAATTTAAAAAATCAGCAAAAATGTGATGTAGCCGACTCACTAAACTGATATGGTTTATAACACATAAATATATCACATCGGTAGGATATGCATAACATAAAATGCTACAACAATAAATAATTTCTTAATTAAATATTTTTGTTTATAGCAAAGTGTAATATACAAATCTGTACTTGCCTCCTGTACTTAAGATCTGGGCGGCGTACTGTTCCTCACTGGATCGTTGTACTTACCTCAGTTAGTGTAGTCTCTTCTTAGTGAATTCCCTTGTGTTTCCTGGTTTTCTTCAAACAGCTAATTCTCCACCTCCTTGTACAGATCTCCCTGGATCTTGGATGAGGATGAGTGAGGATCTGCGTGGAGTAGATGGAGTGTGTTTTTGCCACAGACTGAACGAAGAACCTGGAGCCCCCTTCCCCAGATCACTATATATGTATATATTTCACTTGGTGTTGATATTAAATTCCCCCTACGACTGCACAGTTTGAGACATGGCTCACCCAATGTGACAGCATCATATCTGAAAAAACAAAACAAAACACTTAAAGATTCTCTTTATTTCCTGTGTTTACTAATAGCTCTATCTCTAATATCTCTCTCTCTGTGATAATAATGTCTGCTATACTGAGACACAACACATTTCCTTATGAAATATCTCCATGCCTGCAGTAGTGGGCCTACTGTTGCTTTTAAACAAATGTTTAACTGCATGTATCTGACTGTTTTGAAGCGGTTAAGTTAAATTATATTGTACATCAAATTATGTGTGCACTGATTTCTGTTTTTATTTCAAAATGGAGAGGTGTAACAATTAAAATGTGCACGTTGCTTTTCAAAAGACAACAGTCTAACATTTCTACTTTATGAACTCACTCCTCAGACTGCTGTCACTGTCAGAGAAAGTGAGAAACTCCTTGTCCAAATCTTCCCCCACAGGCCTCTGGGATGTCTGTACTTTCCCCTCTCCTCCTCTATTTCCCCCAACTTCAGGTAATGCTGCATCTTGCTTATTTGGCTAACGTCAAAAGAGTCAACAAAGTGCATATACATGTATACTCACGATGCTTACATATCAAAATTAAGTTGAATGAAAGAAAGCTTCTTGTGATTCTCAGGTCAGAAATGCTCCCATCCTTACTGAGCTGCCAGAGCCAGACTGCACACTTCCCGCTTTCAGCTCATAGAACAACTTGAGTAGCACGTTTCCATTTAAGCTGTTACCTGTAACGATAGATAGCATCAATCTTATGTCTTGATGATGAGCCTCTGAGATTAAAGTAAACTTTTATTATTTATTTAAATTGTACAAATTACTGTGAATGATGTTAACCAAACTCTGTGTACTCAGGCTCTAATCATGCTTTGCTCCATATGGTTTCCACAGCCTGCACTGTTCTCCCTGCCTCAGCTCTTTCTGAGGGTCCTTGACTTTAGAAAACATTGTTAGGAAAAATTGGGTCTGTTTCAAAAAACTTAACTTGAAATGACAACTGCAGAACTGATCCAATATGGCTTTATAATGATGCAAAAACAGCATTGTACGACATGTGCTGGGTTGGCTGGCAGAGTTCCTGCAAAGTTCCTGGACTTATTAGCAACTGGTAATAATCGTTGGTAAGGACTGGAAGATGGAGACTTGTGGAAGCAAACCAGTCAAGGATACGTGGTTAGAATTGTCTCCTATGGCAGTTGGAGACACGATAACTGGCGCCTGATATCAGTCACCACCAGTTTTAACTGCTTAGACGGATGCACATTCTCATATAAAACTCTGTGAACTACTGGGAGAGGTTACTCTCTTCACGGACGTTGGCTGCAGCTGTGCGGATTTCTGAACACAAGAGATCCACGTACATGCTAATATTTAGAAGTCAGTAGAAGTCAAAACCTTCTACTTGTCAGCTAGATCCCATTCCTACAGTTTTGGTTAAGGCATGTCTACCTTCTTTGCTTCCCCTAATATCTCCCATAATCTATTCTTCACTTACCACTGGAACTGTTCCTGCTTCCCTCAAAATTGCTGCCATCACCCCAATATTGAAAAAAAAAAACTGGTCTAGATCCCAGTAATTTTGAGAATTTTCGGCCTATTTCCAATCTGCCATTCCTTTCAAAAATTCTTGAGAAAATAGTTGCCACA
Source organism: Pelmatolapia mariae (assembly GCF_036321145.2). Lineage (NCBI taxonomy): Eukaryota > Metazoa > Chordata > Actinopteri > Cichliformes > Cichlidae > Pelmatolapia > Pelmatolapia mariae. The sequence goes on along the minus strand of NC_086228.1, from coordinate 32,001,708 downwards.
CAACTCCACTCACATTTAACTAATAATAATCTGTATGAACAGTTCCAGTCTGGTTTTCGCCCCTCCCATAGCACTGAAACAGCAATTATAAAAATAACCAATGATCTTCTTATGGCAGCTGACTCCGGTTTACTTTCCATTCTTATTCTCCTCGATCTGAGCACTGCTTTCGACACTATTTCTCACTCCATTCTTCTCAGTAGGCTAGCCTCCATCGGTCTCTCTCATACTCCACTAGCCTGGTTTAAATCATACCTGTCTGATCGCACTCAGTTCATTCAACTCAAATCCTTCACTTCTCAACCCTTTCCTCTGACCACTGGCGTGCCCCAGGGATCTGTCCTGGGGCCCCTTCTTTTCATTATCTACCTTCTACCGCTCGGACACATTTTTCGTAAATACAATATTCAGTTTCACTGTTATGCTGATGACACCCAGCTGTATCTGTCCACTAAACCTGATTCTGCTCTTCCCCCATCCTCCCTCACCCTCTGTTTAGCTGAACTAAATTCATGGTTCTCTTCTAATTTTCTCAAACTCAATAGTAATAAATCCGAGCTTCTCTTGGTTGGCACTAAATCAACATTATCCAGAACCAACAGTTTCTCTGTTACTATCAATAACTCGCCGGTCTTCGTTTCTTCCTCTGTGAAAAGTTTGGGTGTCATCCTCGATAGTATTCAACTTTCAATTCACACATTAATAATGTCACTCGGTCTGCATATTTTCAATTGCGCAACATTAATCATCTCCGTCCTTTTCTCACCTCACATGCCACTGCCATTCTTGTCCATAGCCTTGTTACTTCCCGGATTGATTATTGTAATTCACTTCTTTTTGGTCTTACTCAAAAATCCATCCACAAGCTCCAATGTGTCCAGAATTCTGCTGCCCGTATTATCACCAGGACCCCTTCTACTCACCACATCGGCTCCCGGTCAAGTATCGTATCAATTTCAAAATACTCTTGTACACATTTAAGGCTATTCATCATCTCTCTCCTCCATATCTCTCTGATCTGGTTCGGATCACCGCCCCATCTCGATGTCTTAGATCTTCTTCTTCTCTTTCACTCTCCGTCCCCTCCCACCGTCTTGCCACCATGGGGAGCAGGGCTTTCAGCTGCTCTGCTCCTCGACTCTGGAATTCCCTACCTCCTGATTTAAGAAATATCTCTTCCTTCTCTCTCTTTAAGTCCCAACTCAAAACTCACTTGTTCAAAATAGCTTATCCCACATAACCTCTCCACTCTGCTATTTTAAATTTGTTTTATGTCTTATGCTTTTATTATTGTGTAAACTGTTTGCTTTTATGTTGCTTTTATTATTCTACCATGTACAGTGTCCTTGAGTGTTCTGAAAGGCGCTTTCAAATAAAATGTATTATTATTATTATTATTATTATTATTATTATTATTTAATCATCTAATGACTTAATAAACAACAATCACAAGTTAAGCCTTTTGGCTCGTGATTCCTCAAAGTACATCTGTTGTCACACTTTAATAATTATTTTGCTTTAACATCCATCCATTGGAGCCTGTCCAGCTTCCAGATTTATGAATGCATATATAACATCTAAGATATTTGTATTTGATTTTAGTTTTTGAGGTATTAAAGCATGTCAGTAAATGATATGTGAGTGACCCTTGATGTGACAGGTTTCCACAGTGGCCCTTAGTAATAGTTTGACTCACCTGCTTAAACATTTGAAGAGTTTTGGATAAGGTTGGTTTTTTTTGTTTGTTTCATTTGCTCAGAAGTTGTGGTTTAAATGACACCTCATTAAATGTCATCATTCATTCTGGCAGTATAGAGTAGATTCATGATAACTAACCTACTTCCTTTCACTGAATTTCAATCTTCTCTCCATTTCTTTTTTGTTTCTCTGGAGGCCTGACTTGTTCCATGATTTGAGCTTCCATGGAACATCGCAGAAAAACCTGTCAGTCAATTTGAAAAGTGAGAAAGGTCTTTATTTCTCAGTTCTGAAATGTTGACTAATTTATTGGTGGAAAGGGCTCTGTGTGGCCTGACCAACGTGATGGTGGCGATAGGGAGAGAGAAGAGCCGCTGGGTTGTCTTATCTTGTTTGGTTTGAATGCAGAAGCACAAGGTTTTCCACCAGTCTGCTTATGAAAGTGAAAAATCACAATGTTTCTCTGAACAATCCCCAATTCAGTGAATTCTTTTCACAAGAACAATGTTTCTCAAAATGTTTGCACTTTTTGAGGTTTTAGCTTTTTTTACTGCCTTCTTTGTGTCTCTCAGTAGTTGTACATACATTAATAACTGAACTCAAACATCTGAGGGCTGCAAGGTGTTCCTAATGAAACGCTTTGATTTTAGTGATGTCACTGAGTTAAAGTATGTTCCAGGTTTAGATGCACATAATTTTCCACAATCTCATCAGAAACTACTCTTGTTGAGTTGAATGAGAAGCAATGCAGCTTATCTTATTGCTGCTCTTTCTATGAGTGTAATGGGAAAGCCTCACAGCTGAACTTGCAGTAAAGACCGTTGATGAGGTGGAATCTTAAGATTCCCCTTTTCAGTGTGTAACTTATCCAGCTGGGGGAGTTCCAGTGTGGGATGTCACAGGGTTGATACTAAAAATGAATATATATACATTTATATATACATTTAATTTTATATATATCTATCTATAGATATATAGCTATATCTATAGATAGATATGTGTGTGTGTGTGTGTGTGTGTGTGTGTGTGTGTGTGTATGTGTGTACGGGTTCGTACTATCCTGGTGGGGACCAAAATCTGACTTTTACTATCCTGGTGGGGACTTTCTGCACCGTGGGGACCAAAATCCAGGTCCCCTCGGGGTTGAAAGCAATTTTCACACTCAAAATGCGGTTTTACTGTCAGGGTTACAATTAGGTTATGGTTAGGTTTAGGGTAAGGGTTAGGGTTAGGCATTTATTTTTAATGGTTAGGGTTAGGGTAAGGGGCTAGGGAAAGCATTATGTCAATGGGATGTCCCCACGAGGATAGCAAACCAGACATGTGTGTGTGTGTGTGTGTGTGTGTGTATGAACAGAATCAACTTCTGGAGATTTACTTACTTGGATGATTGAGCATGCATCAAGACGACAAACATTTAGTTTTGCTCACTCAGAAGAATCAAGTTATTCTCAGTACTGTTTACTCACAATGAATAAGTTACACTAACTTAGTTATTTTAAGTTTATTTTTTTAACTTTACTTTTTGCATAATTTTTCCCCCAGTTCTGTGGACAAATTAGATTTCCCAGTGTATGTATGTTCACCACTCAAGACTCTGTAGAGTCTTCAACAGCATGTTGAAGCACATGGCAAACGCACACTTCATATAATTGAAGGGAAAAAAATCTGCTGCCATCTACCAGGATGATGAAGATGAAACAAGGACGTTTCAGGAAGATTATGACCCAAGAACAGCCAAGAAAACTCTTAAACGGTTTCAGAGAAATAAAAAATAAAGCTGCGCGAATGGCCCAGCCAATCACCTGACCTGAATCCAACTGAAAATCTATCAAAAGAACAAAAAAAAAAAGTTTTTCCCCGCTCGCACCTGCAGGTGATTTGGGTCCTCTACCAGAGGCCTGGGAGCTTGAGGGTCCTGCAGTATCTTAGCTGTTCCTAGGACTGCGCTCTTCTGGACAGAGATCTCCGATGTTGTTCCTGGGATCTGCTGGAGCCACTCGCCTAGCTTGGGACCGCACCTAGTGCTCCGATTAAGTTGAAAGTTGAAAGCCTTTATTGTCATTATACATAGTATAACGAAATTAGAAACAGCTCTATAAAAGTGGACACGTGCTTATAGCACATTATAAAAACTATACAATAATTTAACTATACACTTACTATAAATATAAATACACAGTACAGTACTGACAGAGACAGACAGGCAGAGAATTGATGATATTTCAGTGCAGATTACTTTTTGTACAAGTTTGAGTTGAGTATGGTGATGGCTTTGGGGAAGAAGCTATCCCTGAGTCTGTTTGTTCTGGCCCTTATGGATCTATAGCACCTGCCAGAGGGCATTAGGTTGAAAAGATGGCAGCCGGGATGGGGAGTGTCCTTTAAAATGTTTCTGGCCCTACTAAGACAACGGGAGTTGTAGACGGCAGACAAGGAGGGCAGGGGGCGGCCGATGATTTTTTGTGCTGTGTTTACCACCCTCTGCAGTCTCTTCTTGTCTGCCTCCGGGCAGCTGGCGTGCCACACTGCCACTGCATAGGTCAGCAGGCTCTCGATGGTGGATCTGTAGAAGGTCACCAGCAGCGGGGTGTTTAGTTGCTTCTTCCTGAGCACCCTTAGGAAGTGTAGCCGCTGCTGGGCTTTCTTGACTAGGGCCGTGGTGTTAGCTAACCAGGAGAGGTCTGCAGAGATGTGGACGCCAAGGAATTTGAAGGACTCCACTCGCTCTACACATTCTCTGTTGATGTGCAGGGGGGGCAGGGGCAGTTCTGTTCTGCCTGAAGTCCAGGATGAGTTCCTTGGTCTTGGTGATGTTAAGTGCCAGGTTATTTGATGCACACCATTCTCCCAGTCTCAGGACCTCATCTCTGTAAGCCGCCTCATTTCCCCCTGTGATCAGCCCCATCACTGTTGTGTCATCAGCAAATTTGACAATGATGTTCTCTGGGTGGGCGGGACTGCAGTCATATGTGTAGAGGGAGCAGAGTAGTGGGCTTAGTACACAGCCCTGGGGAGAGCCGGTGCTGAGAGTGCGAGGGGAAGAGAGGTGAGGACCCAGTTTCACCCGCTGGGGTCTGTTGACCAGGAAGTCCTTTATCCAAGAGCAGGTGGATGGGGGGAGCCCCAGGTTGGCTGACTTGGTGATCAAAATGTCTGGTATTATTGTGTTAAAGGCAGAGCTGAAGTCAATAAAGAGCATTCTGACATAGTTCCCCTGTTGTTCCAGGTGGCTCAGTGCTGTGTGGAGTGCGATGGCTATGGCGTCCTCAGTGAATCTGTTAGTCCGGTATGTGAATTGGTGTGGGTCCAGAGTGGGGGGGAGGCAGGTTCTGATGTGCCCCAAAACCAGTTTCTCAAAGCACTTGGTGATGACAGGGGTTAGTGCAATTGGACAGAAGTCAGCTGCAGTAAGCCGCTGCGTCTGTGCGCGCTGCCATCTTGGTTTCAGAGAAACTCTGTCTCTGATTACCACTGGGACCACTGTTACTTTCACCCTCCACATCTTCTCCAGCCCTTCTCTGAGCCCTTGGTACTTTTCCAGCTTCTTGTGTTCCTTCTTCCTGATGTTACTGTCATTCAGTATCACTACATCTATCACTACGGCGGTCTTCTTCTGTTTGTCTACCACCACTATGTCCGGTTGGTTAGCCATCACCATTTTGTCCGTCTGTATCTGGAAGTCCCACAGGATCTTAGCTCGGTCATTCTCCACCACCCTAGGGGACGTCTCCCATTTTGACATCAGGACTTCCAGGCCATACAGAGATGTTCCTGTATACTATGCCGGCCACTTGGTTATGGCGTTCCATGTATGCCCTGCCTGCTAGCATCTTACACCCTGCTGTTATGTGCTGGATTGTCTCAGGGGAAACTTTACACAGCCTGCACCTGGGGTCTGACCCCAGCCTCTATGGATCTTGTGCTCAGAGCTTGTTCCTGTGCTGCCATGATTAGTGCCTCTGTGCCGTCTTTCAGTCCAGCTACTGGTGGGATTTCTGGATGTCAGCCACTTCCTCTACCTCCCAGTATAGGATATGTGTGTGTGTGTGTGTGTGTGTGTGTGTATTGGTGTGTTTCTTTGGAAAGGTATTTTATTTCCCAAATGCCCCATCCATAGACATACATAGACATCCATAGACACTGGAATGCTTGATTTAGACCTCTATGTAGTAGCTTACGACGTAACCTGAAACCCCTTTTAACTCGGTGCCATAATCTTCCAACCCATTCAAGAATTATGGCACCAACATCAGGAAAAATGTTCATGAGAAAATAGAGAAGTACCAGGGGAAACAGCAGTCCCAATGGTAAAGGAGCTGTAACCCACAAACTGGAAGAGTGGGTCCTGCAGATACCAGGTACAACATCAGAGGACTCTGACCAGTCCTATGATACAGCGCCAGTGGCGCTCTGTTAAGACAAGGAAGGCAAGGACTGACTGCCTAATCAAATCTAAAAATAGTCATAAACTAAAATGTACTACAGTAAAAATGATCTCTCACCTTTCATTTCAGCATCATAAAGCTCCTTGTCTGTTTGTATCTATCTTTTACATACCTGCCATCTTGTGGCTGCAGATGGCTATTGTCACTGGAAGCATTCACAAGAAACCTGATTGGTTCTTGCCATAATATGAATTCTAACAGTTGTTAAATAGAGCTGTCAGCTGTGTACCAACCTGACTTCTGCACTGATGGTCCCAAATCCCATTAAGAAGGCAAGAAATTCCAGAGATGAACCCTGACAAGGCACACCTGTGGGGTGAAACCATTTCAGGTGACAACGCCATGAAGCTCAGTGAGAGAAGGACAAGGGTTTGCACTGTCAACAAAGCAAAGGGTGGCTCCTTTCAGGAATCTCAAATATAAAACATATTTAGAGTTACTGATCAATTTTTCTACTATATTCCCCATTTGTTGTGGATTATGGAGTTGAAGCAGCAGCTGCAGAATGCTTTGACAAAAGTTGACATATTTCAGTCACTTCATTTCAAACCCTATTTACAGGAATATCATGATCAAAATCTTGACTGAGTTCAGAACAAGCAGGCAGTCTTTAAATAACAGAAGGGCTCATAAGCACATCGAACTAAGTAAAAAGCATGTGAAATACCAGCAGCAGGCCAGAACAACAACCTCTAACAACAAAAGACAGAGGAGGGAAAACGCAGTAAGAAATGCTTTTTCTAAGAGAGCACTTCATACATGCCAAAAATGACACCATTAAAATGCATAGTTTATGTAAATGCTGTTAAGATGAATGGAAAATGGGTAAAAATAAATGGTCAGAAAATAGACCAGCGGTCCCCAACCCCCGGGCCACGGACCGGGAGCGGTCCGTGAGTCATTTGGTACCGAGCCGCGAGAGTTGAGACTCGGGTGTGAAATGTATGGTTTTCAGGGTTTTTATCATTTTTTAGCGTTATTTTGTTATCGTTTTTTTCGTTAACTCGGTTTTCCTGGGTCCTTTCACGTGTGTTATGAATAAATCTTCTTTTTTTCGGTACCGGTACTAGTTTTATTTTGTTGTATTTATCCACGACACCTTAAAGGCCGGTCCGTGAAAATATTGTCGGGCACCGTGGCGCAAAAAAGGTTGGGGACCGCTGAGCTAAACTATTTCTCTCATGTGTTGTTATGTGTTCAGAAGTGATTGTCTATTCTTATTTAATTCACTTAATGTACAGAATTCACCTGCTTGTTGCATACATGGTACGACTGCACATTCACCTAATGTATATATTATATATAATGTTCTTCCTCTCTCCCCCTTTTGCACAAGTCGAGGAGCGTGTCAGGTTACATTTCATTGTGTGTTATACTTGTATAACTATGCATGTGACGAATAAAGAACCTTGAACCTGAAATATGTGGCAGGATAATGTTTTTAAGTTTGATAGCTGTCCTTAAGTGATGTCACCTGAGTCAGTGTCAGCTGCTCTTTGAGTTATTAAAAGTACAAATTGGTTGGTGTACATTTACACTGCTCAAATCTGCTGCATGCTAAAGGCTACGTCCATCACTGACTGCCCTGTTGGAGGTTGTGTTCAACTGCAGTAAACACAGGCTTTGATAAAAGAAAATAATGTAATTTCTTGTCTTTCTTCATAGATTTTTATCCATATTTTTAAACAGTGTGTGCTTGCAGACTGTCACCTATGGGACGCCAATAAGAGAAATTAACCAGGAAGGTGAAATGACTCAGTCAGATAGTCATAATAAAACCACTACTCCACTTTTTGTCTGTATAAAGAGAAACTTAGTTTAAAAGCTAAGGTGGATTTGGGGTGAACTATGCAGGTGAAACTGGTCAAATTGAAATTAAAATATTATAAAAAATATATCAAAAATGATATTAAAAATGATCTCCCTTTTAATTTTAATTTCCCCAAACCACTTCAATTTTCTAGCGTGGTGAGTGTCTGTGATGCCTGGGATAGATTAGTATTGCTGTAAAGTACGAATGTAAAAGAAAAGTAATACAGAGATCCATACATACATTTAAAACACTGACATCTGTAAATACAAACATGTCAAATTATCAGTCAGTTAATGTCTGCGTGATTATTATTATTAGTATTATTATTATTTATTATTGTTGTTTTTGTTAATAATTGATTTTGGCAACTTCAGTCCTTCACAGATGGAACCAGTTTCTGGTCATAACTCACAATATGATCGGTATGACTGGCGGACAGGTAAATAAATATGCCTCCTAATTAAAATAGCACTCGTAATTAGCACCGCTGCTACCTGAAACCAGCAGCACATATCTAATCTCACACTCAGACAGGAGTACAGGGCGAGGATGTGAGTGCTTGTGGAAAGGTTGTACACGCACTCTATTTAGTCCAATAAAACCTCCGTTTTTTCTTTCATTGTGCACCTTTAAACAGCTAACAGTGCCCATGTAAACTGCAGCAAGGCAGCTATCAAAAATGTCGTCCTGCCACCCAGGGCTCCGTTTCGGCACGTGCATTTTGTCCAGATGTGAGAACCTCTGTCCAGCACCTCTTTGTGTTTAGTTCTGTCTCTGTCCTGCTTTCTTTTTATCAGTTCTTCCTCCTCTCCCCGATATCTCCAACTCTCCCTGAGCTCCTCTCTTCCTCCAGGTGATGACAGTGAAAAGGAGAGGTCCTGCATCCCAGGTGAGGATGAGTCAGTGCAGCCCAGCCAGTCTGCAGCAGAGGATCGTGGGTATCCATCATGCAGTGATGAACCTGGAAACATGAACTTCCAGTAGGACTCTCCTTTAAAGAGATAGACAGAGCCTGGAGAGAAAGAAAAGAAACTTCACTGAATTTAGTCTGGTTCTAGTTGTAAATTGATAAATTAAGTCAACTTTGTCCGTTTATTTGATCCTTTAATAGAAAGATCCCACACATGAATCAGATCCTCACCATTAGTGTCTGTAGTGATTCCATTCACACCTTCTTTAAGTAGTTGTGTCCAGGTGTCTCCTTGATTCTCTTGTTTGGCATCTCCAATTTTTCCCCACACAGCCCCCTCCTCTGGGTCCCAGACTAGGCCCCATCTCTCTAATGCTCCTGCTGCCTGCTCGTCATCATCATCGTTATCAGTGTCTGCTAAATCTAAGCTGACGCCCGTCCTGAGAGCAGACAGGGGCTGAGGGTAACCTTCTTGCAGAGACAGGTCCTTGAAGAGCCAGAACTGGTGACCTGCAGCGAGATGTCACATGAAAAGGTTAGTAAGTCAGTTTGATGATTCGCAGTGAAACACCATCGATTGTTTCAAAAAGGTTTAAGCTTGTCCACTGTGACTGCTTTGATGTATTATTTTGTATTTACACTCTCATTTATTTTATCATTGCATGCGTGTTCTAGGCAGTGGATGTCTGTTGCCAAAGAAATAAGAAGGAAAGAAAGGTTTAAAAACCTGAATCCACATCCAAGGCCAGATGAAGTTTAATAATTGGAAACATCAGTTTTGATGTTGGAGAATTTAGTCCTTAACTATGCTAAAAGTATTTTGGTCATAGAAAATGTAATCTACAGGCAAACTGTAGGAGATGTTCAAAGATGCTATAGGCCAGGTGCATGTAGGGCTTCTGAAAGTAGCAGCAAGTAAGTAATAATCTCATAAATCTCAACAAGTTCTGCTTTCTGAAGACATCACTATCTCTGATACGCATCACTGCTTGCTTGAAAAGTAATTCAGGAATGGCAATAGGCAGATTTTATGAAAAAGACAATTTTGAAGAACACATTCTGTATACTTCAGAGTGCAAAATGTAAAGGCTAGAAGAGATATGAGCTAAAAAAAAAACAAACCTCATGTCAATCAATTGTTACAGAAATAAAGAAATAAGGAATCTTCTTTGATTTTTTTAAACAGTTTTAGTAACGATTTCAATAGCCAGTTATGGTGCGTAATCTGCACTGACTGTTTTACCCCTCTCACAAGTAGGTTACTGTACTGTACCACTGATAAAGATGATAGCATGATCCGAGCGCCTCTCCAGCACAGCTTGAAGACGAAGCAGGTCAGAGGGTAGACCCCTCCACAACCTCCTCACTGAAGACCCGCGCCCCGACACCAAGCCTCCGCCATTGACCCTCCACATCATCTGACCTGAAGCGATGACCCAATGAAAATAATGAATTGTGGTATCCTGTTACTATAGATACATCTTCCATAGTTAAACTGTTTCTCATTGTCTACATTTATAAAAATCTGTTTTCAGACCTTTGAAGAAGAAAGTCTCTCCTCGAATCTTTGCCACAGCATCAAAACTGGTGTTACAGCGATCTATGGAGGGGCTGAAGGACAGAAGCACACAGGGATACTTGTTAAAGGAATGTCATGCTTTCATTTGGTTAACAGTAGACAGCACAGCCATCCTCTTTGTCCTCCGATGGTAATTAATGTCTGTCTGTTGCAACTGTACTGTTTCAGATTGCTAAAGGAACTTGCTAGCATTAGCTGTTAACTTAGCACTGTAAACATTTTCCTGTTTACAAAATCTATCTATTGTTTATCTAGCTTGTTTATGTAAATATCTTTGGTGGCTGAAATTAAATTTAAAATCTTAATACTGATATTAGATGATTTTGCAAAAATATGGAAGAAAAGAGGCACACAGTAACAATTCTTGTAGCCATCTAGCATATTTATGACAAAGAGTTTTTGTCTTCTTCTGTCCGTGTGAACGTCCCTTCCCCCTGTTTGGCTTTTATGGGATCTAGACCTTCTACTGCTCTGCTCCTTGCCTCTGGAATTCCATCTCGCCAGACATCCAGAACACTGACTCTCTCCATCTTCACATCCCGTCTCAAACCACACCCCTTTAAATTGGTTTAATTACTCGGCTGTCTTCCACCTAGGGTTGCCAACCGTCCCTTAAAAAACGGAATCGTGCCGTATTTAGAAACAAAAGTACACGTCCCGTATTGAGCTAATAAGGGACGCACTTTGTCCCGTAATACAGTGAGAATCAAAAGTAGTCTATAAATGTTAATGGAATTAACGCTTTGTTTGAAAACATAATTCCCAGCCCCTCTCCTGCTTTGTGACCAATGAGCTGACAGCACACTTATGACAATTCGAGTATGACCATTCAGATTACCGCTTATCTCATTGGTCGAGGAAAGGTCGCTTACGGAGAAAATACTGGAAGACAACAGATGACCACAACAAGAAGCATGGCCAACAGGGAAACAAACGCCGACACTGCGGTGCAAGTCTCGGACGACAGTACACCTAAAGCTGGGCAGACACTGTGCGATTTTTTCAGTCGCGTTATTCAGCTCCTGCTCAAACTGCACGATTGACTCGCAGAGGTTATAAGTTGGTAGGTCACGATGCAGGGTCTCACACTATACCGCCCGATGCTCTGATGCGACCTGAGTGCTCACACTGTGCGTCCATAAAATGAAGGTTATAACAGAAAATCTGTCGCTCGCTCTCCCTCTGTGTCTTTCACTCACACAGACACGCACACCACCACCATCAACTTTGCTATATTGCTAATGAAAAACATTGATCAGGCAGCTGTGATTGAGCAGCAATGTAAATCCAACTATTTTCACGGTTGCTGTGGTCGTGATAATTTTGTGAGGCCACATCGAAAAGGCTCGGATGAGCTTTCCAAAGTTCTACAAGTTGTGCCTCCATCGCTTGTGTCCAGATCACACGCTGCACAGCCGTACTGCTCCGTCTTTTTCACCGACGTTTACGTGTTTGCGCGTGGGCAGTGTGAGCGGCTGCGGTGACACCCTCACGAGCGATTGATGATCGGGAGCTGGTCGTGAGGTGTTAATCGCTTCTCGTTACCCCACGTATACTACACGATGCATGACGCACGATGAAGGCCAAAATCGGGCCGATCACCAAATCGGTCGCACGACTCAAAAATCGGCTCAAAATGGGCCAAAAATCGCACAGTGTAATGCCGGGCTCACACTGTGCGATTTTTGGCCCATTTTGAGCCGATTTTTGAGTCGTGCGACCGTTTTGGTGATCGGCCCGAGTTTGTCCTTCATCGTGCGTCGTGCATCGTGTAGTGTACGTGGGGTAACGAGAAACGATTAACACCTCACGACCAGCTCCCGATCATCAATCGCTTGGTCGGGAGGATTTCAAACATGTTTGAAATCCTCCCGACCATCGGGAGGGTGTCACTGCTGCTTCTCACACTGCGCACGCGCAAACACAAATGTCAGTGAAAAAGACGGAGCAGCACGGCAGTGCAGCGTGTGATCTGGACACAAGCGATGGAGGCACAACTTGTAGAACTTTGGAAAGCTCACCCGAGCCTTTTCGATGTGGCCTCACAAAATTATCACGACCACAACAACCGTGAAAATAGTTGGATTTACATTGCTGCTCAATCACAGCTGCCTGATCAATGTTTTTCATAAAGTTGATGGTGGTGGTGTGCGTGTCTGTGTGAGTGAAAGACAGAGAGGGAGAGCGAGCGACAGAATTTCTGTTATAACCTTCATTTTATGAACGCACAGTTTGAGCACTCAGGTCGCATCAGAGCATCGGGCCGTATAGTGTGAGACCCTGCATCGTGACCTATGAACTTCTAACCCCTGCGAGTCAATCGTACAGTTTGAGCAGGAGCTGAATCGCGCGACTGAAAAAATCGCACAGTGTGAGCCCGGCATTAGCCCAGCATTAGACCACCAATGTTTGTTCCCCTCAGAGAAAGAAAAAAAGGCTGCAAAAGTACAGGGAGGAATGGGACAAGGAAAACACCTGGCTGGAAAAAGTGCACGATAACACCTATAAAGCGCACTGCACTGTGTGCCGGCGCACGTTTTCCATAGGCATGCTTCTAATGGTGGGCTGTTCATATCACAAAGAATATGCATCTACTTAAATCAAATTCAAGTCAAATGGTTAAAAAAAAAAATTCACCACACTGGGAAGGTTGAAGACAATCGGGTCGCCCGGCCCTGGCCACGAGGTGTCCCTTATTTATTTTTCAGGGAGTTGGCAACCCTACTTCCACCTGTCACATGAATCCTCTGCTTTTTATTTTTTTACAGTCTTATCATTTTATTTATTCTTAAATGTATTATTATTAATAATGATACTATTAATATGATTGTTATTAACAGAAAAATCTCTCAGTAAGTCATACCCATGCCTATGATGATGCTGACGACGATGATGATGATGGCCTCTGTGGTGCAACTCTGTGGTGATACGAGGAGCCTCCGTAGACAGCAGCTTGTTCATTTGACCTAAATCAAAAATCACAACAATTTAAATGAAAAAGCTATAAACCCCCCCCCTAAATTCCCCTTCCGCCCCTGCGGAGAAGTACCAAGGGCTCTTCTCTGAGCCCTTGGTACTTCTCGAGCTTCTTGTGTTCCTTCTTCCTGATGTTGCTGTCATTCAGTATCGCTACGTCTATTACTACAGCCGTCTTCCTCTGCTTGTCTACCACTAGTATGCCTGGTTGGTTAGCCATCACCATTTTAAACATACTGTGGTACCATACCCTCGTGTTCATCAGTTGAACAGTATTGTACTGCAGAAAGTAGTGTGTTGCTACAAAAATGGTGAGAAAAAGGCAACTAATAATGGAAGAGACATAATATAATAAAACTTATAAATGTAGGTCTGTCCTACAGAGAAACTGCAAAGAAAGTCAAAGTGTCAGTGAGTACAGTTTCCTTCACATCAAACGCACTCAGAAACAAACTGACAGGAAGAGGTCTGCAGACCCAAAGACACAACTGAATCGGAGGACAAGTTTCTGAGAGTTAACAGCTGTGTGATCGGCGGCTCACAGGACAACAGCTTCAAGCAGTTTAATAGTGGCTGTAGTGAGCAAGTCTCAGTTTCAACTGTGAAGAAAAACTTCGAGCTGTAGGAAGAAAGCCATCGGTAAGATTTCAGGATAAGACAAAGACTACTGAAGACTGGAGGAAGGTATTATTATTTTGATGAATCAAAATTTGAACTCTTCAGTTCATCACACAGGCTCTATGTACGCCGTCAAGTAGGTGAAAGGATGGTTCCACAGTGTGTGTCATCAACTGTCAAACATGGAGGAGGAAGTGTGATAGTCTGGGCCTGTTTGCTGGATCCAGGGTCGGTGACTTGTACAGAGTGAGAGGCTCCCTGAACCAAAACAGCTACCACAGCATTCTGCAGCACCATGCAGTACCCTCTGGTATGCACCTAGTTGGTCAGGGGTTCATCCTACAGCAAGATAAAGACCCAAAACATAAGTCCAAGCTATGCCAGAACTACCTCAGAAAAAAGAACAAGATGGTGATGGCCAGCACAGTCTCCAGATTTAAACCCCATTTAACTGGACATAAATGTAGATTCTAGTAGAAAAATTTAGCCAATGCAGAAATGCCTCAAATCTGCTTCTATCTCAAGGGCAGCAGCCAGTGATAGATACAAAAAGTCTTGCAGCACTATATGGGTCCATAGGAAAACGTCATTCTTGACCTCTGCAAACACTTCCCTGCTGAGTTCATGGTGATCCATTTTGGGTTATACTGACTGGTTCTTCACTGCTCCTTCGGCGGTTGGCTCCATGCACCACTAAAGAGGCCCACCTGACAGTCTAAGAACCACTGCAGGTTGGTGGGACACAGCCAGAGCTACTGTCACTTCCAGTGTGTCACACATGCTTGGTTAAGCCCAGCCTACTTCCCATTATTGTGTGATGATTACTCGTTTAGCTTCATTTTAGAAGGTTAGTACAACACAGCTCAATGTCCCAAACTATTGCCACAGTATTTGGTAACCAAATACTGTGTGCTTCATATTGTGAAGTTATTCATTTATAAACTATGTGTCAGACAATAGTTTTGTATTTCACTTAAAACCACAGATACGATTTCATATCATATCTGTGGCAAAGATATTCAAGTTTAACTTCTAGGAGCCACAGACCTTTGCATAAAATGTTGTGTCAATGAATAATATATTTTACATGTTCATTAGTTTAAGTACCAAATATAAAAAAATGGATCATGGTTGTTGATCAGAATTGAAATTTTCACAATGACAAATTGTTAAACTTGAGATGCAAATACAGTTAATGAACCTGGAACGACACTGAGTGGAAGGATGTATTTTTTGGAACATGTGGGCAGAAGCTTGAATATCCACAGACACAGCGGTTTGCCTGTCAAGCATTCATGACATTATGCAAAAGCAAAATGAACTGAGAAAGTTAAGAATGGTTTCCGAGCAACAGCGCAGTCAGACATTTCCTCGTTTTTATTTTTTACAATATGAGGCTTTCACGAGAATCTTTGCTGAATGTGGAGGCTAAAGCTGTGAAGAAACTAAATTCTGTCCTTCCTCAATAAACACACCAGAGGTCAGACCAGGGAGCTATTTCACAACCGTCCTCATTCATCCTTTAAACTTCACGTCAGTTTTTAAACCTTTTACATCATTTTTAAAGTATGTTAAATTCTTGATATTGAAACTTTATATTATCCTATGTGTGCTAATACTGAAATTTTACATTCAGTCCAGTTTACGCATCCTCACACATCAACTATAATCAATATTAATGATTAAATCATGGTGTGAGAAGCTTCACCATAGAGCTGAGTGATGTGCTCCAGGTCTTGGGGTCCCAGGCGGTAGTGGAGAGGGTCTCCGACAGGACCCAGGTAGTATGGCCTCATGACTGAGTGACGGGATGAGGAATGAGGAAGGCCCAGTGCGTGGCCAAACTCATGAACCAGCACTGTGAACAGGTCGGTACCCTCAGAGACTGGAAAGGAAACAGAGGAGGAGGAACAGAAGACAAAATGATGACCTGATTAGAAGAGGAAGATAAACAAGTCATGGTTTACTGGTATAGTATGGCCATAGACTGTGTGGAGGTAGCATTGTGGTCCCAAACTCACTGGTTTTGGACTCAGTGTTATTGTTTTGTCCACTGCCATTTGGCAACTTTGGAGCAAGAAGGGACCATAATTTGACAGAAGTGTGGAGCACTGAGTTACCACCTAGCACTGTCAAGCTTGGTCAGCAAGATGCATTTACCAACACCATGGGAAGACACAAGACAAAAGACGAATAAAAGGTCAGACTTTCATGTTTTTGACGTGTTGTTCTACCTGGCTGTCTGAATGCCCACTCTTCCTCCGCATCCAAATGAACTACTCCTGCCCGGGCTGGGTCTGAGGGGAAGAAAGCGTGGCCTACTGCTCCACCTGCCCCATCAAAGGGATAGTCATCACCATGGTAACCATGGAAGAAGTCTACCTGCAGGTCAGCTGCATCCGGACTGCCCACCTGGAAACAGAATGAATGAAACTCATCGACTGTGTGACTTTGGCTAGTTCTAGTCAAAAGTGGCATCTGACAAACCTCATGGAACTCCAGTGGTGTTGGCTCCGCCCACACTCTTAAGGCGTAGAAGATAAGTGAGCGAATTGTTTCCCGAGACAGATGAGAAGAGGAGGGATATGATTGCAACCTGACGAGGTAAGATAGACGCAAAGACCTCACCAAGTGGCAGATACTTCACCAAGCACAGCTTACTGACAATAGGAAACCATTGTGAATTACTACATCGAACTGATCACAGTCTCCTCGCAAATCTTATCCCACCTCCAGTTGATGTTCCTGCGCGTCCACATGGAGACAGCCCATCTTCTCCGTCTCCTCATATTTATTTTCTCTTGGTTGGCCGATAGTATGGATGATTCCTCCTGGTCCGGTAGTGAGCAGCGTGGCGTGTTCATCACCGCCATTGTCTCCTCATCTGGACACCAGAGAACAGACTTTATCAAATCACACAAAGAACACTAGATTTGAGAAGCAGCATAAACATCTTTTTACAGACACCATCTGTATTCCTCACCTACAACTCCGCTGTCTTTTAGGCCTGCAAACCTTTGCATGGCCCTCACAGCATTGGTGACACCTGTCCAAGCCTGCAGCTGACCAGTGGAAGGGTCTGAGGGTGGGAGGTAACCATACTTCATCAACCAATCCTAAAAAGGGGGCAAATGATCTCTTTAACGGGGTGTTCTTCTTCCATTTCTATCCTGCAGTCCTGTATCTATATTATATATAAAGCTCACTACCTAAGTAATATATGAGAGAGTTGGTAAAGATATTATTAATTCCCCATCAATAGTTGTATGGTTTCTATTACCACAAGTTTGGAGCTCTCATCTTCAGTGGGTGTCACTGGTGCAGAGGATGGTGACAGAGTCACACTAGCAGCACAAGTTGTTTGCATCCATCCAAAGCTCAAGCAGAGGAAAGTCATATACATCTTCATCTTGATTACATGTTTTTGGAACAGAATATTCAGTGGAAAGCAGTATTTTCAGTGTGTGGAAATCCACTGGAAATGAAGCAAAGTCATTTTAAAACATTAAAGACAAAGATACAGACAGGGCAGAAAAAAACCCTAAAGCCCGACATTTAAAGACATTTAAATTCATTCGTGTCCTCTGTGAAGGACATGAATCGGCGACCTCTACATCAACCAGAATCTATGCAATCTGAGTCCTACTGTGGTGTCGAGGGCACATGCTGGGCTTTTATTGATGCCACATTTTTGGGGATTGGGCTAATAGAGTAATAACAGGGTTCTTTTCCAAATGACTGGCATTGGAGGTTCCACATTTTAGATTAAGTGATATGATATATAGGAGTCTACCTACAATATAAAGCGCCTTAAGGCGACTATTGTTGTGATTTGGCGCTATATAAATAAAATTGAATTGAATTGAATTGAATGTTATGATGAAACCTCAAATTGTTTTTTCAATATTAGATTGTTATCTTCAATTTAGTAGGATTTCAGAAATGTGCAGTAATGTTAACACTTTTGAAAGACAACTTTTATTCAGTGTCCTTTGTAGTGGACGGAGGAATTACTAACTCTGACATTTTTTTGTCTGAGACTGAGACCTGACATTTTTTTTGCCTGATACCTGATGACTTTTTTCCTGATACCTGACGACTTTTTTGTCTGAGACCTGACGATGTCCTAAAATGTACACCGTACCCATGGCGCTCAATCATCATGAAGGTTATTAATGGCACGTCTCTGGATGCTGTGCAATTTGCACTCCAGTCTAACAGATCCACTAAAGAGTTATTGGTAATCTGGCATGCCCGGTGTGCTGATGTGTCAATATCATTTTTTGGTCAATATAGTTACACAGGCTACAGACTGGATTGAAGGTCTGCTGTGCACCGGCCCTACAAGCACTGGCAGAAGCCCATCCATTCATTTTTACCGGTGACACTAGATTACCCAATCAAATCTCTTCATGCAGCCAGGCCCTTCCCAACCTTCCCTGTGTGGTGATGCACGTCCCGTGGCTACTTTTGCTACTGCTAGAAAGTAAAGTGCAAAAACTGTCACAGAATAAACAGGAAGAACACTGTGACACTCCATGTCACAATAGCACGAACGCGTTAAAGCAGTGAGTAAAAGAAGCTGATGGGAAACGTCCGTAGTATATTCCCACAGGGTGGAGAAACCTACCAGATTCAATCACGAGATGGACGAGAATTACCATAAAATACAGAGGGGAGGGCATTGTGCCCTGCCGTATAGGACACTGCTAGATATGTGTGTGCCCATGTCAATCAGAAGATGACTCAATTAATTAAGTTAGAGGGTGTACCATTTCAGTTAGAGCACTGGGGCAGAGAAGGAGGGAGGGAGGATGAATGGAGGACAAGGCAGCGTTAAAGTAATGAGATTAAAGCAGCCACAAGAGTAGAGGGCGAAGGCCAAAGGAGCAGACTGTCAGAAAGAACATTCTGAATTAAAGAAGCTGGAATGAACATTAGAGGAACTGCTTTGGTGGCAAATCACGTTGCATCAAAGCAGTTGATCAGGAAAAGTTCATACTCTAAAATGTAAGTGCATACATTTTTGTCTTAACCCCAAAGCTGACTTATTTTTGCATTTCACAACGTTTGACTAGTTAAAGCTGCATTCAGGACTTTTTATGTTTCTTATTTGGTCTCTTGGGGGCAACAAATCAAGTTGTGTTAATAAAGGTGAAAAAAGTGGTGTCATTTCAGCCTCTTGCAGGGACAAAGACACAGTAGCATTTATTTGGAGTTCTATTTCTGGCCAACTGGTTGAGTCCAGCTATACAAATATCTGCCTCTACCAACATTTCATTTCTGTCTGCGCATATCAGGTCAGTTTTAACTTATTATATTACTGGAAATTACAATTATAATTGTGATTTGAATGTCTCTAATATTACTGTTTGATTTTAAGTAGTGACTTGGGTCACAGGGATCACAGGATTTTTTCAGAAGACTTTACAAACAGAATAATCAGTTTTATTTAGAGGCCTAATTTTTAGTGGCTGATCAAAATCTTCTGATTAGACTTATTTGTAATCCTGACTGAAGTCAGGCTTTAAATGAAAAAAAGAGATAGTTTGAAGGAATTCGAGCAGTGGTACTGGCACAGCTGTACAGTAATTCAGGTTGTGTATTAGTTCCTGCACATGCAATATTGTCACCATCTGACAATGAAACCTAACATCTCACACCACTGACCACAACACATTCATTCATTACATTAAGTTACACTAACTCCAAATTTAGTCTGAAAACTGAATCAAAGCAAGTTAAAGATGAGAAAAGTGCTTTTAACACTTACCTTCCTCCTCCTCTGCATTCCGCTTCTCCCTGCTCTCTCTTCATTTGCCACAATGGGAACAGATGGGTCCTTTCTATTCTCCTGCTCGTTTCCTCAAAGCCTGACTCCTAACCCCCACCCCCTACCCCACCCACTGCCACAGCAGCATGACAAATGAAGAGTTTCATCTTTGCAGAAATATCTTCCTTCTTTTATCCCAAGATTGTGCCTTGGTTTTTCCCAACTTGTTTTTCCTCCTATCAGTCAGTTATTTGCCCACAGTACAAGATTTCTGAACAAAGAAAATCTGATTTGAAAACAATTAGTTGTGGCACAATACTCTGTGAGTCCAGAATGCAACATTTGACTCGTGCAGGATTAGTGATGCACAGTAAAGATGGGTTTAGACACATATGTGTGTGTGTGTGTGTCTTTGCATGTGTGCAACATCTGCATGTTTATGTGTATCTTCTCTCATGATGACATTTTTACACACAATCCTCTTAACATGAGGATTAAAACAAAACCAAGACAGACAGATTTGTGGCTCCCTCTCGTTCTGCTGCAGCTTTTTCCTTGTGTTTCTTCTTTGTGTTTAATCCACTGAACTGGTGGGAGGGGTGGTCTCATGTTGGCCTCTTTCTTTAAATACAACTGATATCCTACTGTCTTGAGTGTGACGTTCATGTCAATGAAAAAAGCATGAACTATGTGCATGCATGCACTAAGCCATGTTCTCCATATTCTTGTCAATGCTAATGTTATTTCTTCCATTGGTGAGTCCCCTTCATATTAACCCTGCACCATCCTGCTGGGATCATGAAGCTCAATCTAATCTGGTCTTTCTCTGCTGAGATAAAAAAAGCTGCGACTAGAAACACATGTAGGACTAATGCAGTGTGTTTTCAGGAAACCTGATTCCTGTTATGTGTGTCTGTAGCAGAACAGGCAGATCCAGTGACTGACTGATGCTCAGGACTGACAGTTCTCTGCTCTTTGACTTCAATTTCTTAGACTGAAGTACATTTGTCATGGGTGTGCTGACACACAGGATGCACAGCCAGCAGTGATGGTGCATGTCATTCATGATGTTCATGAACATCATTAGTGGCCTATCCCTGTGAGGGGACAAACTGGTCAAAACCACTAAACGAGTCTACAGATGCCCTCGCTGTAGGGGCCAAATGTTCAGGCCTAACTAGCATTAGTCAAATGCTCCTTTCAGGCTCCTTTTGAACCGTAAATTGTTATACTTGCTTTATGCTTTCTGTTGCTTTCTGTGCTTACTTCACAGTAAAGTCAAGCAGTGTTTTCAATGGGAAACATTAAGTAATTTAAAAAGACAGCTGCTGATGAATTACTGTAACAACTTAACAACAATTTTCATTTCTGTCTTCACCAGAACCTGTGGGTCTTCAGGGGTCCTGGGTTATATGTGTGTGTTTGTGTGTGTGTGTCATTTTTCTGGGTATTTAATTATAACAATTACAGCAAAGACTGAGTGTATCGTCCTCCTGGTGTACAATGCAAATGCATGTAAGACATGCTGAGGAATGCAGTTGTTTTTAGGATAGTAACACAGCAGAACAAGAAGATATTTAAATTGAAGTCAACACCGTCAGGAGAGGACAATAACTCACATTCCTAATGGATCCTAAGTTGTCTCTGTTTTAAATTGTGGACAGCTTCTGGCTTTGAAAAGTTCCCTTAACCTGCGTTCTTTTTAATTACCAGCAGGGGGTTAGCTACTGTGGCAGCCAAAAGAATTTTACTTGTATAGACCTACAGGGGAAAACAACGCAAGGCTCCTTTATTCTATGATCTCAGTTACTTTCCTGGTGGGCTCATGGCTTCAGTTGCTTGTTTCAAGGGTTACTGAGTACATCATGAAGCTGATTTTGTAAAATATGGTCCCCTTTAGCTGCTACAGTATATGAGAGTGCACTGTCTGTGATATCCACTTCTAAAAAGCTAAGATTACAGTACAACAACTGTTCTAACACATTAAGAAAGGCAACAACTGTTCTAGTCCTGGTTAGTTATAGCATATGGTACTCCAGCTTAAAACACTTTTGCTGTTAGAAATATTACCATATATATTTTCATACAGGGGTAAACATGTGGATAACTTACAAAAAGAGTCAGATTTGAAACTTTTTATTCCTTGTGTGTTTTTGTTCACTGTTTAAGGGGTAAATGAAAATAAAACTGCTCCTCAGTCACCGTGACAACAGCCTATTTCCCGATAAATGCAGCTGCTGGGAGGTGTCAAAGGTCACTCTGGGGTAATGGGTGATGGATGACGGGTGGGGGGATCTTGGTAAATATGTGAATGGGGCTGTGTGTGGTTCATCTTGCTGTTACCCGTAGTGACAGAAATGGCCCTTTTTGGTGTGCATGGTGTCTCTGTTAACTTGTCTGAATGAGCCTTTCTGAAGCGCTGCACACATGGGATCGCTCTGAACACATCTGTGTTACAGTGGGACTGATGTTCTAAAGGCCATGTGGTTATTTTGAAGCTCAAGTTGTTAAAAGACAATATATTGTTTCAGTATCCATCATTTTAACAGACATGAAGTCAGGGTGTCCGCAGCTGATTACCTTATGATAGAATATGCCATTAGCCTGAGGTCAGGCTACACTGTATGGCGCTAACAATGGCCAGCCGTACCACTGGTCCTGATGGAGCTGACCTGGTGATCTGATGGTGGCAAACCCCAAACAGAGCTGTGAGTGGAGGAGAGGTCATGACCACAAAGAAGGCAGTGTGAAGAGTGATTACTAATGTAGATGTCAGAACTGAGATCATCAGACTTTATGAAACTCACAACAAAGTTAACTTGATATTTCATGTAAATCTTTCTTAAATTCATATCAGGATAAAATCATTACTTGGTTCAACAATGACACTACTGTCAGCTGGAATAGTACAATAGCACATGCTGTATTGCCAGTCTTGAATGCATTTGGCTACGGATGCATTTTCTATTGCCCTGAGTGTTCTCTCTGTTCCAGTAAAGGTGATGATGGTGATCAAAACTACGGGAACCTTTTTCTGACAAATCATTTTGTTCTGAATTTCTTACACAGGTGGATGTCATGATATGTAAAATGGGCAGTGGTGTGGTTGTCCATACTGCTGACTCAGAGCAAGAAGATTCTGGGTTTTGCTCCATTCTCCATGCCCTCTCTGTGCCGAGTGGTGCATGGATTCTCTCCAGGTAATCCGTCTTCCTCCAGCAGTCCAAAGACATGCATGAGGTTTGGTTAATCGGTGATTCTAAATCGGCCATAAGCCTAAATAGTTGTGCGTCTTAGCAACCAGAGTCCCCCCACTTAGAATAAATGGATGGTAGGAAAGAAGTCTCAAAGGAATTGGATTGAGCAGGCAGGACACAATGACAAAAATATAATTGTTCTCTACAACCTAAAATGGTCTTTAAAATATGGGAAACGGGGATATGTCATCTAACTGAAACAGTCACTTCCTGCACTTTGTATTTTGTCTCAGACATCAATTAAAATATATACTTTAAAATAAATAATTAACTTAATTTTACTTTGAAATCTTCCTGCTTTTGTTTTGGACATCATACTAACAGTGCTTTCAAACACAGAGTAACTAGCGCATTTGGCAAACTAGTAGCATAACCATGAAACAAGAGATATATATTACTAATTGCTACTTTTTTTAAATTAGAAAATTTGACTTGGATACAGAATCTAACAGTCAATTTATGAATTTATTTAAAAAAAAAAAAAAAACACGCTGGAGATGCCGGGGATTGAACCCGGGGCCTCATACATGCAAAGCATGCGCTCTACCACTGAGCTACATCCCCACACGAGCAGTAGCATACACTGTAGCCTATATAAACATGGCACGTTTCGTACTATTATATTCTCAACGCAAGCATAGATTGTCAATGGTAACATTCCGTACCGGTCACTTAAAAGGACTTACACAGGCTACCTTGAAGTACACGTTTCCTTAACCATACTGTGAACTACGAAACACGTGTTACTAAAAATGTGCTGCCTACTAAAAATTGGGCTATGGTTTATTTCTCATGCTAAACCTGAAATATTACATAAAGAGATAGTAAGACTTTCGATTGCTACTATTTATTTTATTGTTCTGTGGGTTCCTGTCATAGACCGGTTCGTCCGAGGCTGTGAACGCCATGACACGACCAGCAGGTGTCGCTGTTGGCCGTGCGTGCCTACAACACGTTAGCTCGTGCTCACCGAGAATTTCACAGCGTTTTCTCAGGAACTGTCATCATGCGACCGCGTAACAACGTTTTCAACATGCGGAAAAGCATGAAAGCGGACACGTAGATGCTTGGCTTTGACGTAGGCTAGAATCACAGTTGTGACCAGCCACTAAGCGTTTCCTCTAACTTACCTGCATTTACCTGGTCCGCTCACATCCACCTGTTGTCCCATCGGCGGCAAGTAGGCACACAAAGACGGTGGGACTGTGAGTGAGGAATGAAATGAGGTTTTACCCCTATAAGTTAGCTTGTCTCTTGGCGTTCGGGTGTTTTGTGTCGGTTACTTGGATTAAATCGATTCCCAGTGATGAAGGTGAGTGTACCTGCTTTTACTTTTCACATGCTGACTCAAACGGAAACTTTATACTCATCTGCTGTTTATTCTCATGGAAACAGAAAATACCGCAGGGTTAAAGTTCGCGTCACAGCGTAGCATGGGCAACTTTTACATATGGTATTTTTATGTTCTTAAATAATTTATTTATTTTTACAAATTATTAGCATAACCTTCTCGATAGTCGGGCGACGGTCTCTCTGTATACAACACTATCTGTTTCACATGGAGTACAAACGTCTTATTGAAGAGGCTGTGGGAAATGTTGTTTCCTAAGAAAAAATTGAAAGTTATACCGGTTATAAAGTCTTTCCCTAACGTCATAACATCACCGTGTGAGTTTTAGTAGTAAGCCAACACACCCACCATACAATTCTGATGTAGGTAAAAGTGTATCTCGGTCTGCCAACCTGCTCCATTACTAACAGCGAGGTATTCGGGGAACAAACGCTTTCTACTGTTGCTTTTTCACTCTGTTCTTCTTTATCAGCCTCTTTCCGAGCTCTTGTATTTTTATTGCGAATGACTTTGTTTATCTTTAAAGTACAAATACTTATTTTACCTGGTAAAAAGAAGGGAGTAAAGGCCTAGTAAGCTGAAACACAGTTTTAATGAAACCAACAGTTTTATTGAACATATAATATTTACATGATTAATAAGGCACTGCAGCTCAGACAACAGACATCTTAACATAACAGCAAAAGCACAGGTATCTTCACAGCTGGGCTCCTCTCAGCTGCTGTCGTGGCTTATTGGGACTCTTGATGGAAATGAGCCATTGTCATTAGGCTTGTCCTTTTTCCTCCTTACCTTGAAAAAGTTCTATTAATAGTGGGATCGTAGTTTAAAACTGGAAATTAATACTAGAACTTTAATTTGGTATATTTTGAGTTATTTGAGGATTTTTTTTTTTGACACATTCAAGCTGTGCAGGTAAATGTTCTATCATAAATACTCCAATAACTGTAGAAACCATCAAATCTGCTGCAATACTGGTGAGCTCTCATACCACACCTTTCATCTTAATGCCAGAGCCACACCTGTGAAGTTGGGTAGCTGCATTTTACATTGTTGTGAAGGTATTGTGTTGACAAAACCCGCCCACAGAAAAGCAGACCTATATGGCTAACTATAGAAAAGGTAAATGGACAGGCACATACAGAGTGCTCTTCTAATCAATTTGAGCACCTGATGTGCTTTCTTACTACAAGCCTGCATTACAACAGTGCCTAAACAAAGTCTTATATGAGATTTTTATCAGTGAAGTTGAGCTCCCGTAGGGATACTAATTAGGGATGGGTATCGTCCCTAATTGCCCTGGTGGTTTGCAGAGTATGGGGGTGCCTACTGGGGTCAGCGGGCGAGCTGGCCCCATGGAGGGGCCACTTGCCTCTCCCTTCCTTCCCTCCCCATCTCCAGCTGCCTCCCTCTTCCCGCTCCACCACAATCACCCACACATGCAGGGCCTTGGGGTAAAGGTGTATCACCAGGGTGAAGGGGAGGCACCCCCCCCCTCTGTCCCCTTCTGGCTGCCTGTGCCTCAATTTTATCCCACAACTTAGACATTCACATTACTCACACTCTCATAACACATACATATAGGACCTTGGGGGTGGGCACGCTACACGGCATCCAGATGACCATCAGGGTGTACAACCTCACCCCTGGCACCGTTGCCCACCTCTCAATTTTAAATACACGTATACATTGAGGGCTATCAGGAGGGGCTATGCGCTTACCTGCTGCTCTCTGGCAGGTAGCTCCATGCCCCCCTGGGTTTTAAACGCACCTTAGAACACACATGCATCAACACTACATATGAGCGGGCGGGGGGAGGTTTGGAGTCTTAGATAAAAATTTGAGAGAGGAAAAAAAAAAAGGGATGGGTATTGTTTAGGTTTTATCCGATACCGGTGCCAAACCGGTACTTTTGAAACGGTGCCGGTGCTTAAACGGTGCTCGAATTGGTGCTTAAAGAATGGAGAACACAAACTTTGTCCAAAAACCTCTCATGTTCAGCTGTATTTTTTTTGTAAAAAGATAACAATGTTAGCCTTTTCTGCAGCTATAGGGCATATCACTCGTGGCTGGAAGCAGTGCTTAAACAATGGAAAAAACACAACCTTTGTCCAAAAACCTCTCATGTTTAGCTGTTTTCCACTTTTTCTTTGGTCATTTTAGCCTTTTTGGTCAGGGTGAAGGGAGTATCTGCCATCAAACAAGAAGACAGCTGCATGTAACTACGACGGTGTTTGCTAGTTCACCTTACATGCATTAATTTAATAACGTGGTTAGCCTACTCAACGTAAATTACACACGAACAGCATTAAGCTACTCACGCAGAGAAGAACGGCTGCTGCTGCCATCATCATCCATCATCATTTCTGCTACACTGGCAGGGCTAGGGGCCAGGACTCTCCTCTTCGGGTTTTTGGGGGATGTTGCTAACTCCGGGTCCGATAACAGGCACCACACCCGCAGTAGATGTGCCCGGTGTGAGGTCTCGCAACAAGCTATCAAATACGGTGCATTTCTCGGCTTTTAAAAAAACGCTATGCGTCACCAGGTGTTTCATCAGATACGAGGTGTTACCTCCTTTGCACAGTATCACAGTATCACCTTAAAGCACTTGTTGCAGGCTGCTGAGTTTGCATCTTTTGCTGTGAAGTACAGCCGGACTTTGGACCGCTTCACCTTGGGCATTTTTAATCTGTAGCTCTAAAAGAACGTACGTACCTGGGCCCGCCTACTATCCTTGGAAAGGTAAAATGATTGGCTAGAATCCAAAGTGTATGACATCTCAGGGGAAAAAAAAGCACCAAAATAAAGCACCGAAATGTGCGCTGCTTTTCGGTCTGGTTACTACCGTTTATGTCAGAACCCGTGCCATAATGGCACCTGATACCGGTACCCATCCCTAATACTAATGCGACCCCAAGAGCCTCTACATCTTAGGAAAACTCAGTCATTCATGCATAAAAAAAATCTTGATCACATTGATTGTTGAATGTGTAACATGTCCTTTCAAAAGTACTGTCATTTATAAAAGTGGCAGATAAAAGCACAAAGTGTGAACCGATTACATGAAAATGTTCCGTGAGTGAACGTTGATGTCGGAGAGTTGAAAGCAGTTGAACAAAGAGATTGGAGTGATTGAAAACAAGAATCTCTTCAAGTGCTGCAGACGGTGTCTGCACTATAAATAGAGCTGCCTGGTGTATAAACAGAGAGAGAAGCGTCTGTTAGAAACATGAATGTCATTGGGAAAACAAAAATATGGGAAGATGCTGAAATGCCAGCTCCCAAGCAAAGATGACAAAAGCTTACTGATTCCAACTTCTTTGAAGATTTGCATATTTATTACTTTTCTGTGGTCATTCAGATAAAATAAGGAAAGTTGACTCAAGTTAGGCTTTCCACCATCTGAAGGGACATATCTGCTTATGGTGGGCGGTTATTATGGAATGATGTGACTTTAAATCAGAAATTAAGCCAATAAGTAGGGATGGGTATCGTTTAGGTTTTATCCGATACCGGTGCCAAACCGGTACTTTTGAAACGGTGCCGGTGCTTAAACGGTGCTCAAACCGGTGCTTAAAGAATGGAGAACACAAAATTGGTCCAAAACCCTCTCATGTTTAGCTGTTTTTTTGTAAAAAGATAACAATGTAAGCCTTTTCTTCAGCTATAGGGCATATATGGTATCACTCTTGGCTGGAAGCAGTGCTTAAACAATGGAAAAAACACAAAATTGGTCCAAAAACCTCTCATTTTTAACTGTTTTCCACTTTTTCTTTGGTCATTTTAGCCTTTTTGGCCAGGGTGAAGGGAGTATCTGCCATCAAACAAGAAGACAGCCACATGTAACTACGACGGTGTTTGCTAGTTCACCTTACATGCATTAATTTAATAATGTGGTTAGTACTCAATGTAAATTACACACGAACAACATTAAGCTACTCACGCAGAGAAGAACGGCTGCTGCTGCCATCATCATCCTCATCATTTCTGCTACACTGGCAGGGCTAGGGGCCAGGACTCTCCTCTTCAGGTTCTTGGGGGATGTTGCTAACTCCGGGTCCGATAACAGGCACCACACCCGCAGTAGATGTGCACGGTGTGAGGTCTCGCAGCAAGCTATGAAATACGGCGCATTTCTCGGCTTTTAAAAAAAACCGCTATGCGTCGCCAGGTGTTTCATCAGATTCGAGGTGTTACCTCCTTTGCACAGTATCACAGTATCACCTTAAAGCACTTGTTGCAGGCAGCTGAGTTTGCATCTTTTGCTGTGAAGTACAGCCAGACTTTGGACCGCTTCGCCTTGGGCATTTTTAATCTGTAGCTCTGCTCTAAAAGAACGTACGTACCTGGGCCCGCCTACTATCCTTGGAAAGGTAAAATGATTGGCTAGAATCCAAAGTGTATGACATCTCAGGGAAAAAAAAGCACCGAAATAAAGCACCGAAATGTGCGCTGCTTTTCGGTCTGGTTACTACCGTTTATGTCAGACACCGGTACCCATCCCTACCGATAAGCATTCAGAGGTTTGCTGACAACTAGTTTGTCTTAACACTTAAACTTTGCCGTATGCATCCAGGTTCAACAGTGATGCCTGACCTGCAGATCCTGTACAAGCGTCTGCTGGTGGCCGAGGAGCTGGGGGGGCAGGTCAGTCAGGATCTCAGCAGCATCCTGGAACAGCTAAAGAACCTTTCCAAAACTGGCAACGACACCTATCTTTACTCTGTCCACAACAGGACAGGCTTTAAAGGTGGGTAGCAGAGAACCCAGCACTAGTTGTTTTTATGACTTTGAATAAAGGCAAACGTCTTTGGAAATACACCATAAGAGCAAAATATTAGAAACAAAAAAGATAAGTACATGGATACACTAAACAGCATCAACAGACCTAAAGCTGAAAACACTGAACACAGTCCTGGATAGCATGTACTGACCAATGCTATTCACCACTCACTGGGAATCATTCTTTTATGTGTAAGGCAACACTGGACTCGACTTTAAACACAGATTTCTTAACTTTGTAATAAGAATGATAAAAAAACAATAAAAAAGACAATTGTGGTGCTAAAGTTCTACAGCGTGTTTGAACTTGCCAAGGCCTGTTAATTTCTTATTAGTGATCACGATTGACTCAAACTGGCAGTTCGTTCGACTGCACTATTTGATGGCATTCATTGGACCGAATAATAGGCCAAGTAACTCAGCGAAGATCTAAGGGGAAAAATTGTAGTTTGGAAGATCTGTTGGAGACATTTTTAAGCAACTGGAGATTCCAAGGTCATGAATTCAAACAACTGTAAGTTGGTACAGATTATTCAGTTGGAAGAAGACCCAAAGTGTCACTCTCAGATGAGAGGAAATTGGTTCAGAACAACCCAGAGGCCAATGAGGCTCAAGCCTGCCAAACTGAAGTTAGTTTTATATCGCTGTGGACTGAGGGCGTGCTAACCAAGAAAAAAGGCCTCTGCTCTAAAACTAATGCCTTCGAGCTTGACTGGAATTTGCAGCTTGCGCTATCTGGCTGTAATGACAAAGGTATGTTTGGAGGAGTAAAGGTGAGGCTTTCAAACCTGAACACTAAAGCCAAATGTGAAGCATGGTGGTGACAGTTTCATGTTCTGGGGCTTTTTTGCCACCAGTGGTAGTGGGACATTGCA
Source organism: Pelmatolapia mariae (assembly GCF_036321145.2). Taxonomy (NCBI): domain Eukaryota; kingdom Metazoa; phylum Chordata; class Actinopteri; order Cichliformes; family Cichlidae; genus Pelmatolapia; species Pelmatolapia mariae. The sequence goes on along the minus strand of NC_086228.1, from coordinate 31,971,625 downwards.
CAAAGTGGACGGAACAATGAATGAGGACTAGCTCTAAATTCTTTAACGTAACCGCAGATGAACAGCTAGTTGATTGAAACTTGGACACAATTAAATGTTCAAACAGGACAATGGCCAAACACACAACAAAGCTGCTTTTAGAATGGAAGCAGGCTAACATTATTCTTTCAGAATGGCCTTTCCACAGCCCTGACCTCAACCCTATTGAAACTTTGTAAATGTTTCTTAAAATGTCAGTGTTCATGCAATGGTGAATATACAGTATTTCTAGGATTTCTCTGAATCTGGTTAATTAAATTGGCATTTTTTGGCTTAATGAAGAAGGGAAAAAAAGTCACAACAGAGACTTCTAGCTGAAACTGTACTTTGTTTAAGCATTTCCACACAATCAAAAAAAATGTGGACCTAAGTCATTTGACTTGCAAAATATAAGGAGATCGCCCAGGTTTCCCTCTGTGTAATGTATCATGGGCAGTTTATCTACAGAAGTTGCAGTTGATGGTTGACACAGGAGCACAGGTCTCATATTTTGTCTGTCTGCCATAATTCATATTTATTTAGTTTCCTGTATGTACAGGAAACAAAATACATATGAAAGTTAGTCATATATTTTTACTTATGCCTATTAGCATGTTGCGTGCTAACTGTGCTAACTATAACACCACATGCCTCTATCCCTTTTTCTTTGTGTTTACAGAAACAGAAAAGCAACCTACAGGCTTGCAAACATTCCTTCAGCCCAACATTTACATTTTCATGCCCCACCTCAGACACCATCCGGGCAGCCTTGTACCTAATGTAGTGCTGGGACAGGGACGTCGTGGAGGTATGAAGCCCTCACATTCAATAAAAATGCACAGCCCTACTATTCAATGAATCTTGGTAGGATAATTTATTTATATATATATATATATATATATATATATATATATAAGCTTTAGTTTTCAAGATTGTATTTCAGACGTTTCCATAAGGTGTACTTAAGATGCCCCTCCTACACTTGAGCTCACCTAAAATGGTTTTGTAAATTGTGTGGGGAAAGTGAATGCAAGAGTCAAATGAGGGATAGTCTGTTTTACATCTGCTATGCTAATGGAAGCAGACAGTGACTATAGTTTTTCTTTGGTTCCCTATCCTGTCATCTCTCAGTGTCCATGGTGCTTGGCATTCCCACTGTGAAGCGTGACAAGCAAAGTTACCTGGTCAACACGCTTAGCTCTCTGCTATTTAGCCTGACTTCATCACAGTGCCAGGATCTCCTCATCATCGTCTTTGTTGCTGAGGTTACACACACACACACACACACACACACACACACACACACACACACACACACACACACACACACACACACACACACACGTAGTGAGTGCTCGTGCAAGCTAGCATCAGCCAAAACAGATATGAGACATATATATAATTCTGTATAGTTCTGTATTATATGTATGTCATGGAACAGTATTATAAAACATACATAATGAATATGAACAAATGTAAGTTATTCATATCTTTGCTTTGAATCATTGGATGATTTCTTGCTAGACTCAGTGTAGTTTCATATTAAACACAAGTTACTAAGAAGAGTTATGTTAGCCGGTGAAGTAATTTGGCCTGCTATATAACTTTAATTTCTGCTGGGATGCAATTATGCTAAGGTAACTTAGCTACGGTGCATTCATGTGGTGGTGGTTAATTTATAAAGTTAGCTGATAACTTTAAAAAACAACCGCCAAATCTCAAGCACAGTGGTAAAAGTTTCACGTAGTGGGGATGTTGTTTTCTCCTCTCACTCAGATGGGCTTCATTGGATTAAAGTTGTTTTTTTTTTTCCTTTCCAGCTTATACTAGCTAATTTTAGCTTACCTGCAATAAATTCTTTGATATGCAGTGTAGCAGCTGGCTTGGTTTACCTAAGGCACATTCAAGGTTCAAGGTTCTTTATTCGTCACATGCATAGTTATACGAGTATAACACACAGTGAAATGAAACACGCTCCTCGACTTGTGCAAAAGGGGGGGGCAAGAACATTATATATAATATATACATTAGGTGAATGTGCAATAGTAGCATATATGCAGCAAGCAGGTGAATTCTGTACATTAAGTGAATTAAATAAGAATAGACAATCTGAACATTTTGCAAAATAGACAATATGAACATATTTAAAATTAAAGGAATTTGAAATGTACATTGTGCCGGTGGGTTTAGAGTGTCTAGAAGAGAGTCCTGTCTCAGTCACTTATGGATGATGTGAGAGGGCGTGTGTGTGTGTGTGTGTGTGTGTGTGTGTGTGTGTGTGTGTGTGTGTGTGTGTGTGTGTGTGTGTGTGTGTGTGTGTGTGTGTGTGTGTGTACAATTAATTTCGATTGCATGTCATAAATTATGATAAATCATAAATAAATACCATAAATAAGTATTAAGGACCAGAATGACCTTTGCTTCCTTCTTTGCTCCCACATGCTGATTTACGTATTGGGTGAGATCTGACACACAGCTGTTATACAGTGCTACTAAAGAACTTTTTTTCTGATGTCAGTCTGACTCACTGAGAGTGCTCTTGCATATGGACTATAATGTGCTGTTTGCTAGACATCTGAGAGAAAGAACACATGAACACCTAATGACTTTCATACCTGCCCATCTTTGGGGTTTTCTTTTGTTGTTGTTTTTTTTTTTTTTGTGAGTAACAAAAACTATAAACAGGAATACAACGAGTCTTTATCAACCCCAAAACTGAAACTGATAATATGTCTGGCCTTCAAAGGACTCACACAGTTACAGTCTCAGTCTGTAAGAGCACCAGCGTGTATTCATTGTTGCAAAAGCCTCGAGGAGCTCAAGTTTAATATTAACTCAGTCAAATATGCCCCCCTCCCCATCACTGACCCAGTCCTGTCTCTCTCTCTGTCTTTCAGACAAACTTAGACTATGTGAACGGTGTAGCAGAGACCATCATGAAGAAGTAAGCGAGCTAGATTGCCTCCCATGGGGCAGTTTCTCTGTTGTATCAGTGTTCACGTTAGACTTAAGTTTCATGCTCTTTATTGCTTGCAGCACCAGCAGCAGACTGCTGTTTCTGTCTGTAAGTGTATAAAAAATAAGATGTTTATTATTACAGTAGGATTGTATTGCATGTGGGCATTCACCAATCTATTTTTCTTTAGTCAGCCATGGACTAACTATGGCTGATGGTCATATGTGTGAGATTTACGTCTGCTGGGGAAGTATTTCTCTTTATGTTCAACTTCAACATGGAAATGGTCTGTTTTATGTATCGCTTTACAAATAAAGGAAAAGTTAGGCAGCTACATTTCCATTTCTCTTCTTTTAGATTCAAACACAGACTAAAAGAAATAAACCTGAGATAACAGGGGTAATCTGTAAGTCTTAGCGATCCTGTTTACACATTGGCATGTAGTTTTATGCAAAGAGAACAGAGAAAATGTCCAAATATTAAATGGCTGTATCACTGAAGTGTATAAAACCTGTCTTCATACATTCATTCATTTTTTTGAACTCAATTAGATGTTCTGGTAAAATGGAACTGGAAAAGCCTGATTACATTTCTTTTTACACAAATGCTTCAGTGTAGTCTACGTGCACTGATGCCTTACATAAGCCTCTACTACATGCTAACGAAAGCTGTCACAAAACAGGTTTTTAATGTTGTTGCTGCTCTTCCGTGGCAACGGGGAAGTGTGAAAGTTGGTTCACAGCACATTTTTTCAGGAATGTGTTCTCTGATTAACCTAAACGCCTGTGGGTCAAATACAATGTTTGATCTGTGATTTAGGAAGAACTTTTCAGGACAGCTAGGTAAAGTGTGAGAATCAAACGCCCTACAATTCATAAGACTTGTTATTACATATTTTGTTAGCATACACATAACTGTATGATTAACCTCTGAATACTAACAAAGAATGTCTGTTATTTCTGAAAAAAAGCTAAAGGCTTTGATTTCATTAGACTTAGTGGTTTAAAGCTATTCACCTGTTTCAGACTTCCATATTGAATAAAAAAAGCCCTCTTTAAAATATGATTACTGCACAGAAGGGGGGGGGGGGGGGGGTATTCAAACAAAAACTAACAAGGAAGTGGTATAGAAGGGAAGCCAGTCCTATCAGCTTAATATGACTTTCCACAGTCTGTGCAAATAAAGAAGCTTTCTCGTGATGTGGAACATTTTATCAGTGTACCGTTTTAAATGCCATGCATAGCCATAAAATGTAGAATCTTGTAAGGGTAATAGAAGTATTTAGATAGTGGCGTCATAGTATAGTGGTAAATACATTTGCTTGGCAAGTGAAAAGTTGCTGGTTTGATTCCACTTGGAAATACGACTCCCACAGAGCTGTCTCAGGATGGTATCCAATGTATAAACATGGCTAAATCTAACATGATGAGCTACCTGTTGTTGTGACTCTTTGTGACAATGGAGCAGCTGAACGTAGCTTTAACTGTATCGATGATGTTTGCCAAGTGACTTTTTGATCTCCCTTGGTTTTACTGTTTCTGATGAACATGCTGTGGCTCGTCTTGACAGAATTTGTGATGTAAACTATATACAACTACTCCAGATCATAAAACCCGTAAGAATGTAATGTATTCTAGAGTCAAATTGGAGCACTGATGATACAAAAAAACAAGAAATGAGTATATTTCTTTAAATGTCACTGTTTTCTTTGTATCTTGATGTTGATCTCTGTAGTTAACTAGCTCACTCTTTGCAGTTTTCCCAAGGAGGTGCAGTCTGGATTGCTGGAGGTCATCTCTCCTTCACAGCATTACTACCCCGACTTCGCCAGCCTTAAGGAGACCTTTGGAGACTCCAAAGAAAGAGTCAAGTACGGTGCATATACAAAATCACATGATGCAGTCTCGAAATGCTACAAATGTTTTGTCAGTGGTGGTAATTCTGAAGTCTTTTTTTACCGTTTTACCGTATTTTTCGGACCATGAGGCGCACCGGATTATACATTACAGAATCCTGCCATTCGATTGCATTTGTCCCTAACCATCGGGAACCTTCGCGTTAACTTTTATCGAGTGGGGGGAAAAAAAGTTAGCGTTCATCCTCCAGCTTCACTGTGTTTATGTTATGCTAGCATAGCTGTGTCGCTAGCGATCACATAGCACAACATTATATACCAGCTAGCCCAACTTTAGTAATGCTACAAACGTAACTGCTGTTTAGTTTCATTTATGTTGGAAGTGATAGCAGAGCTGTACGTTTGAATTTTTTTTTTAGAAATCTCTCAGTCAGAACATGCTATATCATGTTTAGGTGGAAGCTAGCGAGCTAACTTCCTGCTAACTTCTAACTCTGTTAAATTTAATAAATTCTGTTTTCATGGATGCCTGGATGTTAAACTTAATTGTTACACCTGGTAAAGCAGCAACGCTGATCATTTTATTAAAGATGAAAGAATTTAGACAGTTTTCTAACTCTCAGTGATGCTGCAGTGTTCCTTTGACTTTGGGACCTAAAGGGGACGGAGTTTAGGACCCAGATTACTCCGCGAGGCTCCTGACAACGGTAGCCGTAATGCTCCGACAATCCATCAAGCGGTGCGGCTTCGTAGCTTACCAAAGTCGTACCAAAACATTTTTTGACAGATTTCTGCGCGCCGTGTAGCACATAAAATCGGTTCGAGGTCAGTAAGCACAACCAGAATTCATACATAAGACGCATCAGATTATAGGGCGCACTGTTGATTTTGGAGAATATTAAAGGATTTTTAAGAGCGCCTTATAGTGCAGAAAATAGAGTAGGTGTTGCTGCAGTGGCAGAGAGGACAAAAAACCAACATATACACTATATAACCTAATAAATAAATGATGAAGAGTAGGAGACTTATAATGTGTTTGGTGTGTTAAACAATAAACTTTGATTTATTGAATGCAGAGTGGTGTATAAACACACAGTGAGTACCAAAACCAAAAAGGTGAGTGAATTTCTGCCCGTGTTATATTTGTGCTTCTTGTTTGTTTTTAGATGGCGAACAAAACAGAATCTGGACTTCAGCTTCCTCATGCTCTATGCTCAAGACAAGGGAATGTTTTATGTTCAGGTTAGGGTCAGACTTTAGTTATTATTTATTAAACACCTTATTTCTATTGTGTTTTGCATATCATGTTGCAATGGTGCAACTTATTTTTAGCACCATTTATCTGTTTGTGATATCAGCCAGAGTAGCTTTGCATGTTATAATTCTTCCTTATATATCTTTCGCTTTCACATTGCCTGTCTGGGTAGGGGCACTGCAGATGAGCTCAGACTATAAATGCTTACAGAAGACCCAAAGATGACATCACAGAAATGTGAAATACAAAAGTCTGAAATGATAGCCTGTTGTAAACTCTTTCTCCTGGAGTGGTCTGATTGGGCTGTAGCTGTGCTTATGTTTAAACTTTTTATAAATAGTGTCTACTTCCTGACATGACTGTTTTTAACAAGCTAAGCAGATCTAAAATGTGTGGTCGAATGCCTAACTGCAGCACAGAGTCCTGTTTAGTTTAGGATAACTAAGAAAAAGGATAAAGGAGCGAAATTATTATTTGTTGTCTGTTGATTTCCAGTTAGAGGATGATGTTGTTGCTAAGTCGGGCTACTATGACGAGATGAAGGCCTACGCCACAAACGAAGCTTCAAAGCCATGGCTCTACCTTGAGTTCTCCCAGCTTGGATTTATAGGTGTGCTTTTGTGTAAAATACTGAAGTGATTTTGTGTGTGTGGATTTTTTCAGGTAATATTACACGAATGCATTTGTGTGTATGTGTGATTCTCCAGGCAAGATGTTTCGGACCCGTGACCTCCCAATGATCGCCGAGTTCTTCCTCATGTTTCACAGAGACAAACCTATTGACTGGCTGCTGGATCACATTCTGTGGGTGAAGGTTTGCAACCCCGAGAAAAATGATGTAAGTCAGTTATATCAAGAGTCAAGAAACGTAAAGTATAGATTCATTTGTGTTTTGGGAAAGAGTCAGACCACTTCATTTTTTTTACACACTTTACTGTTTGTTACAGCCCTACAAATAAGAAAAAACACGTTGTTGTTGTAGATTTTTGTTAAAATGGAGCATAAATCTCTAAATAAATCTGTGGTTAAATAGATCTGGGACTCAGACTCTACATACTCTATGTAGATGACACCTCTTGTCTATACAAAGCATGGTATTTCCAGTACTGAGAAAGCATTGAACAGTACATTTTTCCTATTGCTTGTTTTTTTGTAAAGAGCAGCTTTTACAGTGCGTTTCAAACTCACATGTTCTCATATTTTATATAGAAACACTGCACAGAGCAGAAGGCACTACTCAAGCAGAGGTACAAGCCTTCCCTTTTTCAGCATGTTGGTCTCCACTCTTCTCTGCCCGGGAAACTGCAGCATCTGAAGGTGAGAGTTCCTTTGACTCCCAGAAAACGTGTTTCATGATGGATATGAAGGTTTATCTGTCAAAGCCATTGGAGAACGTTGGGGATAGTTGGTGAAAACAAAACACAGTGCATCCGCATGTATTCCTCATACCATCTGTGAAGCCACTAAGTCGACTATGAACTCCTCCCTATACCAAAGTATATTCCAATCGAATCTAAGGCCAGATGTAAAGATAACACCTGGGCCAATTTGGGTAATGCAACAGGACAACGGCACCAAGCACAGAAACAAACTGAATGGCTGAAAAAGAAAAGATTCAGGGTGTTGGAATAGCCCAGTCAAAGTCCAGCAGGAGTCTGATTTACTCTTTATGACACTTGTAACACTTTAAAGTAAATGTAAGGGTAAAGTTGCTTTACCAGTTTTATTGCTGTCTTTGGACTTTATCAACACTATGACATCTTGTAAAATGCCAATGAGTAAATAAAATGTGTTTGACCCTGTAAATGGCCATTTTTGTGCATGTACTTTAGTGGAGGTCGAGGTGAGAATGCAAATGTCTCGACCCAAACCAATTTGTGCAGATTAAATTCAGGCTTCGAGCACCACTCGGGCAGCACTCTCCTAAACCAATCAGTTCATTAGTGAGAACATGGCTGATGTTAATGTCCCCTGCTGAACATTTTCTACAGTTCATTTGTTAAAAAGAGCTTTGATAACGAGGTTCAAGGGTCACATGTGCAGGGGTTGCATATTACTAGAATCTGGTGGTAATGGTGTCGGGACACCTGAGTGGAAGTAAAAGAGAAGGCGCTTTTCTAGTCATCTTTTCTTCTGTTAAATTAGTAGGCCTTTATTGAAGACTCGTAAAATATTTTTCAGATTTAAATATTTAAAAGCGGTTTTACAAATATGAACCAGGAAATGTGTCAAACGTGACTTAAACAACAGAAGAAGGCTAAAGGTGAACGGGTGGTAAAATATCTCTCTGAACTACCTGTAAAACTAGTAGAGTTACATAAGAAGGCGTGACAGCTGAGCAATGAAAAGCATTCCTGTGAAACACTTCAGGGCTTTGGAGCGTGATGTCATGGGAGCGGGCGTGACCGCCGAGGCGCCATTTTAGCAGGCCAAACAAAGGAGCGAAAGCATCAGCAATGGTTCGCACTTGCTGTGTTGTCGGTTGTAATGTTAGATCGCACGATCGGGAAGGGAATAAGCTAGAAAAGGGGCTCTCTTTTTATCATTTCCCCACCTGGAAGCAACGTGAGGAAGCTCATGTATCGGATGTTACCAAAAGAAGGCGTCTAGCCTGGATAGCAGCTGTGAGACGATATCTCTACCATCTCCAGATATCTGTTGGTGCTCCAGACATTTTCATTCAGGTAAGATCTAAATAAGTTCATATTACTCTTTATAGCCTAATAGTTTTATTTTCAATGCGCTCTGAGGTCATAGCAAATTAGAACAAACATCCTAATGAGTGATTTTGTAGATATATATAATAGAATTCAACTTTACTGTCATTGCACATGTCACAAGTACAGGCAACAAAATGCAGTTTGCATCCATCCAGAAGTGCTTTAGCCATAATATAGATATATTACAAAATATATATTAGCAATAATATAGATATATAAATATATTACAGAAACGGGTCTGTTATAGGTATGAGGGTACAAAATATGGGTCTATTATGGGTATGTTACAATGTACACGGTATGAAGGTATGTTATGAATATGCTATAACTATAAGTATGTACAGGCTGTAGTGGTGTACAAGCTATGTACAGACTATGAACAGGATATAAATATGAAAACTATACAGAATTATGAACTATGCAAGTTATAAACAGTTATAGAATTATAATTATTATAGACTTTCTCTTTATAAAGTTGCTAATTGTTTTTCATTATTGCAGCAAACCAGTCTATGAAATGGATGAAACAAATCCTGACTGGGTTCCAGTGCTACACACGGGGCACTACGAAATCCCTGCTTCACACCACATGCTACACACCACCATGCCAATCAGATTACTTCTTCCATGTGAGGGTGAAGAGGTGACCCTTCTGGATAAGATGGTGAAGGTTTGCTGCGTTTTGGTGAACATGTGCACCAGTGTGGTAGTAAAACCAGGGAAAAATGCTCTTGTTAAATACTCTTAAAAGTCTTGTGCTGTATATGTAGTGATAAGTTTTCAAAAGAGACAGTAAATTACAGAATGCTAGCAGTGGGTGATATTATTTAAATGCTGTCATGATTTTATGTGAACATTTTGTCATTTGTAAACTATACATGACATTGATTCTACATTGTAACTGATGTGATGTTCTACAAAGTGGTTTTAATTAAAGGCAAACATTTATTTGTTTCTTTATTCAACTTTTGAACAGTGTTACTTAGTAAGTACATATTCAGTAAATGCTAATTATTTACATGGCAATGCACTTCAGGCACAAATGTAGACCCCCTAAATAAAACATTATGGGTTATTCAGAACAGAACTATGCTTGGAGAAATATTTTCCCATCAGTTGAGACAACTCCTCCACAGTAGCAGGTGGAATTTTTCTTTTCTGAGGACGGCTTCTTTTACCTGTCACTGCAAATGGTCTGTTTATGTTTTAATTGAGAGCCTTTTTTTGGGCAGCTGAAGAGGAAGTCTATCTTATGGCCAACCACTGACTGTATCTTGGTCATATTACACAGCAAAACCCAGTATGCAGGTTCATCTGTAACAGTACTTGTGCCACAGATCAACACTGTTGCTTCTACTTTAAACAGAAGAGCAGCGACATGGGTGCAGGTCTCCGCGACTCCGGCCATACAGGTGCAGTGGGCGGCTTCAACCTTCCCTGTGATGCTCACAATGACCCACGGCTGCAATGCTGGTTCATTCGGTCTTTGAGAGTGCAGTACCTGAAACACACACAGACAAAGTTCATTTAAAGACAAGAACTTTAATGAGCCAAGGCCGACACACATGTGTTTTATCTACTTTCAAATCCATTTATCATAAATGTAACAAAGTGTTGAGAAAGTTAGCACATACATGTAATTTTTTATCTTTTTATGTATCCATCTATAGAACGCTGCATGTTATATTCTAAATCTGCCTGTTCTCTCTCAGAAACCTGCCTGCAGAAAATGAACCTAAAGTATGTAATGCAAGGATGTAATCACTTTCAAGATGGAGAAAGCATAAAGTTCGACTTTAAGTGACAATTATGAATCACCTAATATAATAAAGAGATTCTGCAGGTCATTAATCAATGTATAAAACCAAAATGGAATGTATTTTTAGTTACACAGGACATAAACACGGAAGCAAGGTGTATGACTAAATCCTCCAGGACAATGTCACATCAATGCACTGAACTCAATATGTCATCCCTCTAACGGAGCCTCCACATGTTCTCACTGTAATTTCCCCTCATGAATGAATTTATGCTGCACTAATCTGAATGTTCGGGGGAATATCAAACGCATTTTACTCGCAGTACTCAAACTGACTTACCTTTGTTTGAATGACGGCGTACTCACAACGTGGAGGCTTAAAAATAGCCAAATCTTGTACCCAGTCCTTGGTGGATGTGCACCTCCACAGAGATTTGTAATTGGTTCGCCGTGTATGCGCTGACTCCACAGACAAGGTAGGAAAATATATCAGGCTAAGTCAATAGCGGTTGGCCTAGTGTTTCTACTCCACGGCCGTTATTTCATACGGGTCCACATTTCCAGTGCACGCTATTTTTTGCAAGTACCGTCTCTTTGCATCCGGACGCAATCTGTCTCTATACCGTCCTTTTTATTTTGAGCTGCTTTTAAGTATGGTTCGTAGCACTCTTCCTTCCAACACAGTGTGTTTGTTTTGATTCGTGGCCTGCTAAAATGGTGCCGCGCTCCCACAATGCATTGCGGCGTGACGTCAACTCCAAAGCCCTATAAGATCAGCCATACAGTTTAACCTGAGCAGAAAAAATGTTGTTGATCTGCTGTTTGCTTAGCTGACAATAGAGTTCAAGACAAGAGAAAGCGACTGAGATGAGTGTGAAAGAATGATGGTGTTTGTCATGGAGTAGATACATGACAGCACAGCCCGATGAGTGAAAACATTTAACATGAACACTGGCATATAATGTGAATGTGCAGCTTTAGCATTTTAACTGTGTGTGTTTTGAATTGACTGCAAACCCAGAATCATTCATCTATGTTGTTAAGTGTTCTCGCCTGTGGATGTGCTGTGGTATGTGCAAAGATATTTTTCTCTTCTTTCTCTTATCCACTTCAGGACAAAGACTTTGGGAAGCAGACGCTGTACAAGGCTCACAATAACCCACCTGCAGAGGTGAGCAGCACTTTGAAACACTACCAGACGCACAGTTTGAAAAGTGCTTACGAAGGAAGAGATTTCTTCTGGGCAATAACTCCCCTCCAGGGTGACTACATCCTCTTCAACTTCTCCCAGCCAGTCTACACTTCTGGGTTAGTTTGTTTAGTTATTTTCCATACATTCTGTAAATTTTGCAAATTAATGTTTTCTATTTTAAAAAAAAGAAGAGGACAAAAACACAAATGCTGCTCAATCAAATTCATCTAGACGGATGATGGTGACCCAGTCTGCACATTAAAACTGCTTTACAAACTGCTTTCATTCATACACACGCATGAAACAAGCAGCAGCTAGAGGATGACAAGGTACAGCACAAATGCTGCGGCAAGGCAGAGCTAGGATGTCGGGTCAGGGGGAAATGTCATTATCCCCACCCTCAGAGATTGGGTACCAAGCCCTAAGAGCAACTGGTGCGTCGAAGGTGTTGAATGTGAGAGCAGCTGACCCGAAAGTGAAGGTCATGGCTAAGCTGGAAAACTGGCTGACTACATGAAGTACCCTCTGAAAGTCTACTAGACGATGTGAATGCAGCATTAGAAACAATCCCTACTGTGACCATTACTAAAACCGACTGATCTACACCACAGCAACAGTGATCATCAGTGTTGGGAAGGTTACTTTTAAAATGTATTCCACTACAGATTACATGCCCCAAAATGTATTTTGTAACGTATTCCGTTACATTACTCAGTGAGAGTAACGTATTCCGTTACATTACTCAGTGAGAGTAACGTATTCTGAATACTTTGGATTACCTATTATATTATCATGCTGTTTACAACTACATGAATGTACTATTGCTGTGTGAATTATTGCTTTTACTGAAGGTTACTCGCCATACCAATACTCGCCATACTAGATTTTTAAATCTGAATATATTTGCAGCGATCTCGTATAGAAAACAGTTTCATGCGTATATAAAACAGGTCCGCAGCTCCAATCCGTGTCGGGCTCGTAGCTTCACTTTGTTGTCTGGGTCAACTTTGCTAGCGAGAGACAGAGAGAGGCGTTGAAAGGCTGCTCCAACGCAACTTATTGTTTCGGAGGAAAACATGAACACAGTGTACAGTCGAGTCTTAATAGTGTTGTGGAAGTTTTCCATTAAATAAAGCCTGCAGACGAGCAGTGAGCGGTAGCTAACATTCTTTAATCAAAACACACAAAGAACAGACAACCAAGCTTGTGGAGAGCCTACATGACCACGGGGCAGGTCAGCAGAGTCTCACTGAGCCTAACATGGCTCTCAGTTAAATACCTTCTCCAGGAACAAAAGGCAGTACACAGCTGTTTCACACCTTAAGATTCACACTCCCTTGCTACCTCCAGAGTCCTCGAAGAGACAAAAGACTCCTTCCTGTGGAGTTGTCTGCTTCCCCCAACTTCCTAACTAGACCCCCACCATTTGTCTTACAGTATTGGTGTGAGACATGTTAAAATCCAGTGGCACCAAGGCATTATACAATAAAATAATGTGATTAATACATAAGTAAAAGAAATTTCTATACAATAGCTTACTTACAGCTGGGCTTGTCAGGCACTCTTTTTGGCTGCAGAGGTTATTATTATATTTACATGCTTCCAGCTCCCGTTTCTGCTCGGTGACAGCTCGTACTTTACCTTTTTCTCCCTCCCTCGCTCACAGACACATAACGGTTATGGCAGTCCGTTCTCCCTGCAGCACGGACTACACTGCCCATGAAGCTACATTCTTTAGGGCGATGCCTGTAACAGTCTGCCTATTGCCTTCATATTAAATCATTTTTGTGAATAATTTTTTAAAATATTTCTTCACGTCATTATGCTGCTGCAAGCAGGGGTGACATGGGCCGCGAGATTGAGACACAGACATTAGAGCCTCTTAATGCGTGTTTTGTTTGGGGCGTGGAAACCAAAAATAGAGAGGGCATAGCCGAACATATGAAACAGGAAAGTACCGCCATGTAATCCCTTTATTTCAGCAAATTAACTGTATTCTGAATACCACCTTTTTAAATGGTAACTGTAACAGAATACAGTTACTCATATTTTGTATTTTAAATACGTAACGGCGGTACATGTATTCCGTTACTCCCCAATACTGGTGATCATTGAGATGCTTGACTATAAGATGAACAACGGCTACAAGGAGCAGTACCCTCCATGGAAAACTGGAAAAAGGGTAGAGGTCAAAATCAAGGCTGCATGGAGGGAGGTTAGCCAACTATCAGAATGGCAGAAAGGATTAATGAAGATTGTAGTGGCAGTTTGTTGTGTCCAAGTACAACAAACTGCCACTACCTGAGGCCTTAGAGACAGTCAAACAAAGACTCAAAGCCTTGGCTAACTGCTTGAACAAGACCAATAGGATCCAGGAGAATAAACCAGCCCTGCTCCACTGAACTATCCAAGGTGTACTCTCAGTAGTAGGAAAGCAATGTGAGAACAGCCCCATAGAGTCTGGAGACGGAGCAATACTGGAAGAACATATAGGAGAAGGACACAACATATAACAACAATCCTTATTGACTAGTGGATCTAAGAATAGACCACAGGAACCTCCCTAAACAGGACCAACCATCACAATGGCAGAAATCCAAGAAAAAGTTTCCACTATAAAGAGTTGGACAGCAGCACACCCTGACATGATTCACTCCTGCTGGCTAAAGAAGCTAACTGCACTCAGTGAATGTCTAGCAGCACAAAGGAACCAGCTGCTACTGGATGAGATGCACCCAAAATTGAGGCCGGACAGCCCTTATCCCAAAGAAACCCAAGAGCTAAGCAGAAGGAAGGTGGCCAGGGGCAAGTGAGTGTCAGAACCACTATCCAGGATCAAACATTTCACCAGGAGTACATCAGGAAGATGGCCACAACCAACCATGTGCTTGGTGAGAAACCAGAGAAAGAAGAAGAGCAAGGAGAAGAACCATAATGGACCAGGTAGAGGAAGTGGCTGACATCCAGAAATTCAACTAGTGGCTGGACTGAAAGACAGCACAGAGGCTGGGGTCTGTCACACCAGGCAAGATCCCAGGTGCAGGCTGTGTAAACATGCCCCTGAGACAATCCAGCACATAACAGCAGGGTGCAAGATGCTAGCATACATGGAACACCATAACCAAGTGGCTGCCATAGTATACCGAAACATCTGTATACTATCACCCCCTGGGGTGATTGAAAATGACAGAGCTAAGATTCTGTGGAACATATACAGACAAACGGTGATGGCTAACTAACCGGGCTTTCAAAACATGAGATTTAAAATGTGTAACTAACAGATATCAGGAAGAAGGAATATGGGTGGCTCAAGAAGTCCCAAGGATTGAGAGAGGAGCGAGAGAAGATGTGGAAGGTGAACGCATTAGTAGTCCCCGTGGTAATTGGAGTACTCAGGGCAGTGACGGCCAAACTGGGCGAGTGGCTCCAGAAGAGCGCAGTCCTAAGTACATCAAAGATACTGCACAGGAAAAAGATACTCAGATTAGTATCTGAGTATCTTTTTAAAAAAATGTTAGCACTCATATTCTCTACCAAATTTGATAAGAACTGGTTATTTAATAGTTTGTGATGTATTTCCTAAGAATGTTTAAATCTCCTTGTGCTACTAAGTAAAGAGAAACTGGAGCATCAAAGTCAGTATGACTCTATCACTCGTTTTGTGAAACTTGTGCTGTTATGGTCGAACAAAAAGCGATGATTGGTTGCAGCACGTCTTTCTGGAAAGTCAACATTCTAACTGTATGAGCTTCATGACTTTTCCTGTACAGTACATGTGCCAGACTGTGATCCTATGCTGACATGACTGTCTGGTAGTCACACAGCTGTTTGCCTGGTTCCAAAGAATGACTTCCCTCCATAATATGAACCAACTAGAAAAATGCATCAAGACATCAAGACGAAAACTAGAAAAATGACAGTTTCTTTGCTCAATTTTAAATATTTTCCTCCTGTCAAGTGATACTGTAGCAGTTTAAAACATCTTTGCACAGGTTTCAGTTATTATTCAGAATAATTTCTGTATGTTAGAGCAGTAAAGTTTAAAGTGATAGGTTGAAGTTTGTTGGGTTTTTTTTTTTTCATTGCACAAATGAACATGAACGCCGGTTTAAAGGAAAATGTAATTTAGAAATGAAACTGATATGACATGTGATAATAATGTTGCGTGCAGTATTTGAGCCCAGGAGCATCTTTGTGTGTAGATGTTACCAGTTTGGCGTATTTATATTCCACCTGTGCTCTTTTCTTTAACGATGCAGGTACCTGTTTCGCAGTGGAAATATCGAGACCAATGGAGATAAATTCTTCAATACAACAGTGGAAGTACTGCCTAGCAGTGTGAGTAACGTGTGTGTGTGTGTGTGTGCGTGTGTGTGTGCGTGTGTGCTTATTTTCTGGGCGTGTATTCTTTAGTTCTAATGTTGCGGTTGAGTAGGTCTTGGTTTTCATCTCAGGTGTTGATGAAAAGAGTAGCAAGGCAACAGGAAACATCTACCACAACAAGCTATCTGCTATCAGCCTCTGCCTCTATTTAGCCCTGTGTGTGTGTGTGTGCGTGTGTGTGTGTGTGCGCGCGTGTGTGTGTCTGTGTGTGTGTCAGTTGACATGTATGTCACGCTGACGGGGAAAAGTGGTCAGGCCAGCGGTGGCCTTTGAGTAAAGTTAGACAGACATGGAATCCCTGTGTGGAAGATAAGAGGGAAACCTCATCGTTTAGCTTCAGGTCCAAAAGCTTTTCAGTTCACAATAACAACAAACAAACAAAGGATTGGAACAAGATTTCTGTTTTTATTTTTTATTATGAAATATCCAGTGCTAGATGTGGTTCCTTAAAGGCCAGGACAGTTGATTCTGCTCATCTGCACACAGCAGTGTCAGTGGGAGAAACGTTTCGTCACTCATCCAAGTGACTCAAGTCAAGTCATCTTTATTTATATAGCACATTTAAAAGACATCAAGTGTCGGCCAAAGTGCTGAACAGAGGGATAATGTGATAAAAAGAATTAAAATAGATAAGATGAAAACATTATAGAAAACATTCAGTTTTAGCTGACTGCAGGTTTCTCCAACCTCATCAACAGTAAAATTACATAATGATGGAAACTATCACCACTCACAACAAGTTTTTCAGTCACAGTCATGCACAGACAAATCCCGCACTAGTGGAACTGATCACAACCATAAAATAGCCGTTTCAAACAATAACACTGCAGATGTGGAAGCAAAGTAATTGTGGATGTCTCAGCAATACAAATATTAGGAAAATGGTGATAGACAGATTAGGAGGAATTTGAATAGGGCACTGATACTGATCAGGCCTCATAGCACAGAGTGTACCCGGGGAAATTACACCAAGTCTGTATAGTTTGCTTAAGATACACAGCATATGCAGCTGAGGCCTTTTAACTTCTCATAGGTGATCGTGATTGACTGCGAGGGGTAGTTTCTCTTTGCCATTATTTATTTTAACAGAATGACATCACTAGTCCCCAGAGTCTGTGTCTGTTCCCAGACCACCTAAATATAACTTTTGACTCAAACAGTAAAATGATTAAATGTGGACTATCCAATATTATGTTACTCTTTTCTAAGTTAATAAATGATTTAATAATTGATCAAAATACAGATTTTTTTTTCTTTCAAAAACCTGGCTGCAGCAGGATGAATTTGTTTAAATGAATAACCCATCCAGAGTTCTGCTAAACTGCTATCTGGGTCCTCATAGCACAGGCTGAGGACGAGTGGCAGCAAATTTTTACTCAAAATTATTATCAAGAAATCCAAATATTTAGACAGATTCATAATTCATTTGAAAGCCTCACTCTTGGCCTTGTACCCTCTAACACATAAAGAAGTTTGGTTTTGTTTCTGTCTGATTTCTTAGACTTTTTACCTGAATTGGTGCTCATAACATTCACGTGGATGCTCCAAATGACAACCCCTACACTGCATTGTTACTCTTTGCTAAATATGAATGAACTGACTGTTTTGACCACACACGACATAGAAACTGACCAATAACCCAAATCTGTCTGGACAGTAACGTCCATTTTACAATAATGGACTGCACAGTTTCAGTACACTCTTTTTTTTTTTTTTATGAAAGTGCTGTAATAAAATTTTTTAAAGGTGCTTCCTTCTTTGTTATCTTCTTCAGTGGAAGAATATGCCACAATAATGTAGAGCAGCTATGTAAATTTTATTCTCAGAAGTCAAATATCTCGTGTTACGTCCTCACTGCATACGTTGCAGAAAACTGTGGCTCCTCTGAAAAAAGCTTGAAATCAGAGGTTTGATCCCCTGATATAAGACACAAGCAGATAAAGCAGATAACTTGTAAACTGGAGAGGAAATGACATTGCACTCATTTAAAAGAACTTGCATAGAAAGATAGTTTGCAGCTCTATAAAAATCCTTCCATAAACTAGGTCATTTTACTACTGGCTACTGATGTAGTAAAATGAAATAACGCCAGGCTTCTTTTCAGCACTGTCGCCAGGCTGACAGTCAGAGCTCTGCTGCACCAAGTCTTCCTTTTTTTTTTTTACCTGTTTTACCTGAACTAATAATGAATTTCACCACAAATAAAATGTTCCAGTCACAAAGAAAAAAAACATGTACATTTTATTGCATACGTATACATTTTATTTTTGCGGGTCATACCCACATGTATTGAGCTATGAAGCTGGATGACACCAATTTAAAGCAGCGGTCCCCAACAACCAGGGCACCGGTACCGGTCTGTGAGTCGTTTGGTGCCGGGCCGGGAGAGTTGGGCTCAGGTGTGAAATTTATGGTTTTCAGGGTTCTTATCGTTAACTCTGTTTCCCTGGGTCTTTTTCCCGTGGTGTAGTTGTGTGTCTTATTTTGAAAGAAATATTTACACGTTACCATAGTGACCAGAGAGCATTAAGGGGCAGAGAGGAGGATGTTACTCTCAGTGTTGTTGGCAAATTTCAGGAGGACGCTGCTAACAAAGTTACACGATTACACAGTGAATTCACATTTATTATTATTATATTTACAAAATACCACAGTTTTTGTCTTTGTCCTATCAAAGACAGCTTAAAGGCCGGTCCGTGAAAATATTGTCTGATATTAAACCGATACGTGGCGCAAAAAACGTTGGACTGCTGATTTAAAGTCATGTCTTAAAGACATAAAAGGCTGGCTGACTTCTAATTTCTTACTTCTGATCTCAGACAAAACTGAGATTATGTTACTCGGCCTGAAAAATCTTAGTAACATTGTTTCTAACCAGGATGGCATTAGCTTGGCCTCCAGCAACACTGAGAGAAATCTTGTCCTTCAGGGTCCAAATGAAGCAAATATGTAGCGCTGCTTTCATCCACACAGTATCTCTAAAGTTATATCCTGTCTCCGAGTGATGCCGATGCTTTGGGGCTGGACTGCTGTAGACCAGGATTAGGAGGTTGTTCTAAAAGTTCCTGAAAAGCCTCCAGTTAATTCAAAATGCTGCAGTGGGAGCACAAAGAGAGAGTGTATTTCTCTAATACCATGATGTCTTACCAGTTTGGATGGACAGCAGCACTCATGCCATTGTTTTGCCCCCCTTAGCTCCAGGTGTTGTGCCAGAAAGTGATTGCCGTCCGCGGGAGCGCGTGCAGCTGCTTAAAGCTGTAGCGCCCAGATTACTTACAGCTACTTCCGTGCAACTGATATAAGGTGCAGTAAGCTGAACACAGCTTCAGTCGTCTATGTGTTGAAAAATAGTAACGCGACCGCACCGCATTTTCTTATTAGTAACGGTAACGGCGTTGTAACGATAGAAATAGTAATTAGTTACTCATTACTGAAAAAAGTAACGCCGTTATTTGTAACGCCGTTATTCCCATGACTGAGCATTACCTCACATTACACACTGACAGCAGAGAGGTCCAGAGTGGTCTGTATGCTGTGAGCTTACATGTTTACTCAGCACACTGTCTTTCATCTTTAGTGTGACCGACAGCACCAGGGTTTCCTAACCACATAGCGGCCTGGAGTTTCAGTTTGACCTGAATAAATAAAATACTCTCTCGTCTGTGCAGACTCATTTTAAGATACTGAATGTGAAATGTGGTATAGCACACCTTATGGTGGCAGAGATCAAACTGGTTCAGGGAGAAGTGGTGTAATCAAAGCATTACTGTGGGTATGACAGATGAGCTGGTGTGTCTGCGTTTCGTCGTTTTTTTCTCTGCCCCAGTGATTTAAAATTAACGTCCACACACTCACGCTCTGATGGTTGTATCTAGGGTAACTCAGTGTTCAGTGTCCTGCTCAAGGCTACCACCAACCCTCAGCAGACAACCCTCTCTACCTCCTGAGCTGCCCCACATTACCAGGAAAAAAGGGAACCATCCAGTATACATGCAGAAATACAGGAAGTTGTACATCGATGTAGCTGGTCTGAGGTCTGTTGTTCGCCTGTGGCACAGTTTTTAAAATATAATCATCCATGTTTGCTTCTGTGGGGAATACGTTACCCGCTTTCTCTGGAATACCACAGCTCCTGCTGATCATGCTGAAATCCAAATGATAGGCAAATATCAGTGTTTTGCCTTTTACACCTGAGATACTTGTTTTCTTCTTTCAGGTGCTGGCAAGACACAAACTGGCCAATCCTCATTACAGGGAGTCAGGCAATGGCTTCATCATTGTTGGTAAGTACATAACACAAAGGAAGGGGCTTCCAGCGTGTACGAGCAGCTCTCAAAAACACTCATTTATTGTACATTTAGCAGCAATCACACAAGCATTTTGGGAACAGTTGGAGTTATTCATCAGCCATCCGTGTTAAAACTAATGAACAAGGAAAAGCATGCCAACAGGTTTTATTGTGATCCTATTACACGCTGTATGGCCGAGGATGAAGGAGTTACTTATTATTCCAAAAGGGAAATATTATTGTACAGTTAGCCGCTGCTCAGGTTGCTCTACCTGATGTACCAGCAGCTGGTGCTTTGAACCTCTGCTGTGATGCCTGAGTGAAGCTTCCCTGTTATAGAGCGGCAGTAGTTTGATGGTGTCACAGCCTTGTAGGGATCCCTCATAATCAGGACTGTTCTGCCCTCTGTTAGCCAGTCCCTTTGTGATGTTCTTGTTCTGGTAGAGTACTTTACCACAACTCTGAGCAGCTGTTCTTAGTTTGTTCTTATTACCATTAAACATGTTCACAGCACTAAGTATTTTGCATGTTTGAAAAAGCTTTTGCATTATATGAGAAAAGGAAGTTACTCTGTTATCTGTGCTTTTTATAGACACCCCCCCCCCCCCCCCCAAACACACACACACACACACACAACCAACCTACTGCTGTGTGTTTCCAGGTGAATTTGTGAATGGATTAGCTGAAGGAAAGATTGAAGCAGCGCTGCAGCCGGTCTCTGCACTGCGCCTGGTGGTCCACTCCGACTCCGATGTCTGGGCTCTGCTGAGTGAGGTCTGACCCAAATACTTGTGTTAAGTGTGTTTTTATGCACTTAAAAACAATCTTGTGTAAAAAACCAAAAAAAACCCCCCAAAAAAACCAGTAAAAAAAAATGCACAAAACTAAAAGCAAGCAGCCATCAAACGAAAAGTTCTTCCCTGTTCTTATGTCACATGATGTAATGTGATGTTATGAAACGTATGTGATCAAAGTATCTTGTTGGATTTCTGTCATTCAAGTTGCTGATTCCTAAGATGAACCTTTAAAACGGATTCAGTACCACTGTGGTCAGCTCACAGTAGTGCTAGTAGATTGGACCACATGCTCTAGATGCAACAGTTTCTCCCATCAGTATCCCAGCCACTTCACATACGGCTGCACCCCCACTCCCACAGAGTGCACTGAAGATCATCATCTCAGGAAACAGAGTTGTGGCAACTAGTACAAGAAAAGAGTCAATGTTGTGGTTTCAGACCACCTTCAGTTCCTGTTAAATCAAACAGGAATATTCATTAAAACCAGATCAGGTAGAAAACCAGGCTTGTTGTACAACTGGTCTGACCTCTTACTCTCTTCCTATGACAAGTATGAGGTCAGACTGGAAAGAACAGAAATAATAGAAAAAAATAATTATGACGAAACACCCCTCACTGAGCGCCGCTGTTACTTTCACACCTGGGCTTGTGGTGGCATGCAGACATTCAGTCACACAGCAGCTAGTCTGACTGAAGTTATTCTGAGGTGCACCAAGTTGTTCCAACATATACTATATGCATGCGTGCAGTTCTCCCTGCAATAATTCGGTCTGTGAAAATCTACAAAGCTCAGTTTTTCTTTGTGTTACTCGTTAACCTAAACGATAAGCCAGGAAGTGATAGGTGGTGGCGTCAGTGGACGTTGTGTGTGGTTTTCTTCAGCTATGGTTTGCTTAACATTTTTCTTTTTCTGTCTGTCAGATACTCATTAAAGTTTGAAGACCACAGACAAGAAGGAAACTCTCACTCAGGCTGATTAGTGCGCCACCTGCTGCACAAAGACTTTGTCTACATGGACGTCCAATAAAAGGCTTACATGTGCCTAAACTGACTGTTATGTGAATAAGGATGGATGGAAGTGTCCAAATTGGCCACAGTGGTGGCTCATATTAGCTGCTTAAATTCACTCCACCCAAACGTTTCACTGATGTAACACCAGAGCTATTCAGTGAGTAAATTACTGCACTGTTCTATTTTTGTTACAAATAAAGAATATCCGATATCAAGTTGTCTTGTAAGGATTTCATTTCAGCTCTTTGTTGCATGCAAAACAGGTTCTTCAAAGTCCAAATAATCCCCTGCAGCGACAGCACTCTTTAGCTTGATGCTCAAAGTTGTCAAGTTTCATCTGATCATGCATCTGATACAGGCCATTGCTATAGGCTGTCCAAGTATGGTGACACTCTGTATTTTACTTGACGCAAACAAAATCCAGCATTAAAGCATGCAGAGGATTCTGATGTAGTGTTGGTATCCACAGTCTGATGCTATATAGATGCACAGAAGGTAGCCACACTGCAGCTGCATCAGTTCCCTGAGAGCTATACACACACTGTAGTTCTTCTTCTGACTCAATGATACTAATGCACCGCTGATATAAATATAACCGAGCAAAATATTTTTAAATTCACATCTGCAAAAATTAAATATTGCATTTTTTTGGTCTTGAGCAGTAGTTCAAGACCAAAAAAAAAAACTGTGGTATTTTGTAAATATAATAATAAATGCAAATTCACTGTAATTGTGTAACTTTATTAGTCCTCCTGAAATGCGCCAACAACACAGAGTAACATCCTCCTCTCTGCCCCTTAATGCTCTCTGGTCGCTATGGTAATGTGTAAATATTTCTTTCAAAATAAGACACATAGTCACAAAGCAAATATAAGGCTCGTGAAAATATATAGAAAAGTTATAACACACGGGAAAAGACCCAGGGAATCCAAGTTAACCATAAAAACACTGAAAACCAGAAATTTCACACAAGGGCCTCAACTCAATCTAGACCGCTGGTCTAGATGTAACACTGTAGCAAAGATACTATTTTAAATTGCATCTTTGTCATCATTTGTACATATTCTTCTTCTTCTTATCGTTATTATTATATAGTTGAATATACCAAAATTGTTTCTTTCCTTGTTTTTTAGTTTGACCACCTTTCTGTGTGTTCTTATTCATACACCAGCTGTTAAATGCATAATGGATGGTATCAGGTCCTGGTGAGCACCTTTAGTTGAGTGAGCAGCAAATAAAAAAAAAAGAGATTGTTATCTCAAGAAATATCACTTAGAAACGTCATGAAAAGATCGTAACTTTATTTAACTAAGACTTGCCAAGTCAAACTGGCAATCGAACAAAATGTAAACAATATACAGCATGGTTAAAGAGAAGTTCATCAATCAGCACACACAGGCTCAAATCAAAATGACACATCATGGTTTTAGCTGTGAACTCAAACAGTGCCACTAGTGTTGTTTAATCCCAACCTGAGGTGAGCAGCAAGAAAGAGGAAGTGACATCACACTGAAATGACAAAGATCAGGGGTTTGGAACTAAAGTAGCCATTCAAAGATCTACTGGAGCTGTAGCAATGGCAGCAACACTGACTCAGAATTAAAACAAGGTGTGTCAATCCCATTTTAGATCAAGCCATGCTCCTCACTAACAAGTATCGAGAGCAGAAGACAGAATTTAATGTAAACACTTCAACATCTGTGGTGTGGAAGTTTTCTTTTTGTGTGTAAGGCCTGTGTGCAGCGTTCAGGAGCAGTAACGTCACCGGTACTGTCAAAGCATCATCTGAACTGTGACAACTGTAATCCAGTTTCAGTTCTTCGGTGATGCCTTCCTGTGTATCAGAAGATCTGCAGGAGGTGTAACACTACCCACACTGGCTGGAAGCTAATCTAATATTCTTGTTTCCGCTGATTTGCATCTGTGAGCACTGAATGCATGGCAACATTGAGACTTTTGTCACACTCACAGAATAGCCATACAAAATCAAACCATTATTTATTTAATCACTCCGAAACGTACATGCAGTACAGCTCACAAGACCTGTGTGCTGCCCCTCGGCAGGCTTCCTAAAGGTAGAAACCTAACCACGAGTTCAAACAGCTTGTTTCAGAGCTCAAACACAAAAGGCCATTTGTCTTTACTTTGTATGTGTGCAAAATGCCAAAAACCAAAGTCTGAATATATGAACATGGCACAAAAGCTGAGCTCTTACGTCAGAGCACTCATCCTCTCTTAAACAGGAAGTCCATCTTACACACTGATTAGGTCTGGTTTCTTTGTTTACATCAACAGATTGCACAACAGGATTCTAGAAAGTCTAGTTCCAGGTATCTCACTGGTTTCCTGTTTGTGTGCCACGAGTTTGCAAACATAACTGAACTGACTGTGATGTCCACAGAGTTGGTGTTACAGTTAACCAGGTGACAGCTGCTTGAATCGTATCTCATCATTTAGATATTCCAGAACAATAAATGGGATTGACAGTGTTGTGTAAAAGTGTTCCTCCAACTTCCTGAGGTCGTATTCTTTTACATATTTGTCACACTTACATGTTTCAGATCAAGCAAACGTTAATATTAGACAAAGATAACCGGAGCAAATATAAAATGTAGTTTTTAAATGATTATTTGATTATTTAAGGGAAATAAACTATACAAACCTACCTTTCTGTCCCTACTTATGGTTGTTACCCCCAAAGACCAAATAACTGGTTGTGCAAAAACTGCTGTCGATTATTTGTGTTAAGTGGCAAACTCATCACTCAATTGGATCAAGTCAGGATTACTTTTCCCACATAGGTTGGTTTGAATAGTTTTAACATGTGTAACAATCATTTAAAAACTGCATTTTACTAATTTCAAAGTCTAACTTTTGATGATCTGTAACAAATATGCAAAGAAAATAAGAAATTAGGAAAGTGCTAAACACCTTCTCACAGTACTGTACTTTATGAAATAGGACTCATTATGTGGGAAAAACATAGCAAAGCATGTTTTCCTTCTGTAGACTTGCACAGATTTCAGGCACTCAGATATAAGAAGAGGATTCAGGCCAGCTGTCCTTCCTGACACAGAGCTGAAGTGTGTGTCAGCTCGTGAGTTAGGTTTAATATTAATGTGCAGCTCTGGATCAGGTCTCCCTTTCTTCTTTTTCTTCTGGACATTCTCTTTTAATGAATGCAACACTGGCCACTGCAGCCACATTACGAAAACAACAAATTCCCTTATTTGCACATGTTAGAGACAGAAACGGGTTTCAGGTTTCAGCAGTATTAAAGGGTCCGTGAGTCCCGTCCTCTGGTACGGTCTGGGGTCTGTTAAGGGACAGTGGAGGGGTGGATTTAGGTCAGGCCTCTCTGAAGGTCTCCTTACTTTCGTTTGCTCTTGGTGTCAGTGGTCTGAAAGACACTGGAAGCCGACATGAGGTTCTCAATGTACTGACCCAGGACCTGGTTCTCCGACTTCAGCTTCAGGTTCTCTTCCTTTACAGCATCGACTCGGGCAGACAGGTCTGAACACGTCAACAAAAACATCAGTCAACCATACAGGAATGTGGAAACTACACGGGTGGTAAACTTATTCATTACAATTTAAAACATCATCATTATCCTAGAATCCATTTTTAAAAAAACATTTATAGCTCATTCATAGTTCAGCAAACACTGTTATGTTAGGTGCTCCTATTCTGTTTCCTTCATTTCTGTCACACCTCCTGATCTTTCCACTCTCCAAACACATAAAATAAATGTGTGTGTCTGTTCACACAACACATCTCAGTGTTGCACGTGCAACAGGGAAATTATATTTAACCATAAGAAGAAGATTTGTATTGATTCAGAAAGTAAGGCAATCACTGAGGCCACCATCGACCACTGGCTTGGCGTGAAACACCAAGGACTTTGTCCACACTGCAGAGACTGTAGGGTTGTGTTGAAGTCACCTTGCCCCGCTAATGTTCAAACACTGTGCATCCAGAACTCTCAGAATGAGTTTCTACCATCAGCCAGACGGTGTAGAGTTCAACGGGCCAAACTAAGCTGGTTTAAAAATGAGGCTAAACAGCCTGCACTTCAGCTCAAATCCACTCTGAGTGATGTAGTGTTCCTGTTTGTTATCAATCTGTGAACATTCTGCTGGTACAGATACATTTATGAGTAACATTCACATAGAGAAATCAACATTCTGATGCTTCCCACTAAAAGCCCATCTACAGTGTGTAAAGTTAGGAGCAACTTTTAAAAATGTGAATGCACAATTTCATCTACAAATCCCAGCGTGACATGAAGCTGCAGAGCTTAACAGTCCAACACGAGTCTAAGCCACCCCACAAGAAGCCTTACAGTTTATATTTAAAACATTCATTTTCCATTTTAGCAAGTAACAGCTGTGAGGCTGCACGTGCCTACCCTCTAAAGTGTGCTGAAGCTCCAACACCTGGTTGATGAGCCTGGTCTTCTCTTCCAGCTCAGCCTGGTTCTCCATGTCACCTGCAGCAGGCGAACGGAGCCGTCAGGCACAGGAAAGAGTGAACATGCACACAGTGGAGGGGTGTGTGTGTGTGTTGTCTCACCATCCTCTGAGCTCATAGTGAAGTACTCGTCTTCCTTTTTGGAATGCAGGGCTGCGACTCTTGGGGACACTGCAGGAACATTTGACAGTTAAATATCTGTAAGTTAGGTTATCCACTGTTTGTAGCAAAAGCTACGCATGCTTGAAAACGACCGTACAGCTTTTCACACGTATGTTACACAACATGATGAAATGCTGTTTACCAAAACTGCTCTGGGCAGCTGCCTCTGCTGTCACTTGGCAGTAAACGCTTACATTTTGTTGTCATGCGGTGCACACAATTCTTTTTAATCATCATTTTTGCCACACCTATAATAATAACAACAAATTTTAACAAGAGTTTATTATTCTCAACACACCAGTGCAGCGCCGTGACTAAGAGACAGTACCTACAACAGCGTTAATAATGCTAACAGCTAAACCCTAAGACCGCTTGTTTGTCTGGTATCGGACCCTCCTAAAGGTCACGTGAACCACGGGTATTTTTAAAACTGATCAAAGAGACCAGCTGGCCAAAGTAAACCACACCGTGCTAACAGTGTGGCGCTAACTAGCTGCTGCTATGCTAATAACCGTTATCCGGATGCTATTTAAAATTAGCTGCCACACGCAGTTAGGTATAAGCTGTAAAATGAAAGGACCCATACCCAGCGACGTGAAAAACAAACGTTGCAGCGCTAAATATCGATAGGAAAATTAAAGACTAGCGTAATTTAGCACTGCTTGAGGTTCTCGGCAGTGCTAGAATTCATTGGCTATTATCAGGCACTTGCACCTCACAGCCGCCAGGGGGCAACGTACAACCCGCTGGGACAAACAACAGAACGACATCAGAATAGTTCATCTTTTTTTCCCTTTTTTCACTGTTTGCAGTTATTTTATTGTACCACAGTTCTTGCCGGAAACAACACTTAAGGTGTTGCACACTTGAAGGTAAATCGCTTAAAGCCACTCCTTTTTTGAAGTTGGAAAATGCTGTTTTAGATAAGCTATGCAGGCCATGGTCACACAGTTAAATATAACAGATATGTTATATTTAACAGATATGTCTTTGTTCCAAGATTATATTAATGAATCAAAACTAAGCTAAAAGTATAGAGAAAGAAAATAGTTAACTCGAAAAGTAAAACTGAATATACCTTTACATATTGTACATATATTTATTACTTTTTAGATTAGCCATTTTTATATTTTGCTTGTTTTACATTATTGTATTTTGCACAACTCTGTTGCTTGTGAAGCTCGCACACAAGAATTTCACTCACATGTACTGTACCAGGGTACCTGCACATGTGATGTGACAATAAAAGTGATTTGATTTGATTTGATTTGAAAAGTTAATCGTAAATAGCACACATAGTATAATAATAAGGAAAAATACACAGCACTGAATCAAACACTGAAACTAATTTAGAAACAACAACAACTGAACTTGTAAACCTACTCTAAGCTATAAAGAACTGAAAATATAAACACTGGAAAATAATTTTATAAAAACTTCTACCAAATACAAATAACTTTATTTGTTGGTTTGCACAGTTTGATGACATTTTTCAAAGTTAGATAAAGTATTTGTATAGTATTCCACGCAGTACTCCAATCGAACCCAGCAGAGACAGAATGCCGAGGACAACCAAGTTCAGAATAAAGCCAGGTAACCTGCAAACCAGAAAGTACTCAGTCAGCGTGCTGTAATAGGTCAAACATCAGATACTTTAAAGTCAGCGCTGCCACCATGTGCTTTTAAGTATTTGATATTTTAGCATCATGAAAGACCTTTTCTTGGGGGACGTGATATATGCGTTAAAATACATCTGTCGAGCGACCATGTACACCAGCCCTCCTGCAGCTGCAATCACCTCACTGAAGAAGGTACCACAGGTCCACATCGACACCAGGAAGAGAGGGTAGAACTCCACACAGTTCTGACTGAGAACAAACACAGGTAATGTTAGGACATCCTTGGAGCTCCACCTTGTCCCTACTCTCACTGCAGATCAGCTCCTTCCACCACACTGCTGCTCACTGATTGACAGCTCTCTTCTTAACCTAGCTTCAGAAACTCCTTTGAATAACTTCATGGTATGGTACCAGTAAACTGTTTCTCCATTCCTCAGGCATTCTCTCCCATATCACTCTGTAATCAGACTACTACTTTAAAGTAGTCTGTTTAAACTAGTTTTACCCTTCAGTTCATTTGACTATAGCATTACAATCAGGTCTTCTTACTGTGCACGGAATGTCCTCTCAAATTCTGGAGGTCCAGTGACAACAGGAGGTATGATGTTGTAAGCCATCCTGGATCTTCCTACCCGCCGAGCCAGGTAGCCTGAGAGGAGACAGTGACAGAGGTTTCTTTACATTTTTCTTTGTACAATTCACAAGTATATTTCCTATTTTAGCCACCTAATTTTTTTTGCACAGTTTAATAAACTGTAGATTTTGTTTTCAAGGGATAAAATTGAACATTGGAACAAAATCCAAGCTATGAACTTCTCTCTGTAGACCACCATGATAAAACTGACCAAGCTCCATGAAGTGTCAGTTGAACAGCAGGCACTTCTCAGCTCCTCTATCTCAAAGCAGATTCGTAGTTGTCCAAATGCTCTACAGAGTCTAGATTCTACCCAGAAGAATATTCTGAGCTTCATGGTGAGCCGTGGTGTTCGCATTATCATGTTTTTGACATTCTCCTCAGAATGATTCCACATTAGAAAATGCATCAACAACAGCCATGATCAAGAATTCCGGTTAACACTGGCCTGGTGATAGTTAAACCTGCACACAATTTTTTGGGCAAAGAAACGCTTGAAGCCACATTAAAGGCCCACAAGAATCAAAGTCTGAAAATACTATAAAAATACTATACTATAAAACACGGCAACATATACTGCTCAACATATGTGCAAAAAGAGCAGATCGCTCAGTATAAATCAGTAAACTTGTATAAAGTTAAATGCACACATTTAAAATAATAAGGATATTGTTTGCATTTAGAAATTATGTGCTTTTCTGTGTTGGAAAGCATGTTCAAGCTGCTGACAAGAGGAAATCCTCATTTCAGATGTGATCTGATGATCACTAAATGAGTGGAGTGCTAAGTGTAAAACTTGCCTAGTCTTGCTGTTGCACAGTACCTACACAGGAGTGGCAAACCACACCCACATTATTATTAAATTGGGACAATACCCTGACCTGCACAACATCCATTAAGCTGCTGTGTTTTACTTACCCATGTGCAGAACTGACAGCAGGGACACTGCAGCCAACAAAAGAGGGGAGTCCGCTTCCATCACACTGTTAGGAAGAAACACAGCCGTCCTCACAGTTTGCTCCTAAACACAAAGTCAGCTTTACATAACAAATAGGAGGTACTTCCTGGGGCAAAGGGACTTTAGCACATCCCACAAGTTCTGCAAGTAAGCAAGTCCCGTGACTCTTGTGCAGCTAAAGATCTGCCATGAGTGGGCAGGGCTCTCTATGAACTCTATCACTAACACTCCACAAGAAAAAAAAAACCTGGCTAAAACTTTAATACCTGCTGTTAATTTATCATCAGCATATCATATAGTCATATATGCACATGTATAAATGCATGCACAGAACTGAACAATTAAAGTGTGATGGTCCTTAATTACAGCGGCTCTAGCTTCGTTTGTCATGCCACTGTATACCATGCACTGTTATCAGTGTGAGTTTATTCTGCAGGCCTGATACTGTAGGGGGCATTTCTTAGATTGCATGAGCATAGTCCAGGGGTCGGCAACCTGCGGCTCTTAAGTCTTTATACTGCGGCTCCACGTGGTTTGAAAACAAATTATAAGTATTTAACTGAAGTGTATTTTATTTGTGTTAGTTCTTTTTTAACTTCTAGTGTAAATTGGAAGATTATTGTGGTCTTGAAATATCAAAATAAAATTATGTTATTATTTTTCATCGCTCAAAATAAGCGTCACACTCGCATAAACCATACCAGCCGAAATGCCATGCATTTATGGAGACTGTCAACCCCAAACAGGCCAAGTATGGAGCTTCGGATCCACATACGTATGTGAGCAGCTATTCTCCACCATGAACTATGGTAAAAACAAACACCGCTCGCGCCTCACAGACGACAGCTTACAGTCCTGCGTAAAGATGAAGTGACTTCGTGCAGACGCTGTGCGCAATAGCAGACCGAACGATGTTTGCATGTACATGCTTTTTTCTTTATTGAACACTTTTCACACATTGTTGCTGTAGCCACACAGCCAGCGGTAGTTTTCCAGTTCACAGCCCGACACAACAGCAGAAAGAGCACAGACTTTAAGCCGGCGAGGCTTGATTGCGGATGCCGCTCAGGTGCGTCCGCCTCCCCTGTAGCGGCACTGCAGACCACGCCCCGCCACACACGTCAACCACTTAAAATAAATATTTATGCAGATATTTTGCAAATATTTATTTTTCATTTTTTTAGCAGTTGAGTGAATTTTTCTTTTAAAATTCAGGTCAAAGCTCCGCTACAGTTTTTGTTTGGTATATGAATAATTTAAGTTCAGCTTTTTAATTCATTTAAAAGAGACCTTCAACTAGGTGTCTTTCCTTTTTGTTATATTTTTTAAGAGTTCAAAATGTGTTCATTCCATAAATAAAATTTAATTTTCTCTGTAGCACTTAATTGATTTCATAAGCAACACAATACAGGTGTTTATACAAAGCATAAAGGTAAAAAACAATAACAGTGTTATCTTCATTTTAGATGTCAAAAAGTATTTGCGGCTCCCAGTGTTTTCTTTTCCGTGGAAACTGGGTCCAAATGGTAGACTTGTAGTCAAGACCGCCTAAACCAAGACCAAGACAATACCAAGACCAGAGGGCATCGAGACCAAGACAAGATCAAGACTAAGACCAAGACAGACCGAGTCAAGACCAAGACCGAGACCGAGACAAAAAAGTCTCACCCTCTCTGTTTTTCACATAATGATATTATCCTATATCCTTGCATGTGATTGTCCACAATATGGAGGGGTTGGAGCATAGCTGAGCCACTCTGTGAGAGCTGAGCAGCGAAAGGAAATTAAGTGAGGAGCCGGCTCTCACTCAATGGGAGTCGACTCTTCTGATTCACTACAAATACTCTCTAAGCACGGCTCTTAGAGCTGGTGCTTTTGCGCATGACACATTATCGAATGTTACGTTGTTACTGCTGACTCCAAATCTCTCGACCACTATGTCGATCTGCGACAGCAAGACCGAGACAAGGCCGAGACAACAGTCCGTCGGGACCAAGACCACGTAAAAGTGGTCTCGAGACCAAGACCGGTCTCGAGACATCCAACTCTACCAAATGGCTCTTTGGGTGTTGCTGACCCCTGGCATAGTCTGTATAAACTGCAATTGTATTTGAATGCTACGACAAAATATAATGTATGTATTTAATGTTTGAGAAATTAATGATTACATCTGTATGGAAGCTTTCACCACATATTTTTTGTTTTGAGATAGTGGTGAATGGTTGATTTTAGTGGATTTGTAGGTGAAAGAAAATTGATAATGAGAAGGTGTTGGGTAGGTATGGACATGAGAGTAAGAGGATGACATATAAAGGAATGCTAATGAATCAGGAAGTATAAGGAGGAAGTGAGGGCAGCTATGAAAAGGCTGTGGAAAGGTAGTGAGTCCTTATGATTTACATGTGGAGGTATAGAGATGTCTGAGAAAGAGGGCAGTGGACTTTTAAACCAGATTATTTAACACAGTTTTGGAAAGGACGCCTGAGGAACGAAGAAGAAGTGTTCTGGTACTGATCTTCAACAAGGATGCAGGTATAGGAAGATCAAGCTGATGAGCCATACCATGAAGTAGAAGCTAGAGAGGTGACGATCAGCGAGCAGCAGTAGGGCTTCATGCAGAGAAACAGTGTTGAGAGTGTTCATGAAGACGTACAAAGAAGGCAGGTGTAACACTGAAGCTGCAAGGAGCAGATGTAGGGAATGAGGTGAAATACCAGGAGTCAACAAGGGGCATTTTATAGAGAGGTGATGAAGAGATTGTTACAGAAGGATAGGAGTAAGAGTGAATGGGTGGGTTTACAAAATGGCAGTAGGACCTGTTATGATGTTTGGTTTGGAAGTGATGTCACTGACAAAAAGACAGGTGGCAGAGCTGAAGGGGCTTTTCCCCTGGGAGTGACCAGCATTGACAACATTAGAAATGACCACATCAGAGGGACAGCTCAGGTGGACTGCTTTGGAGATGAAGCTGAGCAAGTTTGCACGTGGATGTTGTAAATGAAGTCGCCTGGCACAAGGAAAAGAGGAAGACCACACAGGACGTTCATAGATGTAGTAATGGAGGACATGCTGGTATGACAGAAAAGGTTAGGGTGAGATGACCTTTTCTTCTTCTTAATGCAGAAAGAAGAAGAAAATGTTACCTTATATAATGGTTATTTCGAAACACTGTTTTTTGTAGAAAACCCCACTTTGAGCAGAGACAGCTAAGAAATGCCATTAAATGTTTACATAAATTCTTTATGTAAATGTTGGCTCTACTGGGGGGAATCTAGTTGCACTGTCAGTTTATTTACTCTTATGATTTTTTATTAAAGAAAGCTCGTTGAGATTTCTTATTTTTTAATAATAACCTACTAGTTTTATATAAACACGCTATATTTCCATGCAAATTACTGCTCAGTGAAAAATGCCCACGAAACGTGTGGCATGTGAAAAAACGTGTCGCCGGTTGTCATGTTACCGTCCCCAAACGACGCCACATGGGTGGCAGGAAAAGCAGTCGAAGCCGTGGTGTGGTCACAGCGGTCTCCTGCAGCATGGACAGCGACGATGAAAATGTAGAAGAGGTTGTAGAAGGTACGTAACCTCTGCCATTCGTGCCGTGTACGCGTGAACGACTGCATTTGCACTTGGAGAAGGTATTCTCAGCACTTTGGCTGAGTGGTGTCGATTCTCTTTAAACAAATCTTAATGAGTGGATCTGTCGGCGGGCCTGCTCGGTAGCTCGGAGCGCCAGGCCCTCTGTTTGACAAGGAGATCCGCCGGACAGGCGCGTGAGGGCGGTATGTGGGGTATTAGTGCTCCGCTGCCAGCGTGGCTGCTGTGTTTAGTCAGCAGGGCAGGAAGTGCAGAATGACACCAAATGTTACTTTTTGTTTTAGTGCTGCACTCGTTACTGCGCTTTTTTGTTTTTAAACTAGCACCACCGTTACGCGCGGGTGATGTGGTGCTTCTTTCTCCCTCGTTCAGAGGCTGGACTGAGATTTCACTGTGTCGGACTAAAGTAGTGCTGTCGCGTTAGGAGACCCGGGCTAAAAGAAACCCCGCTGTGGTGCACACAGTGCTGAAAGCTACGGACCCTATTCTGAAGCCCCCGTTAGCACACAGCCCGTCACAGAGCTAATCACAGTGCTCTTTCAAAGGAAACCGACTGGACACGCGTTAGGAAGTCAGAAGGTTGTTTAA
This sequence comes from Pelmatolapia mariae, assembly GCF_036321145.2. NCBI lineage: Eukaryota > Metazoa > Chordata > Actinopteri > Cichliformes > Cichlidae > Pelmatolapia > Pelmatolapia mariae. Next base: position 31,937,360 of record NC_086228.1, on the reverse strand, counting down.
AAAGCCCCAACACCGTCGTAAAGGGTTTCTACCCACCCCGAGTAAATAACTGCCCCTTGTCTCAGTGGTTGAAACGGTTTAACCCGTTTCCCTGACTCAGCACAGCTTTGCACGTTTGAAGTCTGGCCTACTGAATTCTGCAAATACAACGGTATCGTGTTGCACTGCTGTTTATTTGCCTCATTTATATTCTAGCTGTAACTTAGTTTCATTTGGTGTAATCTCAGTTATCTATACTCACTCTGAGTGAAAGATGGCTGTAACAATTATGTACAAATATGCTGTCAACCAAACTCTCACATAACAAATATTAATAAATATTATTGTTACTTGAATACACGATGATTGGTTAAAAGTGTGTCGACTTATTATTGTTGAATTTATTTATTTATTTATTTTCAGGGAGTGTAGCTCAGTCAGCAAAGTGATGGCTGATTAGCACGTGCAAATGAAGCTTTTATTTCCACTCCAGGAACGTACTGATACTTCTTATTGTAATAAAATAGATTTTAGTTGGTGTTTTGTCACCAGCATTGCCGTTTCATTTCCTGACTGAAGTAAAATATTGTAACTGGTTCAGTGTGTCATTAACAACTAATGGGAACTGACTGAATTATTCTTCTGTTTCAGTTTTCTTTGAAAGGAACTTTAGTGCAATTAAACATAGAGGAACAACAGTGTTTGATGTTTAATTGCATTAGAGCCTGACTGATTTATCAGCAGGCTGATAATATTTGCTGTTTGCCAGATTATCGATGGCTGATAAGAACCTATAAATCCAATAAAAAGAAGAGATGGGAGAAGCACTCAACAACTTTGAGTGTTGATGTTGCAGTTTGTCCATCAGAGGGCACTCTTCAGCTTCGTTGCTTTTTAATTTGCATTGTCACGATATTATCACAAAACCTGTGATATTAGAAACCTGGGTTACTAAATCACCAAATATGAGTATCAGTCTTAAAAAAAACCCAAAACAAACCCTGTATCAGTTGGAGTTTAATTTCTATCGCCATATCTAAAGACCAAGTGTTTCTGCTGAGCTATGTCAGCACCACTGAAGAAACCACCTGATGTAACCTACACTGTACTTCTGGAACATTGATACTTTGATAAACATATCAAATTAACATTGATAAACATACTTTGTTTATTGTGAGGACTTTGAAAATAATGACCTATCTATGCTAAATAGACTTTAGGCATCCTTTGGTTCATACTTTACAAATCACAACTGATGTTTTGGTTGGATGTAACGGTTAAAGCAAGAGTTTTTCTGTAAGTTGTTGGAGTAGACAAAGCCAGAGTAAAAAATAGAGATGTCACTATTAGCAAAAGTGTCCAAAAACAAATTATTAGAGCTCTAGACTGACATGTCCTTTTAGCCAGGTGCCTCTGTAATCATCAATGGGTCTTGTTGCTGCTCCATGAGGGACGTGGCTAAAATGTAACAATAGATACAGGAAGTGCTTTAGGCGTTTAAGAAAGGGGCTTGAGGACCTCAGCAGAAACCTTTACAGGCTTTATTTGTAGTACACGTTTAAATCAGCTGAACATGCTTTGCTTAGTATTTTGTGGTAGATCCATGAAAACAAATGGATGGGCCTATCTGGGATCTATTTCAGATAACCTGATTTCATTATAAAAAGCATCCTCATCATACTGAAACATTGTTTCTGCATGAATTTTCAGGTCCATTGGATGAAGATGGTCAGCCCCATGGTTTCTGCACTGTGACCTACTCGTCCAGTGATCGCTTTGAAGGACATTTCACCCATGGAGAGAAAAATGGCAAGGGCAAGTTCTTCTTCTTTGATGGAAGGTACTGTAAACATAACAAACTAAGAACTTAAATAATCTGTTAGGATCACTGATGGGGACGTAAATCTGACATTACTTGAATTAAAAACATTTACTATATCTGACCGCTGTCACTGTCAGATATGAAAGATGTATGTTCTGCATTTATCTGACAAACGCCTTATTATTGTGGATATATCGGAAATAATAAAAGAAAATTAAGATTATGCATGTGACAGCAGAGGACATGGCTTTGAGCAGCGGTCAGTTTCCTCCAAGGAGAAGAGTGTAACACTGCAGGAGCAGTCAGACTCAGATATTGTGATAGTGCGCTGTGTGATAAGTGAACATCTGTGTTACTGCAGCTGTGGCCAAAACCTTTTGTAATGGCACCTTTCCAAAGCTACATATTTATTTGCCAATAGAAGGTTTTGAGACTTAAAGACAGTAAAAATATTCTTACTGTGAGTACATTTACTCTGCTCGTATCGTATTATTGCCCTACTTATTAATATTGTGTTAATGCATGTGTGCTTTTCAGTAGAAAAACGTAGTAAAGTTCTTGAGCATTACAGTTACAAACATTACTGGATTACAGGCAGTGGCATCAGAAGTAAACAAGAAAACAACTACTCTCCTCCTTCAAGTCCAAACATACAGTACAACACATGATTGAGCGGCTTGCCCCGTAGATGGAATAGGTTATTAATGGGACCATTGCAGATATACCAACACAGTCTGTTTGTGGGCTGTCAGAAAACCTGTGACCAAACCTGTCCAATTTAATTATAAATCCATCACAGATGTCATTTTCCTACCCCTAAAATTGTCTTGCAGTATACATTGTATAAACAGTAAAGAATACAGTTTACAATTTTTAACCTCAGAATCTGACTCTTGTATTTCTGTTAAGTAGACTCAGATCTTGTTTTCAAATATATTGCCTGTTTTGTCAAAAATGCTCTCTTTAATTACAGAATAGTATAGCTTTTATAACTTTACCGAAGATTTTTTTTCCATATTAGTTTTAATTGTAGAATATGAGTTATTTTATGCCATACCACCACTACCTCTCTCAAAACAATACCACAGAAATTTGAAAAAGTTTTGTTTGTTCTTTTTTAATAAATGATGTTATATGGCTGATATAATGATATTATATTATGTTGTACTTTTTAGAATGTCAGCACTGGTTTTGTTTTTCAGGATTAAAGTTTGTCCTGAATAAGAAGGAATAGTTAGACAAACCTCAGAAAGAAATACTCGAGACATAAATAACCTTTGTCTGGCCCTATTCACCTTGAAGATTGAATTTAGACTTTAAATGTAAAAATCTTAATTGCACTTGTCCTTCTTTTCCCTCCCACAGCACTTTAGAGGGGTTCTATGTAGATGATGCTCTGCAGGGCCAAGGTGTGTACACCTACGAAGATGGGGGCGTCCTCAATGGGACATATGTGGACGGGGAGCTTAATGGGCCTGCTCAGGAGTTCGATGGCGAGGGTCACCTGGTATTCAAGGGCCAGTACAAAGACAACAACCGCTGTGGGGAATGCTGGGTCTACTACCCTGTGAGTCAGCTTACTGTCTAACTTCTGCTTATACAGAACATAGCAGAAGTATTTCTAACCATGTGTATTGTGCATGTTGGCGTGTACTGTGGTGCGTCTAGGACAGAGGCTGTGTGTTTGGGGAGGTAAACGAGGACGGGGAAATGACTGGTGACTCTGTAGCGTATATCTACCCTGACGGTCGAACGGCTCTATACGGAAGCTTTGTGGATGGGGAGCTCATTGAGGCTCGACTTGCTGCTGTCATCTCCAACCAGACTGGGAGACCACGCTTCGAAATCAGCCCCAATAGTAAGGAGTGATGCAAACGTCCACTTAGGCTGAGTTGGTATTTGTTTGTAGAGACCATGTTTTTGGGTACATGGTTCAGGAGTTGATGCATTTAATAAGAAATTGCCCTTTTCCTAAAATTGATTATGCTGGATTTTCAAGATGCAAAAGGATAAAGCATTAATGGATGTAAATAAATAATAATACATTTATTATCAAGAAACTGTATTATGGTATAATGCATGATAACATGGATTGTTTCAGTGCAATGTAATATACTGGGAACGTAATGAATCCCTCAGTAGAAACCTCAGTCGTGTGCATGGGCAAGCTGTTAAATTGTTTAGCAGTTTAATAGCTTGCCAGCTTGACAAATGGACCAGACTAAAACATCCCATTTCATAATTTTTAATTCCTGTGTGAAAGTCTCTCCTTTGCATTTTGCTGCACTCTGCCTGGACAGCTTTACTTTCTGCTCCTACCAGGTTTAATAAGATTAACATATAACCAAGTTCACGGTTCATGTATGCTAATATGAAAGTTTTCGGTTGAGCCAAAGTGTGAAACTGTGTTAAAACCTACAAGAGCTGATCTTATGTTCTTGAAAGCTTCCCCTTAAAGTTCTAAAGGATTTATTAAAACTGCTTTAAGTTATACACTAACTTCTTCACATCATGTGATCACACATGCTGTCCAGATGATACATCAGTGTAATTTGACTGTTTACTTGCTGCCACTACCTTTTTGCATGTCTATAATATGGACAGATGGAAAACTGAGCCTAGAGCAGCTTGATTGGCACACTTGTCTGTAGCTAGTCTTCTGTTTCACTGCCATTGGTGAGCACAGGTTTGTCCAGAATGTACATGTGCAGACACTAAGTGCTGCTCCTCTCTCAGCTGGTCAGTGTCCAGCCATGAAAACTGCAGAAATGTGAGACACAACAACTATTAATATTTAGGCTAGTTTCAAGAGCCAAAAGCCAGCAGGAGCCATGGATGCAACCGTTTATTTAAGATGGCTAATGTGAGTGAACAGTTCTGAGATATATGTAGAGGAATTACTGTCACTTTGGTATCATTCTAATTGAAGTTTGTTTGTTTTTTTACATTTCACTCGTTAACCAATGCTGCCTTGCATGTCCTGTCCACCGCCCATGCTCGTGTCATTTCCTCTGGCCTGGTTAATATGGTTCCACTTGTATTTCATGGAGAAAGGCCTGTGGTTAAAGAATCCCACTAATCTGATAATCTTCTTTTAAAGGTCCTGTGTACTCGTATGACAAATCCACATCCACCTGTATTGCCACCCATACTCTGCTTCCAGATCCTTATGAGAGCCAAAGGTAGATACGTTTTATAGGAATCCTGACCAATCACATTGTTCCTCTTGAATTCGTGGTCAGTATTTCATTCTCTTACCCCTGCCTCTGTTTTTCAGAGTGTTTGTGGCAGACTCTACAATCAGAGGAGCAGGACAGGGACTTTTCGCCAAGACAGATGCTGAGGCCAACACTGTGATGGCTTTTTACAATGGAGTACGCATCACCCACTCTGAGGTATGAAACACAGACCACAAACAACGCACCAAGGTCATTAAGAGTATCTAAGTAGTGAGAGTAAACTAATTTATAAAAAATCAAATTATGGTTTCAATATCTTAATTTATTAGAATCTCAGCTCACATTCTTCTAACATTTATGGACTAATGATTAAAATAATTAAAAGTTGATGTTAAACAGATAAAAACTGCTAATACTTACGAATACTAATACTAAAATGCAGGGAGAAAGATAACATTCACTTTGGTTTAAACTGATGTTGATTTCTAGATTTCATTGGGCAAGCAGTGCTCCCCTGCTTGCCCTGGCAGAATTCCACTGGTTAGGTGTTAGGTCCCTCCAAAAAAATCATAGATTAACACGAAGCTTCTTTTGATAATCAATGGTGTTGAATGCTATGTTTTTGCATGTATGTAGTATTATCCCCATTAAATGCGCTTGTGTTTTCTTTGTGTTTTTATCTGTGACTCATCAGGTGGACAGCAGGGACTGGGCACTGAATGGAAACACAATTTCACTCGATGAGGATACTGTGATAGACGTCCCTCAGCCATTTGACCAGACGGACAGATACTGCGCGTCTCTGGGTCATAAAGCAAACCACTCCTTCATCCCCAACTGCAAATATGACCCGTGAGTATAAGCTGACAGGTTGACCAGCAGAGTCTGACATTTAAAAAAAGAAGCCTGATGTGATTACAAATTGAACAGAAATAACCTCACTCAGACCAGCTGAAGACTTTCTATAGTCATGCACCACCAATGTTGTTACTGTTCCCAAAGACATCAAGCAATCTTTGATGAGTTATACAAAAGGGAATTATTCTTAATAGAACTGTTTTTCCTCAGCTAGATCAGTGGTTCTCAAACTTTTTCATCATTTCCCACATGGCACGAAGAAATATTTTCACGCCCCATCGAAGCAAAACAGTGACAGAAAGCTGCAACTTTATTTAGATAACAAACTCATTCACAATGAATCCTTCAGTAATTTTTGTTTAAACAAACAACTTTCATTTCAAACAACTATTAGAGACTTTTGTCACTAGACTGCTTCATTAGTCTGCAGCACTTCTTCAAAAAAGCAACAAGTTAAACAGAATGTGAACATTGCCAAACATGGAAAAATAAAGTTCAGTCTTAGTTTTATTTAAAAAAAGAAATCCAGAAACTTGTTCACAGAGATGAAAATATATAATTTAGTGAGAGTTTAATACTCTTCACTCTTAGTGGCTGCAGTGAGCCTGTTTTTGACTACAGAGCTGTGGTGGGGCATGGTGTGCGGCTGCGGGGGAGGCGAGCACACCTTATCACGCCGATCCCCAATCATGCCTCGCTGGCTTAAAACTGAATGAACTGGGTCCTGTTGTTGTTGATGTGTGTAGGCCGTAGCCCAAAAGCTGCAGCCCCATGTGTTAGTCGACAGCCGCAATAAGAAGTGCACTGAAAAGTGTGAACACGTGGTCGGGTCTCTCGTGACCCAGTCCTGGGTTTCCGCACCACTGTAAACGATGCACGACAGACCCGACCACGTGTTCACACTTTTCAGTGCACTTCTTATTGCGGCTGTCGACTTGGACACACGGCTGCAGCTTTCAGCGGATGCGCATATTATTAATCGTAATTAATTATAAATTTCTTTGTTCCGCCGTAAAAGTTAGTTCAGCATGACTTTTCTGCCAGGTAACTTGTGCCCCACCTGTCAGAACTGAGAACCGCTGAGCTAGACAGTTTGAACAGTTCAGTGGTCATGCTGTCTTAATAACACAGAGTGTCATATAGTGGGGCTGGAGCCGTTTTCAGCTGTCAGTAGGTGAACAGTGAGCCATAGCCTGGACAGTGAACAGCTGATTTGCGTTTGGTTATTCCCCTTCCAGTAACAGCAAGTTAAAGATCAAGAGAGAAAAAAGTACATTTACCCCGCTTTAACCCCCTAACAGCAATGGTCCCATTAATGTTGTTATGGAAAATATCACATCAGCACCAGCAGTGGATTTTTTGTTTTTGTTTTTTTTGGGCTAGTCAGTGTAAAGAGGCTAATGCTATATTCATATATACCTCTTGACAGAGGTTGCAGTTATTCTGAGTACACTCAGAATAACTGCAACCTCTGTCAAGAGGTATATGTACAAAGATGACAAACAATACAGCTGCTCAGGAAAGCCTGAGCTAAGAGCTCATTGAACTAGCGACATGTAGTGATTTGATTGATTATTTTACTTTACTAAGCTTCAAATGACAAAAAGCTAACTTAGCATGTGAGCACTGTCAAGTTTTAAAGTTAAACCAGTAGTTGTTTTTATAAGCTCTATAAAGTACCTGGCAAATATTAGCATTAGCAGCTTATATCCCATCTGTGTCGAGTAAACACTGAGTTCAGGATCATCAATCAACCATCATTACTCTCATCATGCACACATTTATTTACGTGTTCGTCTTTGTAAACCAGCAAGGTTTCTTTCCAGGAGCAGGTGCTTAGAGCATTGTTTGCCATCCCATTCAATAGAATAACTGTTGTAACATTCATGTGGAATCTCCATCTATTCTATCCTTGTGTTAGCCTGCGTTAGCCTGCTGCACCATCTGAGAGTACAATGTAGAAGTCTCTAAAACACAGAGTTAGATGCTTTGAGAATAAATTCAGGCACCTGTTTACTTTAGTTAACTTGATAGCTTTAGTAAATTTGGAAGATGTTAAACTATTTTAAACAACACTTTCAGTCACTGCCACTTAGGGCAGTGGGTGATTCTAATAGGACCATGTCCATGGTACATCCTGCCTCCGGCCCTGTCTTATGTCACCTTTCCTACATCAAAAATGTTCCAAAGATTTGCCCCAAGACCCAGTAATATACTAAGCATCTAACTTGTGGTACCATGACAGACCTCACTGTAGCATATCTCACAATGAAATCACAAAGTAGTGTTTCTTGCCTGACTTTGTGCATGTGTGTTTATCCTGGGTTTGCACAGGTTTGTCCATCCTCGTTTTGGGCCAATCAAGTGCATCCGAACCTTGAGGGCTGTGCAAAAAGATGAGGAGCTAATGGTCGCCTACGGTTATGATCACCAGCCAACTGGAAAAAATGGCCCAGAGGCTCCTGATTGGTACAAGCGAGAGCTAGAGGCGTTTGAGCAGAGAGGAGGGGCTCCTACTGGACAGTGAGATTGCAGATGAATACCTCTGGACAATGAAAACGTTCCCCTCTACCTGTGCTACCACCTTACAAGACTGCTGGAGCATTGTGGCAATTGATATTAGAGAAATATTTGCAAAGTTACCAAGTTTAGTATTCAAATGGAATACTACTTGAGCAATTCAGGATGATTGGAGGCCTCTCTCAGGCCAAAGAAACACAAGAACTATGCAAGAAACCAAATGATATTAGAGGAGACACATCTGTGGCTGGAGGTGCCGCTCTGTCTGACATCCTCTTCATCACACACACCCTCACTCAAGTCAAGATTTCTGTGCAATGATGACTTCCTTCAGTTTCCACTGTCTGAATCCTCACTCACTGTATGTGTCTTCTAGCTGCTGTTTACCTAACAGAGCTCCCCTCCAAACACCACTATTTGGACCCCACAGTATTTGTCTCATCTGTTTCAAACTGTTCAGCCCACATTTCATTTGCACTAATTTATGTATCCCAATCCATACATTTCATAAAGTGTAACTTGACAGATCTGTTTACTTGCCATACAGGATAAACATTGCAGTGGCTAATTTATTTCTAAGATCTGAAGTGGTTAGGTACTGTATTCCCTGAGCTTTGTAAAGGGAGTTTCTAATCTAAGAACTTTGGGAGAAAATAATGGAATGTCTGCCATTACTCACCTGTGAGCTTGTTTCACTTTTCTAACCAAACTATCTGTGTGCATATGCTCTCAGAAATAAAAGTACAAGGTAAGGAAACCCAGTCTGCATGCATCATCATCTTAAGACATAAGAATGGAAAGTTTTGCCTTTTTTTGTTTTGATTTTTAATTGGTAGAATCTCCAGTAGCAGCAACTACCCCCATAACACCGCTGCTGATTTATAAAATGATGAGGATAGACTATTGACGAGTTCTCATCCTTTTTTTTACTCATGTGCTCATTATCCTGTGTCAGCCGTCTTCTACTAAGCTTGAGCTCATGGACAGCATTCTTATTGTCCTGATTTATCACATCAGCCAAAACAGCACTACCATTAATATTTTAATGTTTACAAAAACACAAATACAGTCACTAAAGAAAATGCGTTTTCACAGCTCTGGTTTCAGATGTCCAGGAGGCTACTTGGTAGACTTGAAAGTAAATCTTAGCTTCCATATTTTTATTCCTTGACTCTAGCTTTGTGTGATTCACAGTTATCTTGCGTACTTGTAATAAGAGCGGTGTGCCTGACAAAATACAGATGCAAGAATAGAAAGACTGTTTGAATCCTAAAGGTTTGGTTCGTGTGGATTAGGTGTAGATATCCTAACACAAAGAAAATCATGATCAAGATCTTAAAGATAACTTGTAAACCCACACTCACGCTGTACAAGAACAGCTTCTTACTGCAGCAAAACAATGTTCTGTAAACTTATCTTCTCCACAAATCTACTTGTGCAATAACCATTAACCTGACAGAGATGAGAGATGGATCAAAATGTTGTCTAAATCGGGAAAGTCTGTGGGCTCTATTGCAAGTTTTATTTCAGGGGAAAGCCTAGCTTCTTCTATGCAACGTGTCTTATCGATTTAATTGATTATCGTGGCTCAAAAATCCACACAGTTGAGATTGTTTTGCCCATCGTTGTGCAGTTTAGGAGACTAACAGGTTAGAAGCGCCAATTGGCCTAAAACCACGAAAGTCTTTGGACTGTGGAGAGCACAGACACTCCACGCCGAAAGGACCGGGCTGGATTTAAGGTCAGGCTCTTCCACAGTGGGAGTGTTAAACCTGCAGTGAGGGGTGGGGCTTGGCTGCCCACGGTCCAGACTCTGGACTCGGAAATCCCTTCCTGCTCTCCACCTGCCGCCGGGCACAGGTTAATGGATAAACTTCCTACCTGCTGAACCAACATCGAGATCTGTCGACTGCCCGGAAGATTCACTTTACCCGATAAAAGGGCCATTGGACGATAACAACAACGACGGTTAATGTTCACACACAGGTGTTGGTAACGGGACCCATGTTTCTGACACGAAAACCCAAGAAAACCGCTGCGAGCATCAAAGTAACTTCAGGTTTCCACCGTAACACAGCTCCACTTTTCTTCTGACCAGAGTTGGCACACGAAGGACTTCAGGGTGCTTTGCGTCGGGTTAGCACCTGGACATGGACCGATACAGGTACTTTATTTTTAACCAGAAGGGCGTGCTCGGCCTCGGTATCCTCCAGGTGGCTTGTGCTGGTCTCTGTGTGGTCTGTGGGCTCATGGACGCTGTTTTTCGCAAGGACACTCCGCTGAGTACCACCAGGACGCCGCTGTGGGGAGGACTGGTGAGACTAACGGGCATTCAGTATAACACAAACCCATACGGACACCTGACTGTTCGGGTATAAGGGAAACTAAACGCGTTTCGTCACTTAGATCTCCCGCTAGGATCCTTGTTTTGTCATCACTTTTCTTTATACTAAGCACTGTTTTCACCAAAGCTTTAGGCAACGAGTCTAGCGTTCTCTCCGTGAGAAATACACGGAGGATTTCCGCATGAACAGTCTGTTAAAGACTTTCTCCCTGCATTTTAAACTGTGTCACTTTCTTTAGATCATGGCCTCTCCAGGTGTGCTGGCGCTGTTTGCCTCCCAGAGGAAGAACCCAGTACTGGTCAGTGTGATGGTTGCCATTTATTCTTGACTGATAATGACATCAGCAGTACTTTTAGAATGAACATGTCTGTTTCTCTGAAAAACAAACAAACAAAAATAGTAAGTAACTCAACTAACAAGAAAATAAAAATAAAAAAAATTCCGCAAAGTAGGAGGAGTAAATTCAGAGTTGGGATCATAATCTAAACACAATGTAATGAATAAACGCAGGTATTGGTGCATCCCTCACATTCACATTAAAGGCCAGCTGTGCACCTTTGCTGAACTAATCTGTTATTTGATGCCTGGCCACAGTTTTTATGTTTGTCCCCCACACACTGCACTCTGAATAAGAACATTACAGCCAGTGAAACTTCACACAGATACAAGTGTGTGACGGGTGTTACTTCAGCAGCCCTGTCACAAGAAATAACCGTTTAAGGACCCCTGGTTAAAACTTGGATTTGGGCCTTTCCTCACCTCCCAACCTGCTAATGTTTACATATTAAATCTGCCACTAGCAGGTTCCTGTTCAGTCCATCATCAGGGCTTTGGACTAAAAATAAATTATTTGGATTATGATGGTCAAGGATGCAAAGGACCAGGCGAGGTAGAGGCAGATGATCCAGTGTGGAAGAATAAAGTTTATGATGTACTTAATTTATTTTCCTTTTCAGACAACATGTTCTCTAATCTAACTCTAACAAACTGATACCCCACCCTACACCTAATTCTAAACCAATACAAAAGTCATACAGCTCTTTGGAGCGGTGTAAGAACCGGCCAGACTGTATTCACTTTCTAAAAATGTCCTTTCTCCAATGGTTTGAAACTCAAACTGGGCTTCATTAAAAGATAGTCGTACACACATATGCACAGAGTCCTCTTTCTTTGGCTGACCTTGTGTGTCTGTCCTCAGGTGAGTGTGATGGTGGTGGCCTCAGGCCTGTCTGTTTTGGCTGCAATCATCATATCAAGTTACTCCTGTCTGACCCTCACCTATGGGCAGGAGGATAAAGAGGTCTTCCATCACCACAACAGTCCTCAAGTGGTAACCAGCACACACACACAATCACTGTTTTAATCAGTGACTCGTTTCTTGACAAAGTCAGTTGTAGTAAATAAGACCTGGTTGCATTTCATCAAGAACTAACAGGTCCTGCTGTTGTGAATGACCAGCTTGATGTGCTTTTACACCACGAGTTTCAGGAACTTTAACTTCTCAAGATCATCTGCAGTGGTTGAAACATTCAGGAAAATACATTTGATCCCTGTCTGCTCCAGTCTGCATGCCAAATATCCTTTGGGAAGATACTGACCCCAAGTTGCTCTCCAGTACATCCACCGGAGTATGAATGTGTGTGAATGTTAGATAAGAAGTGCTTGTGCGAATGGGTGAATGAGGCAAGTTGTGTGAAGTGCTCAGAGTAGAAAGTGTTATAGGAACCGGTCCATTTATCATGTTCCTTATCCGAGGTCTCAAATTATTTTAGATTTGACACTGGTCACCTGCATCTCCTGCACAGTTACTTGTGCAGGAACCTAGCATAACCTTTCTGATTGTCCTGACACATTAATGTTGTTCAGCAAACAAACAAATCAAATTCCAATGTTTTGGGTTTTTATTTGTTGTTTTTCTGTTCCTCGGAGTGGGTCGATGATTTACATATTTACCAGCAGCTCATGTTAGCAAGCCTTTAAGCTCACATCTCTGGTCTGTTAGTGTGGTTTCCAACAATGTCAGAGGCGCCCTATTGGACAGGGAAAGCTTGCTATGTGTTCTCCTGATATGATATTGACTCACATCAGCAGCACTTGTGGCCAGCTGTTTCACAATAGTGCAAACATTAGGATGAAGCATTGATGTGTGAGCTGGTGTTGCTGCTAAGGATGTGGGACGTCAGTGCTGCCTGTCTGTCACATCCTGATGTTTTTTATGTGCCCTCCGTGTACGACTCTATATATGCAGACTTATCCACAGTTCATGGAAGTTGATTACACACAAACATGTCTTGTGGCTTTCCAGGTTTTTTTTGGTAGTTTGCTGAAATGTGTAACAAACATGTCCAACACATGGAGGGATAATTAAATGAGCAGCTTTTTGGTTTCTGTGCTGGTGTTTTTGCAGCACTAAGCTGTTTCCACACAGCAGTGCTGTCACAGTGGCGTGCAGTTCACCTCTACTTGTTTTATTATTTCAAAGTTCCTCCTCAGGAGAATATCAGATGTGTCCGTATATATCAATAGCTTTGGCTCTAGTGGAAGATTATTTGATATAATTTCACTCTGATCTCCCCCCATATTTCTTTATTACACACACTCTTTATGGCTGTAACATTGTTCGTCTCCCTGCACAGACGTTTGTGCTTCATCGGATGGTGAAAGGCGCCAATGCCACCATCCTGCTAACCTGTGCCATCAGCCTGGTTTTCTCCTCCGTCATCGGCTACATGGGCTGTCGCAGCATCCCCTTGTGTGCCTGCTATGACGCCAGAACTGGACTGGTAAGGACAGCATAGTAAAAAATCATAACATGTTTTCATCTCAAATTATTTATTTAGAATGAATAAAAAACACGTAAAGATCAAATTTACTCTAATGTACTGTAATTGTAAGGAACACTGCCTCTCGCAAGAACAAGAACCCTGAAAGTCACGATTTCATTTGATTAAAGCAACATGATAACCCTCGCATTAAAAATATGAGTAACAGTGTTTTGACTCTGGTTTTTAAACTAAAGAAAAACATGAACATATAACACGTGCAGAATGTTTTTATGTTGCAAACATACTTGGACAAAGAAACAGGTCAGGACTAAATGTGTTTGGCACACAGATTTAAACAAACAAAAAAAGAAGCTACCTATGGTTGTTTTCGTAGGATTGTCTACATTCACTAAGGAGCTGCTAACATTAGCCTAAAACATTAGTTACAGCTTGCTAGTACCAGCATAGCTCTGCATATTTCCAGACTAGATGTTGCAGATTTTGGTCCGTACTGACAGTTGCAGCAGTTGCTATAGATTTGCCATTTGCACATCCCTGACACAAATCTCCCACTTTGCCACATCCCTGTAATGGACTGAGGTGTGGTGACTGTGGAGGTGATTTGAGTGCAGTGAACTCAGTGTTACGTTCGGGACAGCTGTTTGAGATGAGCCTTGTGACGCTGTGCAGCCATCAGAAGATGAGCACACTGAAAGACGACATGGTCAGCTTCATTTATAACGAGTCTCCAAACGTGTCTCCACCATTACAAGTGCCACCAGCATCCTGAGGTGCTGCTGAAAGCCAGGATGGAGCCGTGCGTCTGAGCCTACCATCTGAACGCTGCAGCAGAAATTGAGACCATCAGAGCACAGTTGATAAGATTTTGGTGAGTCACTGTGACCTGATCGGCTCACAGGAGTAGCACCCAACGCCATCTTCTGCTTTAGCCCATTTGATTCAAAGTTCAACAAGGCCGTGCTTTCTGAGATTCTCTCCTCCACACCTTGGTCATAACGGGTGCTTATTTGAGTTCACGTTGCATCAGTATCAGATTGAAATAGTCTGGCTCTGATCTCTGGGATCAACAAGGAAGTGCAGCACGCTATACATTTACATCAAAAGGGCTTTGAACAGGTGTACCTAATGAAGCGGTGATCGTAAATGTTGATAGGAAAATGGCCCAGCTGTTTGAGCTGCTTTATTGATTGTGCGACGTCAACAAGTGCTCTCTGATTAGTTTAACGTCTCATTACAAAGTCCTGCGAATTTCCTAACTGTGGGACTAATAAAGCCTATCTTATCTTATGTGTCTTATGATTATTTTCAAAATGATGGTTCCAGTTGGAGTAAACAAGGCAATTAAGGCCAGATATGATTAAGGGGTGGGTGTTGTGGTTGTCAGGTTGCTGCCATATGAGTCCAGTGTGTCTTCATTCTTAGTTGGGTCCACCCCTTGGTTCTCATGTCCAGTTTCATAAAACCAAGCTGGTGATGTCTTTAAAAAAAACAAAAAAACTTTACTAACCAGTGTGACATAATCACAGTGGGGGTTCTTATGAGGCCACACCTGGATGTTCTGTTTTCACTTCACTCTGTTCACTTTGTGTCGTGTGTGTGTTTTCAGGAGAGCCTGGTTCCTCAGTGTGATCCCGGGGACACTGAGATGTGCACCTTGCAGAGTAAGTTTTAAATGTTAAATGTCAGTCGAAAACTGGTCCTCCCGTGGATCCCGTGTTAGGAAATTGTCTCAATAATATTCAAGGTAAACCCAGCATATAAAGTTTAATATGGTGGATTTAGGTTAAGTAAAGTGTGTGTTGGTATTTTTCCTGAGTAGTGTCTGAAATTTCTTTCTTTGTTATCATTGTTTGGTGATAATCTCACCATGAAGCCTCTGACAGAGAATGAGACAATCATGTACAATGAAGCAGCAGGTTCAAAGTTCACGGGGCATCCACATTAGTGTGCTGCTCTGTCAAGTTTGTGTAGCAGTGTGCCTGATTGGTCTCTAGTGCTAAAAGGAAGTAGCATGAGCACTCTTCCTCTGAAACATATTCATTAATCTATTTTCTTGTACTTGTCAAATGAAGCATTGTGGGAGGGGCTTAAGTCTAATCTGCAAAACAACAGCATCCTTTTTATGATGCCAAACAACATAGGCTGAGCGGGCCACCATTATGATCCAGAGACTTCTAATAAACGTCCCACCACTTAGCTAGTCGTGCCTTTACGCACCACAAACTCAGGGGACGTAAGTCTCGCCCGTGTTTGTTTTTTGTTGTCCAACTCTCAGCAGTCCTGTAATGAAGTTCTCATATGTGTCCAGCAGGAGGAGACAACAGGGTGTTTAACTCTCCAGCTCAAACAACTCACAAAGACGATCCAGAAGAAGAGGAGGGTTCCTCCAACCTGCCCCCATACAGCAGACTGACCTGAGACGCATGCCTGTTGGGGACGTCATACTCCTGCTTGCTTCCTTCTGACTGCAGGTTCATTATATTTAAAGATAAAGTCTATGGGTTTACTTCTGAGCACAGACAGAGGAGGAATTACATAATTCAAGTGAAGCTCAAGATGCCAAGTCTTGAAAAACTGGACTTTTTACAGATCTGTTGGAGAGACACGAATTGTCGTGCTGTGGCAGTGTCTTTTGGTTAATGGCCTCACAATTCTACAGTCAGACTCATTTAAACTTGCCAAAGCCTGAATACCTGTGTGTGCATCGTGTCAGTACTTTCATGTTTAATTGTTTTTATGCTGTGTGAATGACTTTTGCTCTGACTTAATATATTTAATATGTATGCATTAAATAAAAACTGGACTGAACTGTTGGAGAGCTGAAACATTGTGGGCAGTTTATTGCACATAAAACCACTGCCAGGATCTACCTTTTTCTCCACCAGTTTAATGGATTTAATTCATTCATTTCTTCCGGCCCATTTACAGTAAGATATACAGCAATCCTGTCTTGCATCTTTAAAGAACAAAAGTAAACCAAAGGAAGTTACAGTAGAGCCCAGTGTGAAGGCGGACTTGGAATGAAAACAAAGGACACTTTGCGAACAGAAAAAAGCAGCAGCCGAACCCACAACAATTAAAACCCACACAGCGCCCACCCTCCATTCCAGTCACATCGCTGACAGGCTCCACAGATGCTTGGGCTGTGAACAGGAAGTCCTGAGAGAAAGCGGCGTTTTCATTTACTGTCTGTGTATTAAGACGACGTAAGCAAAACCTGTAGGTGATCAGCAGAATAGCCACAGGACCAGCTGTGGTCAGACATGCACAAACTGACACAAAGCCACAAAATTACTCTATGGACACCAGCCAAGGGGCCGTCGCTGCTTGTGGAGGGAAAGATGGCATTTATTGTAGAATGCTGCCAGACATGCTTAGTATTATATCACAAGCTTATGTGTAATCTAAGTAGCGGATGTAGACATCACTCCACATGTTAAGACACCTGAGCGACACACTATGAAGTAGGGAAATCCAAGGTCAGTGCAATGTCTACAATAACAATTTGCCTGATAGTTACTTTTCCCTTTTTTGTAAAGAAAAAACTATTTAAAAATTGAGAGTCCCAGGTATTTAACCCTTTGATGAACTGTCCTCTTGGAGGTGGTTTCAGAGTAGATTCACACCTCTAGGTCACGCTAGCCAAGGTGTCAATCCTTCATCAGGTGTTTCCCCCTCCCCACCATCCTGTGAGTTGTTATGGTCACACAGACAAACATGTGAGTGAGGGCTTAATGATCTGGGAGGGGATCTGAAGAATGCATCTTGGGTGGATGGCTGGCGTCTTAGGCCACCACCACCACCTTGATACATACTTACTAGAAAGCTTTTACTTTTGAATGAGAGGCATTTGTTTTAATCATCTGATTGGCCAGCTATGCAGAATTGTACCCTACACATAAAAAGAAGCAGGCAAACAAAAAGTTTTAACCAGTATTTCCCTTAAAGGTTCCCTTTTGACTGAGCACATTCCTTATATGTCATTGCTCCTGAATTACAGACAACATTAGGAATTGGAAAAGCAATAGCGCCATATTTTTGTGGGGCATCTTAGAACATTAGCATAAATCTAAAATGTTTCAAAAAGCCAAAGGTGTTTTCAAGATTTATCGATATCTTAATAAAATTTGTCAGCAAATCATTTTAGCATCCCCACTGCTTAGCTCCTGTTACATTTTATATTCCTGACAACTTTTGCAATGCCATTTAACCACTTCTTAGCTAAACCACAATCTCAGTGTTCATCAGCAGGGTATTTACTCCCAGTTTTTATGTTATAGTAAAACTACAGATCTTGTTTCAGGAAGCAAATCCATTCAAAAACAAAAACCTGGAGAAAAGAGAGTGAAACGATGCTAGCTCTTTTCAGACTGTTTCCTGTGGTACTCTATTGCAGTATATAAAGGTTCATTTGAAGGCCTAATAATAACAACTGCTGCACACAGACTGTACATACATAGAAAACACCTTACCAGTTCCTCCCACTGTTCAGAAGTGAAACAAAAACAGAGGAAATTAGCAAACTAGATTAGCAGCTAGATGGTAGCCACGATTTCCTGGATATTTTAGCTCCAATTATGAGGAGCTATATTAAGGCCTAACATGAAAAAGACTTGATCATTTATTTCTTTCCAATTTTTCCATCCTCACCTTTTATTGGCACAATTTTTCAGTAAAGGTGTGAAAGATAATACCGTTCGTTAACTGTCCGCTAATGCTAATGCTACGTCTACAAACAATTTATTAGCAAAGATTTTGCTCAAAAAACAAATTTGAGTTGTCTCGTAATTATGTGGATGTTTTTGTGCTTTCCTGGGACATTTATCAGGACATTAAGTACCAAGTATATCTACTGGTAGCTGTGTTTAGCAATGACTGTACATGCACTGAAAACACCTTAGCAGTTTCCCCCACTGTTCGGAGGAACAGTGGGAAGTGGATTAATATCGTTTTCTCTGAAACAGCTTCAGCTGTAAAAACAAAAGTGAGCTGAAACAGAAGTGAGTGGTTCACTAGGTGTGATGCCAGTAGCAGACATCACGGCATGAACTTGATGTTAAATCTTTTTTGTTTGGCTGAATTGCATTATTTGTTAAAGACTTTATAGTCAGTCCTTCTTTAAACCTTCAACTGATGCAAATGCATCGGCATAATAATAAAGTTCATATAGTGGGAGGAAAAAGAAAGGTTGTCCATAACTCAATAAATCAGCCCAAAACTGAGTGGACAAAACTCCACTTTTTCTATAAAAAGTCAATAATGTGGATATTGTTCCCTCCATGCATTTCATTCCAATTTAGTATTTCAGTGAACTCGTTATGACTAAGTTACACACAGAATATTAATATAAGTGGACTTCCATTGGCAATTTTTTAATCACTGGAGTAAAAGCAACAGGATTTAAAGGCACCCTGTAAAGTTTTCAACTCATAGTAGTAGCCGCTGTTTTTAACAGTCTGCACAGCCTGCTAGCACGCGCCTGTTTCTGGTTCTTATAATTAACTTTAGCATTAATGGTGATAACAAGCTAAGAAAGCAAGCAGTTCAGCAAAAACACCCTCAGCTTATGGAGGGCGACCAATCAGAAGAAAGTGTATGAACAGAGGGGATACACTGGAAATTCAAAGTCCCAGGAATAAAGAATTAAATGTAGTGTTACTTGAGCAAAGTTAGTCTGATGGTGTCCCAGAATAGAAACATAGACCGTGGACTGGGAAGACCAGATCCCATGTGAAATATTCAGAATACTGCTTCTGCATATTCGCACTCAACATAAACAAAGAGTGAAAATACTATTTAGATGCAAACTTCACAGGGAGCCTTTAATGAGACAACTAAAACCAGCCACCTGCAGAGTATTACACCCACGGGGTGGGCAGAGATAACCAACACCTTTAAGATAATGCAGTCTACAAACATTATAATACCACAGTGACACCGCTCTTCTAACATACAGTCTAATTAAATGGCATGTAGTGCATTACTTTGTAAAGTGCTCTGTTATTTTGACCCTACATATCTGCCTCTGCTGAAGGAGTTAAAAGAATAATTACTGATTTAATATCAGATTTTTGGCCCCAGTTTTCCAATCATTCATTGGCACAGTTCATTTCCATGAACCCTGCCAATCCCAGACAGTCACATACTGCCTCAAATGGTTATAAGTCAGTTAAGCACAAGCAGTGAACTAATATATCCTCTACTGGAAACATTCGTCTGTGTTTTTCTGATTGTGAAGCCATTTTTAAGAACAATTTTCTCTTTTTTGACATCCGTTCTTTGCTCTGCCCCGTCTGCCTCCAACCTCATCGGCCATCAGCCGCCTTGGGCCGAGCTCGTCTCCTTCTATCCTCTCCGTTAGCTCAGCAGCTGGTGCAGCCCCAGCTCCTGGTCCCGTCCCCCCCATCATCCCGCCCCCTGTTTAGGTTGATGGTTCCCCCTGATGCCTCAGGGGGCTGACTGAGCACCAGGGGCTTCTGAGACTTTAGCTTATGGGCGACTGTCATGAAAATAGCCTCGACATGGTCACTATTTCCATAGTTTCCGTCTCCTTGGCTGTTGGGATTCTTTGCAGATGTCTCAAACAGCGGCATGGAGTGGGCGTCTGCGAACTGTTGAGCCAAGTCCGTGTTCACTTGCACGGAGTCTTGGAGGTCACACTTGTTTCCGACTAAGATCCTGGGTACCTCTGTGCCCAGTGCGTGCTGTTTGCACTCTTCGATCCAGGCAGGGAGGCTGTGGAAGCTGGCAGCGTTGGTGATGTCATAGACAAAGACAACAGCGTGCACGTTGCGATAGTAGTGCTGCACCATGGACTTCCTGAAACGCTCCTGGCCTGCAGTGTCCCACAGCTGGATCTGTACGAGACAATACAGAAGTGAAATACTGCCAGAAGACAAGCAGTGATGTCATTTACTCACAAATTACATTCATTATTATAATAAGATTATTATTATTATACCGTTTTTCTGATCTTACTGACTGCTCCAAGTGGTTTTAGTTAGAACAGTCCAAACTAGTACTGTGTTTTTATCCATATTATTGTGTCACTAAGTTCTACTGTCAGCCAGAAACCATTACAAACACAACACTGACACACTGTTTCTACACTGTTGCAGGTCTCATGATCTGTGCATCAGTATTAGAGATTAGGGAAGAGTCAGTTAGTCTTGAAATGTGGCTGTCATTGTTAATGGGCAGATTATTCATATTTTAATAATGCCAGTTAACTGAATTAGCTGCCAACTGGAGATACCACAGCAGCTGTTCTAATTGTATTATTTCCTATGATGACGTATGTGTTGCTGGCACTGTAGTGCAGTGCCTGCAATCGTGCAGCCACAACAAATGAAGCCCTTTACGATTACATTTATGCAACACAGAAACCCAAATGTCTGTGCAGATCATTGATGCAGCTAGTTCATTAACTGAAATACCTGAACTCCACCCTCTGGTCTAAATATGTTCAAAGTTCTTTCTCTTATAAAGACCCCCCCCCCCCCCCCCCCCCCAAAAAAAAAAAGTCAGATTAAGTGGTACATTGTTCTAAAGTGAGCGCAGTGGAATAGGCGAGGTTAAACATTGGCCACACAAACATACATTTGAGTGGATTTAGGAGCCATTTGGAAATTAAAATCTTTGACAATCAAGTCATGATTTAAATGTTGTAGAAATGAGTGGCACTTTGTAAATATTACTGAAAACAGATTAGCTAGCAACAGCAACCTTTCCTTCTTTACAGGCTCACAACTGTACAGAAAAAATCAACATGGTGTGGACCAAACTGTTGAGGCAGTAGAGTAGAGTGCAGTAAAAAAATTAGAATCACAATTGACAGGGTTTTCCATTAGCTGGTACTACCTGGTACAAGATACCTTTTTAGTACCTTCTTGGTTGGGGTTCCATGCCAGCCAGGTGGTCTGAAAATGTGACGTCAACAGACTGCATACCAAATATTGGCTAGTCAGTGGCACCACTTCTAAAACCAGATCAAACTGAGGTTATTGTACTTGCTCCTACAAAATCTTAGAAATATGGTATCTAACCAGATTCTTACTCTGGATGGCATTACCTTGGCCTCCAATAACACTGTGAGGAACCTTGGAGTCATTTTTACCAGGACATGTCCTTCAAACAAATATGTAGGACTGCTTTCTTCCATGTGTGTAATATGTGCACCAATATCTCTAAAATCAGAAATATCCTGTCTCAGAGTGATGCTGAAAAACTAGTTCATGCATTCATTACTTCCAAGCTGGACGACTGTAATTCATTATTATCAGGAAGTCCTAAAAACGCCCTGAAAAGCCTTCAGTTAATCCAAAATGCTGCAGCAAGAGTCCTGACAGGGACTAGAAAGAGAGAGCAGATTTCTCCTGTATTGGCTTCCCTTCATTGGCTTCCTGTTAAATCCAGAATTGAATTGATCCTGCTCCTCACATACAAGGTCTTAAATAATCAGGCCCCATCTTATCTTAATGACCTTATAGTAGAGTTGGATGTGTCGAGACTGGTCTTGGTCTCGAGAAAACTTTTACATGGTCTTGGTCTCGCTGTCTCAGTCTTGCTGTCTCAGATCGACATAGTGGTCGGGAGATTTGGAGTCAACAGTATCCATGACACACAACGTAACATTCGATAATGTGTCATGTGCAAAAGCATCAGCTCTAAGAGCCGTGCTTAGAGAGTGCTTTGTAGTGAATCAGAAGAGTTGACTCCCATAAAGCGAAAGCCGGCTCCTCACTTAATTTTCTCTCGCTGCTCAGCTCTCACAGAGTGGCTCAGCTATGCTCCAATCCCTCCATATTGTGGCCAATCACATGCGAGGATATAGGATAATATCATTATGTGAAAAACAGAGAGGGTGAGAGACGCGACAGTCAAGTGGAGCGTGCGTTTGTCCTCTCAGTAAGTGTCTGTCTTGGTATTGCTTGGTCAAGGCTGCTGAGGAGGAGTGGACGCTGGCGCGTTTGGCTGCCGCTGCTCCCCTCTGTATACAGTAGTAGTATACAGTCTATACTTACTGCTTAGTATAGTTACAAAAGTTTATTTTTATTCTCTGAACCTACTGTCTGCCAGGTAAAGTGGTTCCCTGCCTGACCTGTTTGGCCGGTGTGCTTTGGACACATTTACTGTCAGCTGTTAGCATCAGCTGTTAGCACCAGCTGTCAGCATCAGCTGCTAGCCGCTGCGCTGTCTTCGGATAGGCGGTATTACATCATGACTACTGCTAAGGTGCTGCTCTTCCGGGCTCTTCTCGCTGGGTTTGTTCTGCAGTCCATATTCCGGCCCGTCTCCTCCACGCTGAGGTACTCGACATCACAGCTACTCTTTCTGCGCTTCCAGCACCTCTCGACCTTTCCGCCGGCTTCACTGCTACACCCTGGCATCGCCTGGCGCCCGCGTCGAAAGTATGTCCACCGCGGATCCAGACGGAATTACAGGATCGACAGCAGGAATTCGATACCATCCCTGTGGTCATCTCACCGCCGCTCCGCTAGGAAGTCTGGTGGACGGACTGCTGACCCTAGTGTGCTTGCTAGCCCTGCCCAGTCGGATTGCAAAGATTGCGGCGACTATCCCGTTTCCGTCGGATTGCTTAATGTCCGATCCCTCTCCAGCAAGGGACCTCTTGTTTATGATCTTCTTAATGATCATAACCTGGACTTTCTATGTCTGACGGAGACCTGGCAGCGTCCAAATGATTTCGCCGATCTCAAACTGACCACTCCGCCTGGATTTGTTTACACCTGCCAGCCCCGTGTGTCGGGACGTGGGGGTGGCCTTGCGATCCTGTACAACAGCAAGTATAAGGTATCCTCTCTTTCTGCTCCTGCCTACTCCTCGTTCGAATCCATGCTGATTCAAATTAATGGACCAACTCCCACAGTATTAGTTGCTGTTTACCGTCCACCTAAAATCAACTCTGACTTTTTAACTGATTTTTCTAACTTTCTCACTGAAATCCTACTCTTATCTCCAAATATACTACTGCTGGGCGATTTTAACATCCACATGGACAACACATCAAATTCAGTCACAAGAGATTTTATATCCTGTCTGGACAATTTTGGCTTACACCAATATATGGACGTGCCCACACACTCCAAAGGACACATTTTGGATCTTGTTTGCTGTATTGGTGTCACCCCTAAGAATTGTGCTGTATTGGACATGCCTTTTTCAGACCATAAATTAGTTTTATTCAATACTAGTCTCCCACTATACAAAAATAAACAAAACCGCTCAATTACTTTTAGAAATATTAGGGGCATTGATCTATCAGCTCTTTCCCATGGCATTAATAATTTACCTACCATTGATGCCTCAGCTTCCATAGACGACCTGGTATCTCACTATAACAATGAACTTATCAACCTCTTAGATACCTTGGCTCCCCAAAAAACTCGAACTGTTTCATTCTCTCGCTCTGCGCCATGGTACTCATCTGAACTTCGCCAGCTTAAAGCTACTGGACGCCGCCTGGAACGTCTCTCCAGGAAAACAGGACTTACTATTCACAAGGACATGTATCTCAGTCATATACAACACTATAAAGAAGCTATTCATCATGCTAAATCTGCTTACTACTCCTCTGTTATTGAATCCGCACTTTGTTTTCTACATTGCATAATATTGTTAAACCCCCAGATACCTTTGCCATACATACACACTCTGCCGCAGTTTGCAACGAATTTATGGACTTTTTTTACACCAAGATTGAGAATCTTCATCAACAATTGCCCTTGTCCTGTGAAATGGTCAATTGTTCTATCTGCATTTTTTGTCCTTCTCCGCTGTCATCCTCTCTATCCAATTTTGAACTTCCCACAATAACTCAGCTATCTTCCATAATTACTAACTTAAAGTCATCATCGTGTAAACTTGATCCACTGCCAACAAATCTTGTTAAACTCTCATTCCCGTCTCTTGCCCCACTGATTGCTAATATCGTACACTCTTCTCTTATATCTGGTTCTGTTCCTTCTTCTCTTAAAACTGCAATAATAACTCCAATACTGAAAAAGAATGGTTCAGATCCCTCCAATCTAAATAATTTCAGGCCAATTTCAAATCTCCCTTTCCTAGCAAAAATTCTTGTAAAGATAGTGGCTGCACAGGTTCATCGTCATCTTACTGGAAATAACTTGTACAAACAGTTTCAGTCTGGCTTCCGTTCATGTCACAGTACAGAAACAGCTCTAGTAAAAATCACCAATGATCTTTTGCTTGCAGCTGATTCTGGACTTATATCCATCCTCATTCTCCTTGACCTTACAGCAGCTTTTGATACTATCTCCCACCGCATCCTCCTTCACAGATTAGCATCTATTGGCATCAATGGTACAGCACTCACCTGGTTTACTTCTTATCTCTCTGGCCGCTCACAGTTTGTTCAATTACTCCCTCACAGATCAGTATCTACTCCAGTTAATTCCGGTGTACCCCAAGGCTCTGTCCTGGGTCCTTTACTTTTTATCATCTATCTCCTACCCCTAGGTAATATTTTTAGGAAGCATAACATCCAGTTTCACTGCTACGCAGATGACACCCAGCTCTACCTATCCTCCAAACCCACAGCTACTCTCCCACCTACATCCATTTCTGACTGTTTAAGTGAAATCAAGGTCTGGTTTACTCACAACTTTCTTAAACTTAATGGCAATAAAACAGAATTCATTTTAATAGGCACCAGATCAAAACTGACTACAGTTCCAACCAGTCTTTCGTTATCCATCGATAACTCTGTTGTCACGCCCTCCCCTCAGGTTAAGAGTCTTGGTGTCATCCTCGATAGCACTCTGTCCTTCACAGCACATATAAATAATATCACTCGGTCTTCCTACTTTCATCTCCGTAATATTAACCGTCTTCGTCCCTCACTCACACCACACAGTACCGCCATACTTGTCAATGCTCTTGTCACATCTCGTCTGGATTACTGTAATTCTCTTCTCTATGGTTTACCTCATAAATCCCTCCATAAACTGCAGTTGGTTCAAAATACAGCTGCTCGTATTATTTCCAGAACTAGATCCACTGAACATAGAACAGCTGTTCTTAAACAGCTCCATTGGCTCCCAATTCACCTCCGTGTCAATTTCAAGATCCTGCTTCTCACTTTCAAAGCGCTTCATAACCTTGCCCCTCCATATCTATCCGATCTTCTCCATACATACTCACCCCTTCGTACACTCCGCTCTTCTTCAGCTTCCCTTCTGTCAGTTCCACCTGCTCGCCTGGCTACCATGGGACTCAGAGCCTTTAGTTGTTCTGCCCCTAGACTTTGCATGCACTTCCACTTGCTCTACGGACCACACACTGTCTCACCACTTTTAAATCACTACTCAAAACTCATCTGTTTAGAATTGCATACACCTGATCTGTCTTAGGCCATTTTTACCTTGCTCAGTTTTTATATTTGCTTTTATACTTTTATGACTGTTTATGTCTAAATTTTATCTTACCGTGTTTGCTATATATACATTTTTCTTATGTTTTTATGGTATTGTTTACGTGTTACTGTAAGGTGACCTTGAGGGTCTGAAAGGCGCCTATAAATAAAATGTATTACTATTATTATTATTATTATTATTATTATTATTATTATTATTATTATTATTATTATTATTGTCTTGGTCTTGGTTTAGGCGGTCTTGACTACAAGTCTACCTTATAGTAACATATATTTTTTAAACCTGGCAATGAGGCTTTATAAATAACAACAACGTGGCCCCCACGTGTGACAAATAGCCATAGACTAAGCAATAGGTATATCATTGCTCAACATCCTCCATTGTTGTGGTGTTCACAACAAATGACATCACAGGACTTTTGGCCAGTTCGTGGACGAGTTGAAAATTCCGACTTCAACTGGAAAACACTACATGATTTAAAGAAGACAGAATTTAGAAAGAAACGATAGGACGTAGGCAAGAGTACTTCAATTAGAGCTTCTGAATGTTCGTTTTCATTTAATATCGATTAAGTGCCCATGGCTGATGTCACGATGACTACGTCCATCGTTTATATACAGTCTGTAACCACTTACATACAGATGAGAACTTGTAACAAGGATTAAATAGTGCTGTTGTGACCATCCAAATTATCCTAATGACCTGCACATCAGGGTTGGTATTCAGTGAGGTCGAAGTAAAACATGTCCCAAGTACTACTGAAGGCATTTTTTACACTGATAAGACCTGCAACTAGCTGTCAATCATCATATAGCATAAACCGTTTTGTGTTGTCTTTGAACCTTGCAGTCCAGCCAAGACACCCTGAGGAACTGGATGTGTAACAATGAAGCTCCTCTGCAGTACACACCTTAATATTTTCGCCGTCAATCTCGACCAGTCTCTCCCTGAAGTCCACCCCGATCGTGGCCTCGGTCTTCTCGGGGAACTTGCCGGCACAAAAGCGGTAAGTGAGACAGGTCTTCCCGACCCCGGAGTCCCCGATCACGATGATTTTGAAGATGCGGGTCCTCGGCGGTGGAAGACTCGTCAGGGAGCTGGAGAATTCAGCTGACGACCCGCTCTCCGCCATATCACAGCGACGAGCTGGACGACACTGGGCTCAGTGTCCACTAGCTGTCAGTTATCAGGCTCCACTGCAGCTACTGCTCGGTCTGAACTCAGGCGGTTACAGGACGAAAAGAGCAGCTGCTGCGTGAGCCATCTTTAGAAAATGTCAATGTACACACTGATCTTTGTCTCTAAACGAGTGCATCCCTGTAAACACTCCTATCCGCAGCCTACCTGCGAAGACACGTTCAACGTAGTCCAAACAACGTGGCGTCTCGCGAGATTGTATTTTATGTGAGGTTCATGTCCAGTGAGAAATAATGTAAAAATGAACTTCATATAAGAAACCTCTAATCACTAAAAAGGGACACTGAATTTAACCGATCATCCATGACCTGTGTGGGAAAAGCATAAAGATTGGGATCAATGAATTACGTCAGAAATCTTGAAGGTACAAAAAGGGGGGAAAAAAACAGATAGCAGAGGATGGTTTCGATCCATCGACCTCTGGGTTATGGGCCCAGCACGCTTCCGCTGCGCCACTCTGCTACAGCTGACGATTGTTGGCTGTTACGCTATTGGTTTTGAAAAAGCATAAAAAAGAAATAGGTTTGATTTCCGAGTCCAAACTCCGCTTCAGGTCCCAAAGTAAAACACACACTGCGGCATCACTGAGAGTTAAAAACTGTTTAAATTCTTTCATTTTTAATAAAATGATCAGTGTGGCTGATCATTTTATTTAATGACCATTCGAGCTCGAATGCTCATTGGATGTGCTTTTGGCAGACTGAAAGCGCGGTTTGGGGCATTGTGGACATTAATCTCTTAATATCTCTGTCTAAATAAATAAATAAATATGGGTAAATTCCCAGATGATTAAACATGCAACTATTTTGCTGGTAATAACTGAAATGAGTAAAGAAAATCAACAGCCTATTTATGTAAGATAATTCATAATTTTATTGAAGGGGTTATATTGGTTGGGTCTGATTTTTTTTGGGGGGGGGGGCTGTAAATTACAAGGAAGACCTCTTACACTTAAGTCAAAGTCAAAGTCAAAGTGTTGTTTTGAACAGAAAAGATTTGAGCTGCATAATAGCTAATAGAAAACATTTAACATGCCAACAGTTGAGCATACAGATGCAGCCCCAAAAGCTCCCAACATAGGTTTTTTTTTTCAACTTTATTTGAAATTATAAAGCGAACAGTCAGTCATTCCAGTTCAGTTTGTACAATAGACATACAGGACAAATAAGAGTAACACTATACAGTACAATGAAATAAGAGGGATAAATAAATAAAGGGAAAAGAAAAACAAAGGGGGGGAATGTGACAGACTTCATAAAAACTTTTTACTTGAAAGTTTTATCTGTGACAGCTTATTCGTTAAACATTTCTGAATGAATTTCGATCAATGATAAACCTTTTTTATTAGAAGTTAATTTAAGAGAGTTTAAGTAATATTCAATTTCAATCAAAAACAAATTAAATGATGGGGTTGAGTTTTGAAATTTACATTTATGTATATGGAATTTCCCTAATAAGATATAAAGATTGACAATGGTACATATTTTTTTTTCTTTAGTTTCAAAATAAGTGATAATGTTCTTCTCTTCAATTTTGATTTCGTATGTTGTTTTGCACAGTATATAATTTTCAAGCTCTCTCCAAAATGTAGCACTATATGAACAGCCATAAAACAAATGAGTAACACTTTCAAGTTCAGTTTTACAAAAGGTACATTTTCTATCAATGTCACAGAATCTTGAAATGTATGTGTTGGATGGATATATGTTATGTAATATTTTCAAATGTAATTCTCTTACTTTGTTTGTAATACAAAATCTAAAAGGAACAAGCCACGCTTTATCCCAGTTGATATTATCAAAAATAGCATTCCAAAAAAACTTCCCTCTTGGAGTTATTTTCTTCGCATTATACAAACATTCTCTAATATGTTTATTGGTGCATTTCTTGCTTAAGAGATCAATACCATTTATATAAAGAGTGTTAACGGATGCATGTAGTGCGTTCTGTTTTCATCAACTCAGTCAGTCCGCTGGGAATGGACTTTATTACTGAGCTAAAATCTTTAAATTTGATAGGGAATGTTTTTTCTGTAATAAAGTCATTGTAACTGAGTAGTTTGCCTTCAGAGTCAAATAAGTATTTTAAATAGATTATATTTTTATCAATCCAATTCTGCAAATATAGTGATTTGTTCATCTTAGTAATACATTCGTTATTCCAGATAATGGATCTATGTGGAGAAAAGTTATGTGAATAACATAATTTCCAAGCCAACAATGCCTGTTGATAAAATGCAGACATTTTAACTGGTAACTTTGATATACTGTAATTACAAGACAATAGGAACTGTAAACCTCCAACATTTCTAAAAATGTTATGTGGAATGAAATGCCATAATGATCCAGGAGATTTTAAGCATCATCGATCGATTTTTTTAGACGGTGGTGCTTATTCTTCCATACAAAGTTAACAAATAAGTTATTAACATTTTTACATGTGGAATCATACACATTAAGGGAAAGGGCTGGATACACAAATCTGGAAACACCTTCAGCTTTAGTCAAAAGGATTCTACCAAAAATTGATAGGTCTCTTTGGAGCCATAAGTTCAGTATAGTTTTAGTTTTTTCCATCCTAGGAGAGAAGTTGAGATATTGACGCTCCGTGTCATTCTTACAGATATGAATACCAAGGTATCTAACACAGTTTTTGACAGGAATATTGTATAAGGATTTGACATTTGATTGGTACAAACATAAAATTTCACATTTAGATTTATTTAGTTTTAATCCAGAGGCAATTGAGAATTTGTTTATTAATGAAATAGCATTTTCAATCTGATCTTTGTTTTTTAAGAATAAAACGGTGTCATCTGCTAGTTGAGTAACTCTGATTTCTTTACCAAAAATAGATAAACCTTTAATAACTGGGCTATTCAAAATGTGTAATAAAAGTAGTTCAGCCACAATCAAAAATAAAAAGGGTGAAATTGGGCAACCCTGGCGAACAGATCTCATGACTGGAAATCTTTTAGTAGTATTTGGATATAGTATAACACAACTGTCAATATTTTTATAAAACATTTCGATAGTTGACACAAAGTTTGGACCAAAACCAAAGGTTTTGAGTGCTTTAAATAAGAAATAATGTTCTACTGTATCGAAAGCTTTATGAAAATCAAGAAACACAATAAGGGAATCATCATCTATATTGTCAGAGTAGTCTAATAGGTCAAAAATAAGCCTTATGTTTGAACTGATATGGCGGTTGGTCATAAATCCGGTTTGCGTTTCAGCTATGATCTCATCAAGATTTTTCTTTAATCTTTTGGCATAGACCAATGAGATAATCTTATAATCTATGTTCAAAAGCATGATAGGTCTCCAATTTTCTATAACAAGAAGATCTTTATCAGGTTTAGGAATTAAAGTTATAATACCCTGTTTCATGCTTGTGGACATTTCTTTTCTATCAAGGCATTCCTTAAATAATTCTAATAAAGGATCAACAATGATATCCCAGAACTGTAAATAAAATTCCACTGACAAACCATCATTGCCTGGAGATTTGCCCTTTTTCATTGGTCGAATTGCCTCTGAAATTTCTGATTTTGTTATGGGATGTTCACAATTAGTTTTAAAGTTTTCTGAGATAGTTGGTGCAAAATTTTTAACTGACTCGATAAATCTATTACAATCATTGATATTACAATTTGATTTGTATATATCTTTGTAGAATGAACCAACATGTTTTGAGATATCTAAATGATTAGAGGTTATGTTATTATCAATCTTAAGAGCAGATATCTTGTTTCTTCTTTGGTTTCGTTTCTCAAGAGCAAAAAAGTAACTAGAATTTCTTTCACCTAGTTCTAGCCATTTTGCTTTGGACCTTATAAAAGCCCCTTTCGCCATGTTAATATATGCATTATCTATTTCTTCCTTTAGTCTTTTCAATTTAATTTCTTCATCATCTGATAGAGCATCTTTCTTCATCAATATGTTTAATTCATTCATAATACTGATTTCTTTAGTGTCATTTCTTTTTTTAATTTCTTTGCTTCGCCTTATTGCCACTTCCCTTACCTTGAATTTGAAAAATTCCCATTTTAGTGTGTGATTCATATTGGTATCCCCGAATATCTGTTCTGCAGTTTTTTCCACTGTACTACAAAATGTATCATCATTCAATAAATTATTATTTAGCTTCCAAAAACCACGTAGTTTGCTTTGACTTTGTTTATTGCCAACTAAGTGAATTGTGATCAATTTGTGATCAGTTAATGGAGCAAAATCATGAGAAGATTCTGAAACAAAATGTAAACATGAAGAAGATATTAACCACAAATCAATTCTGGATAGTAGAGATCTATTTGCATTGCTCCAGGTAAACTCGTTTGTATCAGAGTTCAAGAATCTCCATACATCTATAACTGCAAGTTGTTCACAGAAAAACGCAGTGCTTTTAAATTTTGAGTGTTGAGATGTTCTTATTGGTACTCTATCCATAAGATCGTCTGGAGCATCATTATAATCTCCTCCAAGAATCATGTGGGCTCCCTTATATTTTGATTTAAAAAAATCAAGTTTCTCAGATAATTGTATGCACATAGATTTGGCCTGAGTTGTGTTGTTATGACTGTATAAATTACAGACTATAAAGAAGGTGTTGTCCAATTTGAAAACCAGAATAATCCATCTGCCTTCATCTGAAGACAATGATTCAATAATATTACCTTTAAAGTTGTTAAGGAGAATGGCTACGCCTGCCGAATGTTGAGAGGTGTGGCAAAAATAACACTGATCACCCCACTGTGCTTTCCAGAATTTTACATCGTTATCACTCGAATGAGTTTCTTGTAGAAAAATCAAATCAGCATTTTTCCGTCTACAGAAAATGAAAATTGACTTTCTTTTGGTACTGTCACGAATACCTCGAACATTAAGGGATAGTATTTTTAAGGAACTGAAATGTAAGTCTGTCATAAGAAAAGAAGGGAATGAATAAAGTGAACTGGATGTCTGTTAAATTAACTAGAAACTTATAAGGTGCTAAGGTATAAACACCTAAAGAAGATACTCTCAAAAGGGAACTGTCAAAGGAAAATCGTGTATTTGTGTTTTCTAACTCAGGTGTCTTAGCTGAAAACCTATGGGGTGATTTAAAGAAATCCCCTGTCAGGAACACTAAGTGTTGAGCACCTAAGTAAAAGTCTTCAGACTGTTTGCTTTTCTTTTTCCCATTGAAGTGACCCAAATGCTTAAGCAAATTAACATTTATACACCATTAAAAGTAGGATGTTTAACTACTCACACTGTAAAACATAAGCAAGTTCAAACATAACCATAATAATGTTTGCCAAATATTGGTACAACTAACTTGGAGGTATGAAAGTTTTATAGAAAATCTAAAGAGGATATTATTAGTTGTAAACATATTACCTAATGAACCTGAGGTATTTCAAGCAAAAACAAAAAAAACTAAAACAATATACAAGTGCCTCAAAATTATTAAATATTGAACAGTAACATTGGGAGCCTGAGGTAGTTGAAATACCTGTTAATGTTAGGTAACTTACAAAGTGAACTAAAAGTATTTCAGTCATCTTGCCGATCTTTTAATAACCTCTTATTTATGCAGTGTGTCTTACACCATCAATGATGGCCACAGGACCGATCCATTTGGTCTTCTTTCCCTCGTCACGGGCTTGTTTGACAGTTGGCCACAGTTTATTTCTGCACTGTCTCTCCATGTAGGTGAGATCTTCAGCCAACCTGAGATTCTTCTTCATCACATCAGAGTTGAGGGAAGCTCTCCACACTTTGTGTCGGAAGGTGCGCATGGTGAACTGTATGATGATGGGGCGTGAGCGGTTTTCATCTCTTGTTCGACCAACTATGAACAGTATCTATCATGAACTTGAATTTGTTTTTTTCCTCTGGGATGATCAGGGCGATTATATCCATCACCTCTTTTCTTATATCTTCGTTACTATGCTCTGGGAGATTCAGAAAGCGCAGGTTCCACCGCCGACTATATCTCTCCGTCTCCTCTTGTTTCTTGAAGTGCAGCAATGCGATCTTTCAGCTTCTTCACAGCGACCTCTGTCTCTTTGCTCTGTATTTCAAGACCTTTCACGTGATCCCGCACGGCAATAATCTCCGCCGTGTTTTTGTTCACCATTTGTTCGAATTTGGAGAATCTGTCATTCAGCCCATTAATAGCTTTCAAGATGTCGGCATTGGATACAGCTTCCTCTCTCACCTCATGCGCTTCGATGCGGCTCTTCTTTGGGTTGGGGCTGTTAAGAGGGGTCTGAGGGAGAGGTTTGCATAAGCCTGCAAAGGTTTTATCTGGCTCCAAGTCCATTATCAGTCCTTCCTTTCTTCTTGCCTCTTTTTTGGCCATTTTGCAAGCTTATCCCGTGGCTATTAGCTAAATGTTTCTATACAAGCTAACACTTCACCGTGTCGGAATTCAGCAGGGAAAAAACAAGAAACTTAGTTAGGCCTGATTTTATGTTATAAGATGTTCTGTACGTGCGCAAAACAAAAGTGCAATGACTCACTTCTAATAAAGGAATTATCTGAGTCCGTTTAGATCATTTAAAACGTTAGGTACTCATCAGAGATTCACGAGCTTACAGAGAGGCGTCCACACAGGTCGCCATCTTGGCTCCTCTCCCAGCTCCCGACATAAGTTATTTATTGCCCAGCATAGGTAATGATGCAGATTATTTCAAATATCATCCTACAAAAGTGCTCGTGTGAAGGAAAATTGCCCTGCTCCCTGCAAAGGTAGGGGTGGGTAGGGTGTACTGCTTGGCAGCTCAGTTATGGTACTGTTGGGTGGAAATGAGCCAGGTACAGCGTGTGGTGGTGGTGCACATGCATAGATGTGCCCACCATGGTGTGGTGGCAGGTTGAAAGGTTGTGGTGGTGGATGCATGACTTGTCTTAGCAGTAAAAATCCATCTGCAACTGAACTTGTCTCTCAAGAGTGACTCATAATTTACTGTGATGTTCAGAAGCTCGCCTCTCAGATGTCTCCATCATATCCAGAATTCTTTTCTTCATCTGTATGTCCACCTCTGCAACATTACGCAAATGTGTTTCAGTTGAAAGTCTTCTTTTAAGTCTGTCCTGTCTGTGGCCCTTGAGTTTTGCCTTGACAAAAGGTAGAATAAAATAATGAAAAACAAATTAACCACAATAAATGTTAAAAATAAATCAGTGGTGGAATACCAAGATTAATATTTACTTAAGTGCTACACTTAAATATTTTAGGTTGTTCGCTTTTCCTATACTTTTAACTCTACAACTTTCTTGAGGTAGTGATTCAACACCAACACAGTTACACTGCAGATTCAGATGAATTTAAATCTGTAATTATGATGACTTCGTATAGGTTAAGCTACACAGTAGTTAAAGAAATGAAGCTGAGCTGTATCATTACTAGGTCAAACCTAAAGGTGCTAAAGGCATCTATAATTGGGCTACTGAAATACAGTAGGGCATTCGTTTATACATGTATGGTAGGCTAACCTTATTTCGCCTGACAAGTCTCCCAGTCCACCCCCCCCCCCCTTTTTTTTTTGCTGTCTCATATTCCAGTGTGATATTGAGGAATAATTCCACCTCATTGTCTGTAACATGTACGACTCAGTTCTGCTTCTATGCGATGTCTTATCAGATTTTGTGCTTTTTTACCAAAATGTGCTATTTGGTTATACTGACTTTAGTAGGAAAGACTGGAATGCTTTTTAGTTCTCAAGTAAGAAGCCACACTTTTTCAGCTTCAGTTAAGAAGCTGAACTCTATGTGAATACAATCCTTTATTTCACACCAAAAAAGCTTTAAAAACCATCAATATTTGTAATATGTTTAATGTCTTTGTTTGATTATTCAATGTCTCGCACCCCTCTCTCTTTTTTGCAGTACTATTGCACATTCTCTGTTTGATGTTTTATATTTGTTGTTATTGTTCTTCTTGAAATAAAGTTAGAAGTAAAAAAAAAGTTCCACCGTCTTTGTTTATGCTTTCCCGCTCTGGCTTCAAGACTTCTGATTGGCCAACATTTCTGCAAGGTTAGGATTATATCGCCACCTGTTGCTTTGGCGTGCTCCTTACAGCGTTTGCCTTTTTTTTTTTTTCAAAACTGCACGTGTGGACGGGATTTTTTTTTTAAAAACACGAAAACGGAAAATCTCTGTTTTCAAAAATACCTGTCTACGTGTGGACGTAACCTAAACAGTACAGATATTTGTAGCTTTACGTTAGCTGGACTGACCGGAAGCAGGGTCCATGCGTCACCACTAACCGGATAGAGTTTTGAATCGGTTCAGTCCTGCATGTGCTTGCAAAAGAGAATGCAAGAGAAACGATCTCCTGGCCGCATAAGCAAATATATTTAAATATCCGTGATATCCAGTGATCATGAACTCTGAGTACGAGGATAGCTCCGCGTTATCCCCCGTGGAATCTGGGGACGAGGAGGAAGCGGAGGAGGTATCGGAGGCAGAAACAGAGCAGCTGGGGTCCAGTTCCGACTGGGATGAAGATGAAAGCGGAGAGAAAATTGATGAAACAGCAGCGGCTGAAGATGAAAACGGAGGAAAAATTGATGAAACAGCATGGACTTCAAAAAATGGAAAAATATCTTGGTCTCCCACAAACGCTGAGACGTTCCGCTACATCCCAGCAGCCACTGGTCTGACCCCGGGACCTACACGCTATGCCACTGCCCGAATCGTTGACCCCATATCCAGCTTCGCACTGTTGCTAACGGATGAGATCGTGCAGCATATTGTGTCCATGACAAACCTGCATGGGAATCGCAAAATCCCCGGCTGGCGAGATATAGACGCAGAGGAGTTTCGGGCTTATGTGGGGCTGCTCGTTTTGTCCGGTGTTTACAGGTCAAAACATGAAGCAACGATGAGCCTCTGGAGTGAGAAATGGGGACGGAGCATTTTCAGGGCTACGATGTCCGAGAAGAGGTTTCACCACATCAGCAGAGCACTGCGGTTTGATGACAAGCTATCCCGCTCCCCACGCCGTGTTGACAAGTTGGCTCCCTTCCGCAAAGTCTGGAATATGTGGACGCACCGCCTGGAGATGCTGTTCAGCCCAGACAGAGATCTCTGCGTGGATGAACAACTCGTCGCGTTCAAAGGCAGGTGCAGCTTCAGGCAGTACATGCCAAAAAAGCCGGCCAAATATGGTATCAAGATTTGGGCAGCCTGTGATGTCAAAACATCCTACGCCTGGAGACTGCAGGTGTACACGGGCAAAGCAGCTCCAGATCGTGTTGAGGTCAACCAGGGGATGAGGGTGGTCCTGGACATGACAGAGGGGCTCCAGGGACACGTCGTCACCTGTGACAATTTTTTCACTTCCTGTGCACTGGCAGATGAGCTACTCAAGAGGAAAATGACCCTGGTTGGCACAATTCGCCAAAACAAGCCTGAGCTTCCACCTCATTTGCTCCAGGCAAAAAAGAGAGAGATCTTCTCCTCCATCTTCGCTTTTACGAAGACCCACACACTCGTGTCTTACATCCCCCGACGGGGCAAGAATGTGCTGCTACTAAGCACAAAACACCGCCGTCCAGACGTGAGCAATGAAGGGAAGAGAAAGCCTGTCATAATCCAAGATTACAACAAATGCAAAGGAGGTGTCGACAACCTTGATAAGGTAGGTGTCATTACGCACCAGTTACGCATATATTTATTCATTCTTGCTCATATATTCTTGTCTAAAATTTATGTAAGTTTTATGTTTTATGCTTTTTTTTTTTTTGTTAGGTTGTTGGCACCTACTCCTGCAGGAGGAGAACAAATTATTGGCCACTGGCCCTCTTCCACAACGTCCTTGATGTTTCACTTTACAACGCCTACGTCCTGTGGACATCAATCGACTCATCCTGGCAGAAGCAGAAAGGACACAAACGGAGGCTCTTCATTGAAGAAGTGGGAGAAATGCTGGTGAACCCACACATAGCAAAGAGAGAGCGCCTTCCCCGCTCATCAGCTGCTGCAGCAGTAGTCACAGATGTGACTGCAGCGGCTGCAGTGGCTGCAGGCCCCTCTCCCATCATTAAATGTAAGGGCAGGAGGCAGTGCGACCTTTGCAAAGAAAAAAGGAGAAGAATTGTCAACACCTGCTGCAAATGTGAGAAGTATACATGCAAGGACCACAGTGTGTCCATTTGTAACAACTGCGCCGCCTGAGCAGGACTCTCACACCCAGACACATACTACCTCTCTCTCTGTCTCTCTGTCTCTCTCCCCATCCCCAACAACATAAATGTTCATGTTCGTCTTTCTAAAATAAATGTTTTTCTAGTTCAAACCGATCTTGTATTTTTATTTACATTATTTTTTATTTTATTTTAGAACGCAAGGTAATAAACATTTAGTGTGGAAAAAGTGAAAAACATATATCATTAGAGGTTCTAACTATTACATTTACTGTGCCCCTGCAAAAAAAATAATGATGAATCAAAATCATCGTTGGTGCCAATCTAAAGGCCTAATTATAATAGCAATGAAATCTTTCTTGAAATGTATTTTATGGTAAATATTTTAGTTTTTTGGGTTTTTTTTGGTTAAATAAAACAGTGCAGCTATGTAAACATACTGGCCTTCAAAGGGTTAAAACCCCCAAAATATAATGACACTTGATACGAATATCTTAGGCAGAAGTAGTTTTAAAAGACGGACTCATTTAAAGTGGAAAACAATATTAATATATAACATTATTATTGCACTTTTTGGGAAGCTGCCAGTTTTTGTCATTAGGAACAATTACTTCAGGATATTTAAGGATCTCCTTAGGGTTAAAGGGGACATGCAATGCTACACATAACTGACATAGACGTAACACTGTGTGTGGAGCTGGATTTAAGAAATAAGTGCTTAAAGTTTTAACAACATGTTTACCGCCATTTTCTGTCAGTGGCCAACGTGACGTGGTGTTTGCGGCTGACTGACTAGTGATGGGAAGTTTAGGTCTTTTCAGAGAGGCGGCTCTTTTGGCTCCCAAATGGCTCCTAATTTATTATCATCCGTAGCCTCATATTTTAGCTTTACTAGGCTAATATGAATGCTTTGTGTGTTGATGAACCCTTTTGCATTTAGTGTTTTTTTATGAGAAGCTTTATAATTGCTTAATTTTGTTAATTTGTTCTGTTACAAAAGCAGGAATTCTTACTTTTGTTTAGTATTTTAATCAAACTTTTAATTTCAGTTCAACAGAAAAACAAAACACTGCAAACAAATCCACAGAACAGAACCAAACTCAGCAGCCAGACAGTCTGTCCTCAGTGCAGGTCTACATTCAGAAACATCAAATGCCTCAGCTGATTCGGTTTCTCTTAGTGAGTACCTGCTGCTTCTTTAAACTGCAGCCAGATGCTGCTTCGTTTACAGGTGTCAGTCATATTTATGTGTTTTTGCGATGCACTTGCACTCTCCTCCTCACCAGGAGGAGCGATCCTGGAATCTCAGTACTTCCAATATCAGCATTTCATGTTGCAGGATCAATTCCCACATGAAAATATCAATATCTAATTTGATTACTTTCTTTTTTTATTCATAAATACGACGTACAAACAAAATTAAACTCAGTAGTATGTTTTGTCTGTCCACATTCACTCCGACCCACATACTGAATATATAAAAGTTGTGAGCATACTGCATGACTCGACTGTACATTTAATTCAGTTAGCTGTAAGGCTCCGATGACCACAGAGCTTTTAGATATAACATTCCTATTGCTTCAGTACCATATTCGGCCACGGCGTTCACCTGGGTAGCCTGCATGTCTGTTTTCTATAGTTCTATAATATGACAACCTGCCCAAGTATCTTTGTCACTAGTTTGCTGGCATTTTTTAAAATTCATTAAATCAAGAAAAAAATAGGTTTTCATTATGTTACAACAGCATTCTCATCCTTCCGGCGGACAAGGCTAGGTGCACAGTTTTGCTAAACCAAAAAGACTATGATGAGAAAATGTTGTCACTGAGCACAAAAATATTTATGAGGCCCTGAAACGAGACCCAGGAAGTGGCTACAGGAAGAGGGTGATAGATGTCTGAAGCAGTTAGAACAGGACAATGCTATCAACCAGACCTCATACCACAGGATATTCTCACTACTCTGGACGTCCTAAGTTCACACGGGAGTCCAGACTTCCCAAGAACGCAGCACGATCGTTCTACAATGGGAATGGCAGTGTACTTGACGACAGATGAGTCTTCTTATGGTCGTGTTTGATATGTTCCTGTAGGCTGTTCCTTCATCGTTCTTTATGTTTCAGTGTTAGAATAGAATAGAATAATCCTTTAATTGTCCCACAAGGGGAAATTTGGTTGTAACAGCAGCCAAAAAGACACATATACAAACAAACAGTACACAGGACACAGAACAGAAACATACACAATGTTTCTTACATATTTACATTAAGGACAAAATTACTATATATAGAGAGTATTGTACAGTTATTAAATTAAATAAAAATAACTACAGATAAGAGGCAAACCAGGTTGTAGTGCGAATTGGTTGATTAACTTATTGCAGTTACAGTGCTGATGTAAACATCTATGTTTGTTGGGAGCAGTTCTGATTGTACAGTCTGACAGCTGCAGGGAGGAAGGACCTGCGGAAATGCTCCTTCATGCATCTAGGATGCAGCAGTCTGTCACTGAAGGCCGTTACTGGTGCCGTTAATGTTTGTATCAGTCCTAAGTTTTACTTTCCATCCTGATTTCCTGATTGCTCTCTGCTGTTTACTCATCTGATTTCTATTAGCTCTTGATATTTTTTAAAAATAAAGGTAAAAAAAATGCCAAACACGCTACGGCAATAAGCAAGAGAGCCAGAAGAGTTAGTTGACAATACCGGCCACTTTAATTATCGGTTTGGAAAAATCACACATGCACTGGTGAAACAAAACACAATAACAGAGAAATATAATTACAAAAGTTCTGACAGATTCTTGTCTCAAATAAATTTTGAACAAACACATGGTTAGCATATTTAAATGCACCTGAGAACGCACATGCATCAACACTACATATGAGCGGGTGGAGGGAGGTTTGGAGTCTTCACACACCCCCGTTCTCTGTTGCCTGTTGGGGTGGGGGGGGGCTGGGAGGAGGAGTTGGCCATCCAATTGGGGTCTGGAATGTGGGGCCTCCCTGCTGCTGCTGAGGTCTGCTTCTCTCCACCCCAGGGGAAAGGGTAACACTACCTGGGTCTGGGTGCAGTTTCCCCCTCCAGGGGCAAGGGTACCTAGACCTGGGGTATAGAGTACACTTGGGGAGTGTGATTGTGTGTACAGTGTCTATTTATGTCTGTCTCCACGTTGGGTGAGTGCTGAGTAATTGCATATGAGAGCATGAGGGTGGGAATGTATGTTTGTATCTGTGTGTGCCTGTTTGTCTATATGTCAGGTCGGGTATCAGACTCGGGCTCGCTCGGGCCCCTTCGGGGGTGGGGTGCCCTCAGCCTCTTGGCCTGGGGCTCGGTCACTCTGGCACAGCTGGCTGCCAGCGGAGCTCAAGGGCACGTCACTGCAACCCCCCCTGGCTTCTGGATGTCTGGAGCCTGAATCTCCTCCATACCTCCTTCATGCCCTGGAGGACGGGGCTATGGCTCCCCACACCCTCTACCATATCGTCACAGGTGCTCACAGACACAAACTACACCTTTTTAGGCTGCTACCTCAAAGCACACTGTGCGCTGTCGATCTTACGTGCTGCACAATAATATTCAATATTTAGTATTTACTCTTACATTCACATAGATCATCGCGATGATGTTGTTTATTATATTGCTGTTTTTTTTTGCTTGTTTTCTCTTTTTTCTTTCTCAACAGGTGATTGATATTTGTATTTTTTGTCTGTTTATTTTGTTTTTTGCCCTTTATCACCGTTCCTCTTCCCCGCTGTTTTTCTTTCCATACCTCTCTTTCTTTCTCCCTTTCTTTCCCCCCGTCATGTCTGTCCCCGTGTGTAGCAAGTGAAAATAAAATAAACAATAAAGGCAAAGGTCAATCAAATGGACCAATACGGTAAGTCCGGGATGGTCCATTTGGTAAAGAAAATCAGTTGGGCATCTTTCTTGGTCTTTAGACAATTTCCAGATGATTAAACATGCAACTATTTTGCTGGTAACAACTGAAACGAGTGAAGAAAATCAACAGCCTATTTATGTAAGATAATTCATAATTTTATTGAAGGGGTTACATTGGTTGGGTCTGATTATTTTTTTTTTGGGGGGGGGGGGGGGGGCTGTAAATTACAAGGAAGACCTCTTACACTTAAGTCAAAGTCAAAGTCAAAGTGTTGTTTTGAACAGAAAAGATTTGAGCTGCATAATAGCTAATAGAAAACATTTAACATGCCAACAGTTGAGCATACAGATGCAGCCCCAAAAGCTCCCAACATAAGTT
This sequence comes from Pelmatolapia mariae, assembly GCF_036321145.2. Lineage (NCBI taxonomy): Eukaryota > Metazoa > Chordata > Actinopteri > Cichliformes > Cichlidae > Pelmatolapia > Pelmatolapia mariae. The sequence continues at coordinate 31,895,856 of NC_086228.1, read as the reverse complement.
ATTTATTGCCCAGCATAGGTAATGATGCAGATTATTTCAAATATCATCCTACAAAAGTGCTCGTGTGAAGGAAAATTGCCCTGCTCCCTGCAAAGGTAGGGGTGGGTAGGGTGTACTGCTTGGCAGCTCAGTTATGGTACTGTTGGGTGGAAATGAGCCAGGTACAGCGTGTGGTGGTGGTGCACATGCATAGATGTGCCCACCATGGTGTGGTGGCAGGTTGAAAGGTTGTGGTGGTGGATGCATGACTTGTCTTAGCAGTAAAAATCCATCTGCAACTGAACTTGTCTCTCAAGAGTGACTCATAATTTACTGTGATGTTCAGAAGCTCGCCTCTCAGATGTCTCCATCATATCCAGAATTCTTTTCTTCATCTGTATGTCCACCTCTGCAACATTACGCAAATGTGTTTCAGTTGAAAGTCTTCTTTTAAGTCTGTCCTGTCTGTGGCCCTTGAGTTTTGCCTTGACAAAAGGTAGAATAAAATAATGAAAAACAAATTAACCACAATAAATGTTAAAAATAAATCAGTGGTGGAATACCAAGATTAATATTTACTTAAGTGCTACACTTAAATATTTTAGGTTGTTCGCTTTTCCTATACTTTTAACTCTACAACTTTCTTGAGGTAGTGATTCAACACCAACACAGTTACACTGCAGATTCAGATGAATTTAAATCTGTAATTATGATGACTTCGTATAGGTTAAGCTACACAGTAGTTAAAGAAATGAAGCTGAGCTGTATCATTACTAGGTCAAACCTAAAGGTGCTAAAGGCATCTATAATTGGGCTACTGAAATACAGTAGGGCATTCGTTTATACATGTATGGTAGGCTAACCTTATTTCGCCTGACAAGTCTCCCAGTCCACCCCCCCCCCCCTTTTTTTTTTTGCTGTCTCATATTCCAGTGTGATATTGAGGAATAATTCCACCTCATTGTCTGTAACATGTACGACTCAGTTCTGCTTCTATGCGATGTCTTATCAGATTTTGTGCTTTTTTACCAAAATGTGCTATTTGGTTATACTGACTTTAGTAGGAAAGACTGGAATGCTTTTTAGTTCTCAAGTAAGAAGCCACACTTTTTCAGCTTCAGTTAAGAAGCTGAACTCTATGTGAATACAATCCTTTATTTCACACCAAAAAAGCTTTAAAAACCATCAATATTTGTAATATGTTTAATGTCTTTGTTTGATTATTCAATGTCTCGCACCCCTCTCTCTTTTTTGCAGTACTATTGCACATTCTCTGTTTGATGTTTTATATTTGTTGTTATTGTTCGTCTTGAAATAAAGTTAGAAGTAAAAAAAAAGTTCCGCCGTCTTTGTTTATGCTTTCCCGCCCTGGCTTCAAGACTTCTGATTGGCCAACATTTCTGCAAGGTTAGGATTATATCGCCACCTGTTGCTTTGGCGTGCTCCTTACAGCGATTGCCTTTTTTTTTTTTCAAAACTGCACGTGCGGACGGGATTTAAAAAAAAAAAAAAAAAAAAAAACGAAAACGGAAAATCTCTGTTTTCAAAAATACCTGTCTACGTGTGGACGTAACCTAAACAGTACAGATATTTGTAGCTTTACGTTAGCTGGACTGACCGGAAGCAGGGTCCATGCGTCACCACTAACCGGATAGAGTTTTGAATCGGTTCAGTCCTGCATGTGCTTGCAAAAGAGAATGCAAGAGAAACGATCTCCTGGCCGCATAAGCAAATATATTTAAATATCCGTGATATCCAGTGATCATGAACTCTGAGTACGAGGATAGCTCCGCGTTATCCCCCGTGGAATCTGGGGACGAGGAGGAAGCGGAGGAGGTATCGGAGGCAGAAACAGAGCAGCTGGGGTCCAGTTCCGACTCGGATGAAGATGAAAGCGGAGAGAAAATTGATGAAACAGCAGCGGCTGAAGATGAAAACGGAGGAAAAATTGATGAAACAGCATGGACTTCAAAAAATGGAAAAATATCTTGGTCTCCCACAAACGCTGAGACGTTCCGCTACATCCCAGCAGCCACTGGTCTGACCCCGGGACCTACACGCTATGCCACTGCCCGAATCGTTGACCCCATATCCAGCTTCGCACTGTTGCTAACGGATGAGATCGTGCAGCATATTGTGTCCATGACAAACCTGCATGGGAATCGCAAAATCCCCGGCTGGCGAGATATAGACGCAGAGGAGTTTCGGGCTTATGTGGGGCTGCTCGTTTTGTCCGGTGTTTACAGGTCAAAACATGAAGCAACGATGAGCCTCTGGAGTGAGAAATGGGGACGGAGCATTTTCAGGGCTACGATGTCCCAGAAGAGATTTCAACACATCAGCAGAGCACTGCGGTTTGATGACAAGCTATCCCGCTCCCCACGCCGTGTTGACAAGTTGGCTCCCTTCCGCAAAGTCTGGAATATGTGGACGCACCGCCTGGAGATGCTGTTCAGCCCAGACAGAGATCTCTGCGTGGATGAACAACTCGTCGCGTTCAGAGGCAGGTGCAGCTTCAGGCAGTACATGCCAAAAAAGCCGGCCAAATATGGTATCAAGATTTGGGCAGCCTGTGATGTCAAAACATCCTACGCCTGGAGACTGCAGGTGTACACGGGCAAAGCAGCTCCAGATCGTGTTGAGGTCAACCAGGGGATGAGGGTGGTCCTGGACATGACAGAGGGGCTCCAGGGACAC